>NC_142587.1:93276032-93642023 GCF_965207765.1 Zootoca vivipara
GGATTAGGCCAAAAGAGGAAGCCAGATGACTAACCTTTGCAAATCCTATTTTGACTTGTGTTAAGCCTGAATCAAGGCTGAATCTCTATCTCTGCTGGCATCTGTCTGTCTTGGGAGACAATGGAGGAATGTGTCTTTGGGAGTGAAGTCAACCCGTTGGAGATTTGCAGCACCTGCTGTGTCTGTAGAGACCAATGCAAAAGAGACATGTTTTGTTGCAGCTGGGACAGATGAAGGCGTCCAGTTGTGCTGTTGCAGATGCCCCATGGCGTTGCTTCTCTCTGCACTCCTCCCAGCAGTCATTCCTCCTCTGGTCACTTCTGTGGATATGCAGTCTAACCATATAGAAATAGAAATACTGTACCACTGTACCATTTGTTTACAATGAAATTAAACGAGCCCCTCCCCCCCACAATCTCTCAGTCCTTGTTACACTCTGTGTGCTGTCATACGACCAACCACCAACCCCGAACGTCAGCTGCAATGTTGCTGCCTTCCATTCAGTAGTCTCACGGCCCATGGATAGAAACTGTTCTTTAACCCGTTGGTGTGGCTTATCATGCTTCTATATCTCCTGCCCGAGATATATGGCATGGGATGTTAGCATCGCATTCTCCCGTACCCTTTTGGAGAGGTGAGCCATTGTCATAGCTATCTTGCTAATAATAATAATAATAATAATAATAATAATAATAATAATAATAATAATGTTTCTGAGCACAATTCAAAGGGCCTCGGCCCAGTAATAATAATAATAATAATTTTTTATTTATACCTCGCCCATCTGGCCGGGTTCCCCCAGCCACTCTGGGCGGCTTCCAAAAAAACAGAAATTCTAAAATACAGAAATCCATCAAACATTAAAAGCTTCCCTAAACAACACCAACACTTTGAATTGTGCTCGGAAACGTACTGGGAGCCAATGTAGGTCTTTTAGGACTGGTGTCATGTGATCTCGGCGGCCGCTCCCAGTCACCAGTCTAGCTGCCGCATTCTGGATTAGTTGTAGTTTCCGGGTTACCTTCAAAGGTAGCCCCACGTAGAGCGCATTGCAGTAGTCCAAGCGAGAGATAACTAGAGCATGCACCACTCTGGAGAGACAGTCAGTGGGCAGGTAGGGACTCAGCCTGTGTACCAGATGGAGCTGATAAACAGCTGCCCTGGACACGGAGTTGACCTGTGCCTCCATGGACAGCTGTGAGTCTAAAATGACTCCCAGGCTGCGCACCTGGTCTTTCAGGGGCACAGTTACCCCATTCAGGACCAGAGAGTCCTCCACACCCGCCCGCCTCCTGTCCCCCACAAACAGTACTTCTGTCTTGTCAGGATTCAATCTCAATCTGTTAGCCGCCATCCATCCTCCAACCGCCTCCAAGCACTCACACAGGACCTTCACCGCCTTCACTGGTTCTGATTTAAAAGAGAGGTAGAGCTGGGTATCATCAGCATACTGATGGACACCCAGCCCAAACCCCCTGATGATCTCTCCCAGCGGCTGCATATAGATGTTAAAAAGCATGGGGGAGAGGACAGAACCCTGAGGCACCCCACAAGTGAGAGCCCAGGGGTCTGAACACTCATCCCCCACCACCACTTTCTGAACACGGCCCAGGAGGAAGGAGCGGAACCACTGCATGACAGTGCCCCCAGTACACCTGAAGGAGCATCTCCACCCACATCATTGTACCCAGACACCGAGGTCCAGCTTCAAGGGCCTTCTGATGGTTCCCTCATTGTGAGAAGAAAAGCTACAGGGAACCAGGCAGAGGGCCTTCTCGGTAGTGGCACCCACCCTGTGGAACGCCCTCCCATCAGAGGTCAGAGAGATAAACAACTACCTGACATTTAGAAAATACCTAAAGGCAGCCCTGTTTAGGGAAGTTTTTAGTCTGATATTTTAATGTATTTTGATGTGTGTTGGAAGCTGTCCAGAGTGGCGGGGGACACCCAGCCAGATGGGCGGTGTATGAATAACAATTTATTTATTTATTTATTCATTTATTTATACCCCAGCCACTCTGGGCGGCTTCCAACAGAACATTAAAATACAACAATCTATTAAACATTAAAAGCTTCCCTAAACAGGGCTGCCTTCAGATGTCTTCTAAAAGTCTGGTAGTTGTTTTTCTCTTTGACATCTGGTGAGAGGGCGTTCCACAGGGTGGGTGCCACTACCAAGAAGGCCCTCTGCCTGGTTCCCTGTAACTTGGCTTCTCGCAGCGAGGGAACTGCCAGAAGGCCCTCGGCACTGGACCTCAGTGTCCGGGCAGAACGATGGGGGTGGAGACGCTCCTTCAGATATACTGGACCGAGGCCGTTTAGGGCTTTAAAGGTCAGCACCAAGATGTTGAATTGTGCTCGGAAATGTACTGGGAGCCAAAGTAGGTCTTTCAAGACTGGTGTTACATGGTTTCGCCGGCCGCTCCCTGTCACCAGCCTAGCTGCCGCATTCTGGGTTAGTTGTAGTTTCTCTTTCCCAGCTCTTTCCCAGTGCATCATTAACATCTGAAATTCGTGATCCACTAGTACAAAAGCCTGCCAGGAAAAATAAAGAAATAAAATGATGCTGACATCCGACCCTCCCTGGTTGTATTAAGTTTTCTTAACTGCCGGTCCCTCGCATGCGTTAATTTGTGCTCCTCTGAAACAACCCTGAAAGGTCAACTTGCCAAGGATGGCACGAGGAACTGAAGCCCCCTTTTTAATGGTTGATTGGGACCAAATGAAAGAGTGTCACAGTGAGCACTTGATAATGAGATTCAATTATTTCCAGTGAGGGGGTTTGAGTCCCTGGGGAGCCCCATCTTCTGCTTACTGTAAGCAAAGCAAAACAAAACCTCTCCAAGTTTAACGTGATGCTCAACCGTTCCTCTCCCACCCCGTTCCTTTGCATTCTGCTGGCTCCGGAAAAAGAAGAAGTCAGAGCTAATAAAAACCATGGCTTTTGACACTTTTTTATTTCTATTTCAGTTGCCAAGTCAGGGCTACCACCTCACATGGGGCGTGCAGCCTGACTGCTTTGTCTTTCATGCAGTGGTGCAGTTATGTAATTTTTTAGACTCTGGGTGTAATGGATTCTATGAATCCCGTCTCCTCCTTTTGACAGCAATGTGTGCTACTTGACTGTGATAAGCCAGCCCTGCTGCGTTTAGTGGCCCTGCTGCTCAGTCTGCTGAGAGGAGTCCTGGACATCTGCCCTGGAGTCCTACCCTCTTGCTGTCACTGCATATTAATCCATACTTTCCAGGCTCTTGCTTGGGTTATGCATGTCCCACTACCGCCACTGCAAGAATTATCAGCCCATTAAGAGCTCACCCACTGTCTTTCTTCATGAGTCCCTGATTGAAAATGTTGCATCAAGCTCAAAGCTCTAGATTAGTGGATCCGAAAGTGGGTGATGACAAAGGAGGAGGTATTTCAGCAGAGGCTTGACAGGCATAGGTCAAGAATGCTTTGATGGTGTTTCCTGCTTGGCAGGGGGTTGGACTGGATGGCCCTTGTGGTCTCTTCCAACTCTATGATTTTATGAGGAGCAGGAGGCAAAAACAGCAGCTGAGAAAGAAATGCTGCCTCTGTTGGCTCAGAGGAAGCCAGGGAGGGACAAAAAGGATGGTCTGCATTTCTAGAGGCAAGCAAGGAGTTGCTGGGGCACCCAATGGCCATCCACACTCTATGGCCTCTGCTATTCCTAGATTTGTGCCCACTGCTGCCAACCACTTCTAGGTTTCTTCTCAGGGCTTTCTCCTGGCATGGGGGTAGGGGGAACTGCTTGCAGAATTTAACCGAGAGCTGCTTCTTGTGGGCAGTGGGCAGCAGGCAGGGTGAACAGCAGCAGAGATAGGAGGAGGCAAGATGTGTTGCCTTTGTGGATCCCACGCCTGAGGCAACTGCTCCAGTCTGCCTCATCCCTGGGCTGGCACTGGTGTGGATGTAGCCTGAATTTATGTGGCTTGAACCTTCCCAACCAACACCTGCCCCCTGACATTCCTGGATTGCGCCAAAAAGCAGTCAACCCAACACAGAGCAACTGGGGGGCTGTCACCACCTGACTTGACCAATGCCTATGTTATGTTTTTATATTCTGCCGGAAGCCTCCCAGAGTGTCTGGGGGAATCCAACCAGATGGGCATGGTATAAATAAAATCAACATCATCATCCATCCCCCCACCCCGCAACAGACCAATTCAATTCACGATTCCGCCTAATCCATTGCACAGACTTTAATTTTTGCTGTAGGTGAACATTTAGGTACTTTAAGTGAACAAGAGAATCTAGTCCAGGCATAGGCAAACTCCGGCTCTCCAGATGTTTGGGACTACAATTCCCATCACCCCTAGCTAACAGGACCAGTGGTCAGGGATGATGGGAATTGTAGTCCCAAACATCTGGAGGGCCGGAGTTTGCCTATGCCTGATCTAGTCTGATTGTCTTTTCACCATGACAGTGTAGCCCATCCATGCTTTTTATTCCAGCATTGCCTCTTATATATAAAAAAGCACCCACCTTCAGTAAACAGAACTTTGGCTTCATTAGTATATTTCTTTTCTTTTCTTAATTTTATTAAATGGGGTTTTTTTTATACAAAACAAACTAATAAACAAGGAAAAGTACATATAGTGTCTCCATTTTCAATTCATAGAGTCTTTCTCACAGTTCGTTTACATTTGGTATGAGACACTAACATCATAGGCACTGAGGGAAAGAGAGGGGAGAGAGAAACTGGTGCCATAATGTATGGAAAACCGCCCTACTAGAAATGTTTGGTATATTTCTGAGGCACCTGGGTCTGCTTCTATAGACAGCATCTCAAAATGGACGCTGGACGTCTGCACTGCAAGAGCGCACCGGTTATCCTCCAAGCTCGCTCCACCCGCTCCTTCACTTCAGCCTCGGTGTAAATGTGCAAAGAAATCTTGTCGAGAAATCCCCCTTCCAGGCCACTTAACAAAAGCGCCTTCGAGTGTAAAGAAACAACTCCCGGAGCCTGCAGAGTGGGAGAGAGGCGAAGTGTGAAAAGCTGCTTGGAGCAGTTAAAAGATGCATGCCCCCTGGACTTCCTTAAAATTAGTCATTTTAAACACCTGAAGCATGAAACAACATCTGCATGGGCTGTGATCAAACACAAATGCAAAAATTAAAAATGAAACGCGTCGCTATTGAGTTCGGATAAAGCCCAGCGCGCAGTAAACAGAATGCAGCTTCCTCTCGGCCTTTTCATCTTCGTTCTGCTTCTGCCCATCTATTGAATTCCCTCCCTCCCCCCAGCTGTGTTTCATTTCCCTGCCTCTCCGTATTTTTCCTCTTCACCAAGCCTGCAGCGTGCCATAATTCCTAGCTCTTACCTAACGTGTGACTGAGGATAGCCTTAAGCACAGTTCATTTCTCCGAGCCAAAAGAACGATGGCTGCCTTTCCAGCCTGCGTGCTAGGAAGAAGTCAAGGAGGAGAACTTTGGCGGTAGTGTGTTGTTATGGTTTAATGGCTCTGGGATTTAGTAAGAGACAAGCGGTGGTGATATCACAGGGGAAGGCTAGCACAGCCCTGGCCCTGTCATTAGGCAAAGTGATGCAGCTGCCTCAGGTGGTAGATTGCAGGGGGTGTCATGGGAACATAAGAAGAGTCCTGCTGGACCACTGAGTCCAGCATCCTGTTCTCACTGTAGCCAGCCAGATGGCTCAATGGGAAGTTCTCAAGCAGGAGGTGGGTGAAACAACACTCTTTCCACTAGTTATTCTCCAGAAACTGGTATTCTGAGGTGTTCTACTTCCAACAGTGAAGGTAGAACCTAGCCTTTCTGGGTAGTAAGCATCAATAGACTGATCCTCTATGGATTTATCTAATCCTTTTTTGAAGTCATCCAAATTGGTGACCATCACTACCTCTTATGGGAATGAATTCCATGGTTTAACTATGTGCTGTGAGAAGAAGTATTTTCATTTGTCATGGATCTTCCAAAAATCACAACTGAAGGCATCCATGTATCTTCTTCTTCTTCTTCTTCTTCTTCTTCTTCTTCTTCTTCTTCTTCTTCTTCTTCTTCTTCTTCTTCTTCTTCTTCTTCTTCTTCTTCTTCCACTCATAGCCAAGTAAGATTGTCTTCCACAAACACGGTTTTAACAATCAGTCCATAAGTGACTGTGGAGGCCAATTCTGGATCCACACGTCCTTCCACAGTGGGTTGATCATGGTGAGGGTTACCAAGTGTGCCTTCCTCTTAGCAAGTTTCTCCCTTGCGTCCTGAGTTTGAGTGTCTTCAAGGCCCATGACACCTTTAGTAAAGGCTGTTCTCCAACTGGAGTGCTTGCAGGCCAGTGTTTCCCAGTTGTTGGTGTTTATACTACTTTAAGATTTGCCTTGAGAGAGTCTTTAAACCTCTTTTGTTGACCACCAGCATTGTTGTTGGGGTTTAGCTGTTTAGTCGTGACCGACTCTTCGTGACCCCATGGACCCAAGCACGCCAGGCACTCCTGTTTTCCACTGCCTCCCGCAGTTTGGTCAGACTCAGGTTGGTGGCCTTGAGAACACTGTCCAACCATCTCGTCCTCTGTCGTCCAACCATCTCGTCCTCTGTACACATTGACATTGTGTAGTCAATGAAGCAGAAGTAGATGTTTTTTCTGGAACTCTCTAGCTTTCTCCATAATCCAGCGCATGCTTGCAATTTGGTCTCTGGTTCCTCTGCCCCTATTAATCCAGCTTGGGAGTTCTCGGTCCACATACTGCTTAAGCCTGCCTTGTAGAATTTTAAGCATAGCCTTGCTAGCATGTGAAATGAGTGCAATTGTGCGGTAGTTGGAGCATTCTTTGGCACTGCCCTTCTTTGGGATTGGGATGTAGACTGATCTCCAATCCTCTGGCCACTGCTGAGTTTTTCAAACTTGCTGGCATATTGAGTGTAGCACCTTAACAGCATCATCTTTTGCAAGTGGACCAATGTGTGGACGCATGTGTGGACCAATGTTCACCAAAGAACAATCAGAAAAATCAAATCTGTGCAACCCATGTGTGCATAAACACAGCCCATGCCAAGGACTGCACAAATGCTATTTCAGATACAGGAGCACCATCTCCTAGGGCTGAACTCTCCCTGCCCCCCAATATTGGGGGGCATGTTCTCCCCAATCGGAGGAGGAGGAGGAGCCAGAGAGCCAGAGAGCCAGAGAAGAGGAGCCGTCAGACACTGAAGCTGTGGTGGTGTCACATTCGCCTCTGCTTCTGGCTTCTCCCGATGTCATGAGGCAACGCTGCACACTGTGCATGTGAAGTCATGCACAGTGCTGCCCCCAATCTTTGGCGCAAGTCAGTGCCTCTGTTCAGGTAGCAGCTTTGTCAAATCGCAAAGTGAATGAATCAGTTTACAACATTTCTTGAAGCATTTCCTCCGCTCCCCAAAAATCAAACTTCTAATCAGCTGACAACAGTGTTTAACAGTGTGTGTGTGTGTGTGTGTGTGTGTGTGTGAGAGAGAGAGAGAGAGAGAGAGAGAGAGAGAGAGAGAGAGAGAGAGAGAGAGAGAGAGAGAGAGAACCAGTACAGAAATAGTGTCTTCACAAGCCTGCTAATGATTCTATTGAGCTTTTATGAATGGCACTGCTCGGTTATAAATAAGCTGTTATCTGTTTGGCTTCAGAAGGCAAATTTCAGGTGCCACCGTGGTTCGCCTTGAACGTTTCCTCTCCTTCCATTTTTTTTACTCACCTGACAGTTTGTACAAAATGTTATTCATGCCTTGAAAACTCACAGGAGAACAATTAGCCAAAGTAGGGCAAATTATCTCTGACAGTTGTGTGATAATACAAACTCTGAAGAGTCTCTCACAAAAAATTATGAGGGAGACAAACAAAGGCTTTATGGTTGTTATTTCCTTTGTCTCCTACCTCAGAGATTGCTTCTTTCTGTCTTCCCACCCCACACAATGAAGTTATTAATTGATTGTTGTACAAGTTGCCCAAGGTGGGAAAGAACTGGGGGGCAGGGGAGGAGGAGGAATGGAAGAGCATGTAGACAAAATGGAAATACAGAATGGAAAATTCACCACCGAGGTAGCTCAAGATGTTTTGGTGCCGGAGGCAGAAAATCCAAATGCCGTTCCTCACCCCCCCACACACACACTAGTGGTAAAAATATATTAGCTAAACTAAAATAATTGTCAATGTGCTGCCCTTTTAAAGTACCTCAAAATGTGCTGCCTCAGGCTGGTCTTCCGCCGCTTGCTTTCAAGTGAATAAGACTCAAAACTCATAAACTAGATCATCTGTTATCCCTCACATGCGAATTGAATTTGACATAGGGATTTCCCCCCCTTAAACCCTCTTATTTGACCATAAAAGGAGACAAAACAATAATGAACAGTGGATTCATAGAATTGAAAGTCTTGGGAGGGACCTCAAAGGTCAACTGCTCCATCTAGTACAGGGAATCTACTACCAAAGTGCCTATTACAGGAGGTATAGGCCCCTGTTTTTAACCTCCAATGAAGGTGAGCCCACCAGCCTCCATCTCTTCCACTGTCAAACAGTTCATACCATTTAATACATTTTGTGGCACTGTGAGAGATCAAGTGCTTTTCGGTGTGAGAGCTCAGCCTTAAATCGTGCAAGGTCATGGCGTCCAAAATGGCTACCATCCTCTCGCATGGGAAAATGGGGCATCCCGGTTTTTCCAGGACAATTGTGGGGAGTGGGTTGTGTTAGAGTGCATCTTGACCACCAGATTGGTTAGAACCAGTTTAGGAAGAACCTAACTAAAAAAACAACAACTCCGGGTAAGAAGCAAGCAAAAACTTGGTACGTATAGCAAAAACTTGGTTTGAATAAGTTTTCAAGAACTATGAAGGGATGTCGAGAGGGTGAAGTGTTGGGGTGGCAGATGGTGGATGACTAGAGAATAAAAAAGCCAATATGACATATTTTTCCTATATAGGAAAACTCTCACAGACTCTTTTGATCTCTGTCCTGTGATGCATTACTGAATAAAATTCTTACTAATCAGGAATCTGATTTGAGCCTCTATGTTGAACCCCCAGAGGGAATTTTCTCCCACAGAGAACAGTCAATTCTCTGCTTCTCCATAAGATGTTCTTCTTAGATTTGGCTCAGGGTCAGATGTAGCTTGGCTACTGACAAAAATTAGTTATCTATTCAAGCCATGTAATGGCAATTAATTTTACCTCATAATCAGCTATTTGGTTTCCCCATCTCTTTTAGAAAAGCATGTCATTTTTGGCAAATTATGCAAAAAAGGCAACCTAATTAACTTTTACTTTTCACATCTTTGCTTAGATAAACTAGTGACACATGTGATTTGCCTGCTGAGATTGAAATTACCTTTCCCCCCGCCTTGTTAAGTGTAAACAAATGTCCACTACAATTTCTGGGTGATGAGCAAAGGCGAGGCACATCTGAATCTCTGAATATGCTGAATCAGCTGGCGGAGAAGCCTCATGAGAAAGCCTGCACAAACAGACGGAGTTTGGGAAGCTGTGCAACTCATGGCTTGTCCTGGGCACAAAGCTGCAATAAGGCTGTAGGGACATTGGAAGAGGTTTTAAACTGAGTAAGACCATTGGTTCAGCTAGCTACTGTCTACACTGGCTTTCAGAGGCTGTTTAGGGTGTCATGCATGAGATAGTCTCAGCAGTGGTGGAGGAAGCCTCTTGGGTACCTGGGACAGACTGGATGGGGTGCGGAGCAGCTTTCAACATATATAAAAACATAATAAAACATTATTATTATTATTTTTAAAAACTTCCCTATGCAGGGCTGTCATCAGATGTCTTCTAAAGGTTGTATAGTTACTTATCTCCTTGGCTCGGGGGTCACAGAACTCAGTACCCTCCAACATTTCTCTGATGAAAATAGGGACGTCCTAAGGAAGAGCAGGACATTCCGGGATCAAATCGGAAACCAGGACACCTTCTGTCAATCTGGGACTGTCCCTGGAAAATACAGACACTTGGGTGGAATCTACACACATATAAAAATTCCCTTTTTAAAAGTGTTTTTAAAAAATACATTGAATTTTCCATAAGGCTCACCAACGCCATCTTGTGTCACGTTGCATATTGCACTTAAAACACACTTAACACCTTTTGTTTGCAGCTGTATAGCTGAGTCCTTGAAGGGTCTGCAAACCACATGCTCTGTCACTGAGCCTATAGCCACCCTAGCATGGCCAGTCTACGGAATTAAGGCACTGTGCAGTCGATGTACCACTGAGCTATGGACGAAAGAGGTGGGCACTGATGCCACTGAACTCTCCACATCATCTGCTTTAGTGTATGGCTCTCTCCCTCCAAAGAGAAGAGGAAGACTGAGAGGGGTGGCAGGACTGAACAGCCGGTGAGTCCTCTCGTTCCTGGACCATATAGAAACAGCAGCGGCAGCAACATCCATGCTTCCAAACTCTCCCAGCACTGAAAATTGCTTCCATGCAGCTCTAGGGACCATATAATCATGTGAGAGAGCCTGGATAGAAGGGTTCTTTAAAAAGCAACATTTGCATTGCTGCGGTGGACCCCTCTGGACCCTGGAGGAAGAATTTCAGCATCGCTGGTGACTAAGATCGGTGTCAGGAGTATGGGCAGGAGTCTGGCTCTGGGGCCTGTAGTGCTTTGCAGGACTGGGGCCTGCCTCAGCTTGTGCTGGAGAAGCAAGGAGTGGTCACTCAGGTGAGGCCACTTGATACCTCCCTGCACCTGGTGGCAGGAGCTGGGAGGGATAAAAGCTCAGCATTTCCCTTCAGCTCTTTGCCACAGCAACACTATCCCTGCCTGGTTGCCTCTGGCCTCTTGCTCCTTGGACCCTTGCCTTGCCGACGCCTTGATCCTCGACCCTTGGACCCTTGCCTTGCCGACGCCTTGCTCCTTGGACCTTTGCCTTGCCGACGCCTTGCTCCTTGACTCCCAGACCTTCGCCTCTGCCTTGCTCCTTGACCCTGCGACTGCCTGCTACTGGACCCTCAGCCCTGCACCTGTTCCTGCTTCTACACCTCCATCTTGCCTCTGGTCCTGACGTCCCCAGCCAGGGCTTCAACCGCCCGCCAACTGGACCGTGACAATCGGGAAAGGGCTGCGCTTTCCAAGCTCCCCACCCTCCAAAGTACAGATGCATGCAATCCATGTATAAAGGACTACAGAGGCATAGGAGGTTCACTTACTGAGTCATACAATTGCTCCATCTAGCTCAGTCTTGTCTACACTGACTTGCAGCCGCTCTCAGGGTTTTTAGGCATCCCCAGCCTTGCCCCCTTGAATTGGTGGCTGTACAGGCTGAGTCTGTGGACATTTTCTCCCCCCCAAAGCCCTTGGTTCCCCCCCCCCCCGTCTAAATAAATACCAAAATAAATCTTTCAGCCCATCGATATGAATTATAAATGCTCCAGCAAAGTCTGTTTATGGCATGCACATCCACAGCTTAGCATCTGAATGCCTTATATAAAATGCAAAGCTTTCTGCAGAATTTCAGGAAAAACAAATTACAGTTTGAGACTCTAATTTATGGGAGCTATGTAAATATCCCCCCCCCGTTTTTGTAGTCGACACTGTTTAAATTACACACAAACTACTACTAATTATACAGTTTTCAGCTGCAGGATACGCAGAAAGCTCTCGGTGATGGAATTTCAAAGCTACTCCTGTGTGACATTTTCTAATAGCGCAGTGATATTCTAGGTGCAATGTTTCAGTTATGCAATGTATCTACAAGATAATAAATTTAGAGCGAGATTAGGGCTGTGGGCAACTTGATTGTGTATCCTCTCATTGGTGACGGACTTGGATGTGTATTCAAAAGTCCAGAGTCAATTTCTAGAGCCTGAGATGCATGAATTGACTCCATAAAAACAAGCATGGAGGAAAAGACTATTGATGGCTACCAGGGCCATCTTTACCTGGGGGTGCAAGGGGTGTGGGGCACCCGGGCGCCAAATTCTGGGGGGCGCCAGGCACCCGCCACTGAAGCCGCCTAAGCTCTTAACTATCTACCTGTTATGAAATAATAAATAATTTTGATCAAGCTAGAAAAACAAAATATATACCTAGGTATTACTGAAATGCATACCTACTGTTTCACTAAAGGACTTTCTGTGCGCTCATTTAGCAAAGACGTGTCACGCCAGCGGTAGTGATTGTCATTCACAACTGCAGCGCTTGTCAGACTCAACGACGGTGTTTGTTATTCTCAACGGCACCGTCCACGTGAAATTAACTAAATTTGGGGGTGCTGGGCGGATTTTTGCACGCTGGCAGCAAATATGCTAAAGATGGCCCCGATGGCTACTATCCATGAAATCTATGCTCTGCCTCTACAGTTGGAGGCAATAATACTTCCAAATCCCAGTTTCTGGAAACCACAGAAGTGTAGTCTACTCTTGTGCTCATCCACTGCTTGCGTGTTCTCCAAAGGCCTCTGGACAACAGGATGCTGAATTGGATAGGCCTTTGCTCTGATCCTGCATGCATTGTGGGTTCATGTCCCCTCCGGGATGAGCTTTCTACAGCTGGGACAGCTCAGTTGGCAGATCGCGAGGCTCTTAATCCCAGGGTTGTTGGTTCGAGCCCCATATTGGGCAAAATATTCCTGCATTGCAGGGGGTTGGACTAGAAGACCCTGCCGGTTCGGTTCCCAGAGCAAACTGTACACCAGGAGGCTTATTTTGGTCAGAATCAAGTATACACTTCTAGAGTTAGTGCTAAATACGTTAATTCTGGTAAAACGAACCACCACTGCTGCTAGAGGGCCAAGGAAAGTTGCATCCTGGGCTTTTTAGACTCGTCTACCCATGCAGTGTCTGAAACCAAAGGGGCGCGTTGGTTGTCAGACGTGAAATATATTGGCATTGTTTACAGTTCTCCAATCCCACTATTGGCAATTGACACAAGCCCAGAGATTAAACAGGAGTGTCTAGTGTGTGTCTTTTCTTGACAGCAGCAGTGCGAAGCTTAATCAGACCTGGGGAGACCCTGGGGAAGACAAAGTCCACAGTTGACTGCCCTGTCTGAAAGCTTCATACAGTGGTACCTCGGTTTACGAAAAGTCCTGTTTATGAACGATTCAGTTTATGAACCCTGCAAAACCGGAAATAGTGTTCCAGTTTGCAAACTTTACCTCGGTCTACAAACGGAAGCCGAACAATGGAAGGGCACCGGCGGCGGGAGGCCTCATTAGGGAAAGAGCACCTCGGTTTAAGAACGGATTTGGTTTAAGAATGGACTTCAGGAATGGATTAAGTTCATAAACCGAGGTACCACTCTCGTGCCTTCCAATCACAGGGAGTTCATGCTGGACACCACAATTCTGTTTCGGCCTTCTGGCAATCCTACCAATAATAATTAAAAACCAGTCCAGATTGCTTCCTCCACCCACCCACCCACCCCGGCTGTTTGCAGTTCTGTCTGCCTCACATCTGCTTTTGTGATTCACTCTGCACTTTTGAATTCTGATGTATTCCTTCCTTGGCTTCTTGACCCATTGCCTACTTTGTAATCACTGGAAGATGCTCCTGGGATGAACGCTTTTCGGTATGTCTCCCTTTCCCGGTGTCAGTCTTCCTGAAGAAGTGCTAAATCGCCGAGATACAAAATGAACTGACCTTTGCTTGCCTTCCTCAGGCAGATGCCACATCAGCTTGGTAGGCATTTCACTTGCCAATTATTACAGGTGCTTCCCAACAGATGCTTGACTGCTACCGTTGTTGTTGTTTAGTCGTTTAGTCGTGTCCGACTCTTCGTGACCCCATGGACCATAGCACGCCAGGCACTCCTGTCTTGCACTGCCTCCCACGGTTCGGTCAGACTCATGTTCGTAGCTTCGAGAACACTGTCCAACCATCTCGTCCTCTGTCGTCCCCTTCTCCTTGTGCCCTCTATCTTTCCCAACATCAGGGTCTTTTCCAGGGAGGCTTCTCTTTTCATGAGGTGGCCAAAGTATTGGAGCCTCAGCTTCAGGATCTGTCCTTCCAGTGAGCACTCAGGGCTGATTTCCTTCAGAATGGATAGATTTGATCTTCTTGCAGTCCATGGGACTCTCAAGAGTCTCCTCCAGCACCAGAATTCAAAAGCATCAATTCTTCGGCGATCAGCCTTCTTTATGGTCCAGCTCTCACTTTCATACATCACTACCGTTATCCCATGCCAGTCCAGCTCAGGTGTCCATTAACTGCAACAACAAGCTATGACCAGGTGCTCTCATGATTTGCAATATTCTCTGAAGGAGTTTTTAATAAGGTAAACAGGTAAAGGACCCCTGGACAGTTAAGTCCAGTCAAATTCAGCTTTGGGGTACAGTGCTCACCTCCGCTTTCAGGCCAAGGGAGCCGGCATTTGTCTGTGGAAGTTTTCTGGGTCATGTGGCCAGCAGGACTAAACTGAAATGGGACCTACAGAAGGAAGCTAAAGTGATGGTTACTGAAATCAGGGCCGGGCCTATGGCCAGGCTGGGTGGTGCAGGGCTCCAGGGCGCCGGCGCACCGGAGGGATCTTCACACCACGGCGCCAGGGCACCGGATATGTTTAAGACGGCCCTGACTGAAATATACTTGGAGTCGAGAGTGAATTTCATGCTCTTTTTCCAGCTTGTTGTAGCAAAAGGAGAAGAAGAGAAGAATGGCTCTTTCCCCAAAACGTCTGTTTATATACAATATTTACACAATGGGCCTTGCGTGATTGCCTACTTCAGGGCTGCACCTGTAGGCCAATCAGGTTGCGGGTTCACTTCTGCCAGCAGCCTGATTGGCTGCTCCTGCGGGCCAATCAGGTTGCTGATTCACTTCCACCTGGAGCTGGATTGGGTGGCTCCTGCAAACCAGTCAGACTACTGCATTCTGGATCCCATTGTTCTTGGATTCAGCTCAGTACATAACAGTTACCTTGGTAATTCTGGCCCGGAGTACAAACACGTCACAAAAGGATGATGTCAAATGGTGGGGCTAATCAGAATATGTGAGCCATGTATCCCAAAACAGTGGTTGGCAGTGGGCTCCTTCCTCCTCATACTTCTTCCCTCTTCTCTTCTCCTTTTTGGCAATGTCTTTCCTGTTTTAGTTAGTAATTGCCGGGATTGTAAGCAAGGGGTAAAACGCTACACACTTCACTGCTCTTGTTATACTGCATTAAATATTTAATTCCTCCCCACGCTCCGCAGCCATGAGTCAGCAGACTGTAACTTTAATACATTCCATCGCCTCAAGTGCTTAAGCCTCTCTTTACTGTACAGTGGGAGAGAGAATTATCTATCTATCCGTGGTCCTTACGCACCCGCTTCTCTTTTACTGTAATATTTGAGCACCTCATAATCTTTAATGTATTAATCCTCACAATGAGGTAAATAGTGCTCTTATCTTCCTTTTCCAGCTGGGTGACCAAGACATAGAGAGATGAAAGACTCGGGGTGAGGCAGACACTGGCCAGGTTTCTGAGCCCCAGCTGGAGCATAGCTCCATCAGCCGTTGTTCTGCAAAGATCCTACCTATTACACCACCCATGACAAGGCGCTTTGAAGCTAGCCTTCTCCAGGGAATTCCGGCGCCATGAGGGTGTGCAGAAATCTAAAGAAGCAAGCAAAGAGGCAAAGAAAGGAGGTGTCTTTCCAAGAAGACTTGGGGAGAGCTGTTGCTCAGTGGTGGAGCATATGTTTATATGCAAAGGGGATCCATCCCTGGCATCTGCAGGAAGGGCTGGGAGGGATCCCTGCCCTTCCTTGACTCCCACGGCCAGTTAGTGTAGACTAGACGCCTGCTTCTTGGGAGAAAAGCAAGGACAAAGCTAGACAGCATCTTAAAAAGCAGAGACATCACCTTGCCGACAAAGGTCCGTATAGTTAAAGCTATGGTTTTCCCAGTAGTGATGTATGGAAGTGAGAGCTGGACCATCAAAAAGGCTGATCGCCGAAGAATTGATGCTTTTGAATTCTGGTGCTGGAGGAGACTCTTGAGAGTCCCATGGACTGCAAGAAGATCAAACCTATCCATTCTGAAGGAAATCAGCCCTGAGTGCTCACTGGAAGGACAGATCCTGAAGCTGAGGCTCCAATACTGGCCCCATGCCTGAAGCGAGCTCCCCATAGAATCTTCCATTCTGTGGACATGGCCAAGCAAAAGCATTTCTCTAAAAATATTAGGGTTCTGATACCACCCTAACCCACCTCAAAGCTGTTCTTTGTGCCTGAAGCAAATCTTGTGGGGGTGTCAGTGTCAACACTAATTCTGGGTGAATAGCATCTTAAGAAGGGTGATTTTCATCAGGACCATAATAGGGCTGGGAAAGCTTAACTGCTGCCCACAAACTGTCATCTGACCATGTTTGCCCATGAATGGTGGTGGTGGACAGCAGACACATTGTATGCATTTATACTGAAAACATATTGGCTAGTTTGACCCTTAGGTGGCAGATTTGGGATTAAGGTATCCAGGAGTCACTGGCCAATTAAAAAGACTACTGTTGAACCAGGGACATGGGTGGTGCTGTGGGTTAAACCACAGATCCTAAGGCTTGCCAATCAGAAGGTCAGCGGTTCGAATCCCCATGACTGGGTGAGCTCCTGTTGCTCGGTCCCAGCTCCTGCCAACTTAGCAGTTCGAAAGCACATCAAAATGCAAGTAGATAAATAGGAACCGCTACAGCGGAAAGGTAAACAGCGTTTCCATGTGCTGCGCTGGTTTGCCAGAAGTGGCTTTGTCATGCTGGCCACATGACCTGGAAGCTGTACGCTGCCTCCCTCGGTCAATAACGCGAGATGAGCGCTGCAACCCAAGAGTCGGTCACGACTGGACCTAATGGTCAGGGGTCCCTTTACCTTTACTGTTGAACCAGGGACACGGGTGGCGCTGTGGTGTAAAGCACTGAGCCTTGGGCATGCAGATTGGAAAGTTGGCGGTTTGAATCTCCACGACTGGGTGAGCTCCCGTTGTTCAGTCCCAGTTCCTGCCAACCTAGCAGTCTGAAAGCATGTCAAAGTTCACGTAGACAAATAGGTACTGCTCCGGCAGGAAGGTAAACAGCGTTTTCGTGCGCTGCTCTGGTTTCGCCAGAAGCGACTTAGTCATGCTGGCCACTTGACCTGGAAAAACTGTTTGTGGACAAAGGTCGGCTCCCTTAGCCAGTAAAGTGAGATGAGCGTCACAACCTTAGAGTCATTCGCAAGTGGACTTAACTGCCGGGGTCCTTTACCTTTTTACTGTTGGACCAATGATACGGTTCTGTGTCATATGTTACCATGGTATTATCTAATAGTCTGCATGCACGAGTGCTAATGTTTTCCAGGTTCCATTCTTCCTAGTTCTCCAAAAGTTAAATCTCAGAATGATGGGTCAGTCGATGCATGTACAATGTATGCAACACATACATAAGGACACCAAATCACTGTGCTCTCCTTCTCCTTCTTCTCCCCAATGGCCAAGTGAGCAGTTAGTAGGATAGCAAAACCCCGGTGAAAGCCATGGGATCCTCTAATTGAGTTGGAATTGAGTTGTTGTTGTTGTTTAGTCGTTTAGTCGTGTCCGACTCTTCGTGACCCCATGGACCATAGCACGCCAGGCACTCCTGTCCTGCACCGCCCCCCGCAGTTCGGTCAAACCCATGTCCGTAGCCTCGAGAACACTGTCCAACCATCTTGTCCTCTGCCGTCCCCTTCTCCTAGTGCCCTCAATCTTTCCCAACATCCGGGTCTTTTCCAAGGATTCTTCTCTTCTCATGAGGTGGCCAAAGTATTGGAGCCTCAGCTTCACGATCTGTCCTTCCAGGGAGCACTCAGGGCTGATTTCCTTAAGAATGGATAGGTTTGATCTTCTTGCAGTTAGGAATTGAGTTAGGAATGGCCTAAGTTTGAATTATGGCTTGTTTCTCATATGCACCATTTAGCCTTGGCCATGGGTAGGCAACCTAAGGCCCGGGGGCCGGATCCAGCCCAATCGCCTTCTAAATCTGGCCCACAGATGGCCCGGGAATCAGCGTGTTTTTACATGAGTAGAATGTGTCCTTTTATTTAAAATGCATCTCTGGGTTATTTGTGGGGCATAGGAATCCATTCATCCCCCCCCCCAAAAAAATAGTCCCCCCCAAGGTCTGAAGGACAGTGGACCGACCCCCTGCTGAAAAAGTTTGCTGACCCCTAGCCTTGGCTTCCATTCCTTGGTCACACAGATATATCAGGTGCCGGTTGCCAAGCCAATGAGTCACTGCCCCATTTTATATACAGTGTATTATTCAAGCAGATAAAAACCTTCTTTTCTGGGTCAAATCTTTATCAGTCCTTCCTTGTGCAACATTCAGGCTTATTCGTTCAAGTTTGCCTTCCAGGTCAGTGGACTAAATTCCCCTTCCTTAATATTTCATAAATGTTACTTAACAAATTCCAACCAGTAAGACCATTAAATGGAAATCTTCTGGCTGACGGCATGCTTGCATTTACTTCTAGTGTACAGCACAATGAAAAATCCTATTTATCCTTCCTATCAAAGGAGTAGCAGGGCACCGTTTTCACAAATGCAAACACCATTCTGGCAGGCGCTCCTAGTAAATCATAACACACAAAATTGAATCTCTCTTAGAATATATATATATATATATATATATATATATATATATATATATATATATCACTGCTCTCCAAAGCCAGCCCATAATTTAGCTGGCGGGGGGCGGCAGGGCGGGGGGAGATGACTGGTTTCCTTTCTGCAGTTGGTCTGCAAACAGCTTAGAAAAAAAATGAACAAATATCTCCAGGAAAACATGTTCCCAGGTGTTTGTATGGAAAAGCTGGCTTGATAAATTTCAAAGGCTGTTAAGTGCATGAAGCGGGGAAAGCTCAAGGATAGACATGAGTTTGAAGCAAACATCAGACATGACTACCCTTACAGGTTTTTGGAAAATTTCAGAGCTGCGTCTTAAAATACCCTTAATATTGTATTGCACCCTAAGTATAAAAGCTGGTTTGCACAGACAGCTCCCCCCACCCCCCGCTCCATGAATCCCTGCAGGCCCTCCTGGGCCAGGTATGTGCCTGTAGTAAAGCATATAAGGATGGCTGGAAAGGGGTTTCCATATTTTTCTGTGTATAAGACGATATGTTTTCCTTAGAAGTAATGGACAAAAATATTGGGTCGTCTTATACACAGAGAGCAGGATGGGCGATTGGTGGCAGCCTCCACCATGAGGTTGGCGGCTGCGATTGGGCGTGTGATTGGTTGCTGCGGCAAGGCCTGCTGATCATTGATTGGCTGTGGCTGCAGCAATAGGGCGTGCTATTTACGGCAGTGGCGAGGCGTGCGTGCAATGGGCTGTTGTTGTGTTGAGTTTGCAGGTGGGCTTTCGGTGGCGATGTGTGTGATTTTCATTGGCTGGCAGGCTGTAGAGCGATTGGCGGTGATGCCCCCCCCCCAAGCTCAACCCCCCCCCCAAGAAAAGCTCAACAACTTTGGTCATCTTATACATTGGGGCGTGTTATACACAGAAAAATAAGGTACTTTAACCTCTGGTTTGCTACTAAAACTGAATTACTGTGTCGTGAAATGATGCATGTCTAAAAAGTGTGTCACCAACCTGAAAAGTTTGGAAAGCTCTGCTGTAACCAACCGAGTTATGAGGATGAAATACTAATAAATTTCCATACAATGATGTCCTTGAAGCCTTCCCTCCGCACCCACAAAACCTCTGACCCCTGTTCCTCCCTCGATCATGAGGTGGTGACAGGAGTTGCTTTTTCTCCTTGAGGAGGAAATTGCAAAACTGACACTCTTTCCCACTTCCTCTTTAAGCTCTATGTGCTTTTCAAGGCTCACAGTTAATCTGCTGGATCCCACTTTCGCCCATATCCCCTGGAAAAGCGAAGAATTGTGTGCACATGCTTTCTCTCTCCACGGAATATTCGATGAAGAAGAACGTTTTCACCTGGTGCCTAAAGATGTATAATGAGGGTGCCCAGGGGAGAGCATTCCACAAATGGGGAGCCACCACCAAAAAGCCACCACCATTCTCTCTTTTTTATTTTTTTTATTTTACAATATTACATTCAGTAACATATTTTTCCATTCTACACATTGTGTATATATATATGGTTACAGGTAGGTAGCCGTGTTGGTCTGGGTCGAAGTAAAATAAAAAAATTCCTTCAGTAGCACCTTAAAGACCAACTAAGTTTTTATTTTGGTATGAGCTTTCTGAAGAAGTGTGCATGCACACGAAAGCTCATACCAAAATAAAAACTTAGTTGGTCTTTAAGGTGCTACTGAAGGAATTTTTGTATGTGTGTGTGTGTGTGTGTGTGTGTGTGTGTGTGTACAATTTCCTTGTTTGTATCATTGTGGCTTCCCTCCCCTCGTGCTTGGTTTCATTTGTTATTTTGTTTATTTTAATATTGTGTTATAAAGATATAATTTACATAAAAAGGTAAAGGGACCCCTCACCATTAGGTCCAGTCGTGACCGACTCTGGGGTTGCGTGCTCATCTCACATTATTGGCCGAGGGAGCCGGTGTATAGTTTCCAGGTCATGTGGCCAGCATGACAAAGCCGCTTCTGGCAAACCATAGCAGCACACGGAAACGCCGTTTACCTTCCCGCTATAGCAGTTCCTATTTATCTACTTGCATTTTGACGTGCTTTCGAACTGCTAGGTTGGCAGGAGCTGGGACCGAGCAACGGGAGCTCACCCCGTCACAGGGATTCGAACCGCCGACCTTCTGATCAGCAAGTCCTAGGCTCAGTGGTTTTAACCACAGCGCCACCTGGGTCCCTCATTAAACACTTTTCATCTTTTTACCTTAACTTCACGAACCTCAATCAATGCATATCAATAAATCAAAAAGGCCCATTCTCATGTTGCAACCCCCCACCCCCACCCCGATCTCCTGTGAAGGAGACACACAAAAATGGGTCTCAGAAAATGATTGCAGGGTCTGGGACGGCTCATATGTTGTGTTGATGATCGCAGGGTCTGTTTCGGTTTGTATTGTTGTGTTGCATCCATCGGGATGATAGTTTGTGCACTTTTATTTTTTCCAGCCTTGATCTTTATTAATATAGATCCCTTTGCAGAATTGAGCGCGTGGCATTGGGAGCCAGGGTAGGGCTTTTTCTGTGGTGGCTCCTCTAATGACAAACTCCCTCCCTGCTGAGATAGCCCCATCTCTTTATAGTTCTAAGTGATTGGTTATCTTTTTCAACAGGTTTTCAAAAGAGGGAAGACCAAATTAGACAAAATACATTTACTGCTGCTTCTGCTGTTATTGATTGCTGTTTAGCGATTTGTTGTAAGTTGCGTTGTTATTACGTTATTTTAGGGATTTGATGTATTATTTCTGCCTTATTTGATTTTGTATTGTAGCTTATGCAAAGGGCAGTATATAAAGAAACTACATAAATGAATAAATATTAAGGACACCCTATCCCCTTAGCAGAAGATTCTATTACATAAAAACATTTCATATACTGCATCACACACTTATATCAATAACTCCCAATTGGCCTTTCTTTTATTTTTGCCATGATGTATATCTCACAAAAAATTCAATATTTCAAGCACAAGGTGGCAGTGTTACTAATCATTTTCGGTGCTGTTCCCTCATTAAAATGTAGATCATTCCTGGGTATTCTCCCTCCACCCACATTTACGCTGCAAGATCTCAGAATAAATATTTCACTTATCATTACAATTTCATGTGTGCAAATGATGACCCAATGAAAAATCCATTTGGGGGTTCTTTATTTCTTCTTTTTTTAAAACAACAACAACAACAACAACAACAACAACAACAACAACAACAACACAGCTCAGTGTGATTTTCCCACCAGCTGTTTCATAGGAAGAGTTATTAACGAGGGCCTTTCACAATGTCCAATATCAATTTGGATCATAGTCCAGGATGAAGGCTTGTACTGAGTAGCAATGAGGGAGAAGTTCAGTTCAGTTCAGTTCAGTTCAGTTCAGTTCACTTTTTAAAGCAAACCTACCTGATTCAGACTTCCCAAAGTGATGCATCGGCCCAAAAGCAGATGTCCTTTGAAATTTGCACGCTTCCACACTTTGCAATGCAATTCTCCAGCCAGACTGTGCGTGCAAAGCATCTCCTCACATATACAAGGGGAAAGCGTTCACAGAAAAAAAATGTATATATTGGTTGATGTTGCATGCTAAATGTACTATGAGGTTCAGTAATAATATAATAACTTATACCCCAGCCACCTGGCTGTGGCTGGGCTTCCTCAGTCACTCTGGGCAGCTTCCAACAAAAGTTTAAAAGTACACTAGAACATCAGTCATTAAAAACTTCCCTAAACAGGGCTGCCTTCAGATGTCTTCTAAGCGCCAGATAGTTGTTTATTTCTTTGACATCTGATGGGAGGGTGTTTCACAGTAAGTTGCCTCTTCCTTGTGAAATGAGCCTCCTGTTCAGATTTATTATTTTCCATGGTCATTGATTCATCACCTACCCAAAAGCTATTGGGATGGAATGTTTCCTTCATTGGACAAGACTCACATTTTAAATCAGTGCAGTGGGGACCTTCATGTATGTGAGATATTTATTTCTGGACCCAGCACTTTGGTCCTCAGAGTCTTGCTTGAAGGTTTCCCCAGGCATCTGGTTGGCCACTGTGAGAACAGGATGCTGGACTACTTAGCCTGATCCAGCAGGGTCTTCTTATACATACATAAAACAGCATATGCATCTTTTATGTGTGTGCAAATCTGTGCCTTCTTTCCCCCTCCCTTCTTTGGTGATGCATTAAGTCATCAATCCATCCCTAAAGCTAGAAGTAGACAATTTCTTTTTTTGCTTCAGGAAGCAAATGTTTTAGCAATCCAGATCTGTGAAGCCATCAGAGTCTCTACTACTGGAATCAAATTGTATTTGCAAAAAAAGAAACGGGGGTAGTAGAGGGAGGAGGGACCATTCTCTTTGCAACAAAAATCAAGGTGAGAATGTCTGGTTTTCCAAGGTGTTTCCAAAGGTGACACCTTTTGGCCTCTGCACCTCTGGCCAAATTGCTTTCATTTGAATACAATTTGGAATTGAATCAACTAATCACCATTGGGTAATTGCATTTTGGAGGAAGAAAAGGAAAATTACATGGAGTGATGGGTTCTCGTTAAGCTTGTGCCAACAGCAGAATATAGAACTCGGGCTATTGTAACTGAAGAGCTTCAACAGCAGCATTTCCCCTAAGCATTCCCAATTCAGCTTTCTGCCTCCTGTTGCCCGCCAAGCACATCGTTCCATTGTGTTCAGCATCAGTTATATTATATGCTGCTGTTATAATAGCATGATTCAAATTGGCACAAGTGATCTTTAAAAGTACATGCTACTCTGTATCCAGCCTTGATTGATGTACTAATGCTGATCTTCATTTCACCCAGCGCTGATGTCATTTTATGATATATTTACTTGGATCCCGGAGGTGTTAATTGTGTCAAAACACAGACACTTCTCATATATACCCCAAAAAGTAGCCTCAGGAATTTTTTTTTATAAAAAGGACATAGATGAGCTAAACACAAATGTGGTACTAGGAAAGTGGGGGGGGGGGTTAAACTGGATTCAGTTTGCATTTAAAGACAAAGCTACATAATTCACGCTTCCTGAAACAATATGAAAAGATAAAAAATTGTACTTTTTAAAAAAATATATATTCTACAGTTCTCCAACCAAACAACATTTACAAAAATGCCTGCATTCAGGGAGAGCATGTGGAGCACAATTCTCCCCACCCCAATATACACATTTTTCTCTCTGCAATTTTGCCTATTATTTTGATCTACTTGTAGGAGAAGCTCTCCTGCAGACCAAAGTCATTCATAAATTAAGAACAATAACAACAACCACAATAATATACACTTTTTTTTTTGCAGAGCAATTTTTCCGAATAGAATAATTTTATTTTCACCAATATATGCAGTTTATGGATATTTTACCTTAACATACGTACAGAGTTGGAAAACTGCCCTGCAAAAATTTGGAGAAATGCAAATTTGGAAGGACAGCTGTGTTTCGGTTCTCATATTGTTTTGAATTAGGAATACCTTTCTTTGAACTGAAACTGATTCCCGCCCCCATCCCTAGCACAGTG
The DNA here is from genome assembly GCF_965207765.1 of Zootoca vivipara. Lineage (NCBI taxonomy): Eukaryota > Metazoa > Chordata > Lepidosauria > Squamata > Lacertidae > Zootoca > Zootoca vivipara. The sequence goes on from NC_142587.1 coordinate 93,300,089, forward strand.
TGGAGAAGGACTTCCTTGCCAGTAAAAAGTGTTACTCAGTTGCTTGAACCAAATAGGTGGCTTAGGAAAGCATGAGAGCTTATCACAACAGTGGTCCAACTTGGCGAGCATGGGCATACCTGCCAAGTCTCCCGCTGAAAAATGCGGGATCAGCAGCGGGCAGTGCAAAGCAACTTCTGGGGCCGCTCTGAACATGTGTGGGCACCGGAAATAGGGCAGAACGGCACCAGAAGTTGTTTCTACACATGCCCGGCGGCCATCTTGGTGGTGGCCGCCACCATGCGGCCACCAACAAGATGGCCGTCGGGCATGCGTAGAAGCGACTTCCAGTGCCGCTCTGCCCCATTTCTGGTGCCCACACATGGGCAAAGCAGCACCCAAAATGGAGGCTCCCTGGCAGGTAGGAAATCTGGGGGATTTCCGGGATTTTTCTCCATTTGGGAGAACAGGGGGAAACGGATTAAAATCTGGGGGTTTCCCACAAAAAATGGGGTACTTGGCAGCTAAGAGCATGGGTAGCATGCTCTAAGCCTGATTTGGCAGCCAGGGTTAGATATTGGAGTTTTCTCATGCTGGTTATCTGGAGGAAGGCAGACAGTTTTGCCAGCAGTCAAGCATTGCAATACCGTGTTTCTCCTTTTTTAAGACACCGTCTTATACCTTTTTTTACTCAAAAAAGCACACGGTGTCTTATTTTCAGGGGATGTCTTGTACCTTAAGGCCTCCTCGGAGGGGCCAGGCCACTGGCTCGGGGTGCTGCTGGGCAGTCTACGGCAGGTGCTGCAGGGCGCTCTGAGCGCCCTGCTCTGCAGCCGCCAGTTCTGGTGACAGGGTGGCAGGCCTCGGGCAGCCCCCCCCCAAAAAAAAAAGAAAAAGAAGAGGCCAGGCGCTGCAGGGCGCTCCACGCGCTCGCTGCTGCTGCTGCAGCAGCAACAGCCGGTTCCAGGCCCCTCTGGCTGGCTGGGTCCCGCTGGCTGGCTGGGGGGCGCTCGGCAGTCTCGCTCTACACGGCATGGAGGTATGTCTTATTTTCGGGGTGTGTCTTATATTTCACTAATGCTAAAAAAAAATGCTGCCATGGCTTACTTTCTGACTATGTATTAAAAAAGGGGAAACACGGTATACAAGTCTTCAAACTGAGAGCCCTGGTAGCCAGACAATAGAAGGGCCTTTATATTGCCTCGTGATCCTGAGGCTTCCAGTTCATATAGCTCACTGCTGCAGCAATTTAATAACAACAAACAACAAAAACAACAAAAACAATGACTTTTTTATTTCAACCCCGCCCATCTGACTGGGTTTTCCAAGCCACTCTGGGCGGCTTCTAACAAAAGATTAAAAATACATTAAAATATCAGACATTAAAAACTTCCCTAAACAGGGCTGCCTTCAGATGTCTTCTAAATGTCAGATAGTTGTTTATTTCCCTGACATCTGATGGGAGGGTGTTCCACTGGGCAGGCGCCACCACCGAGAAGGCCCTCTGCCTGGTTCCCTGTAACTTCGCTTTTCACAGAGAGAAGAGGAAGGCAGTATAAAGGTAGATTTACAACAGTAGTTTTCAGAAGTTCAGAGGCTGCAGAGGGGAGAAGCTCAGAAATCTTGGGAGAGGAGCAGGAGGAAGAAGATGCCCCAGGGCAGAGACTGCTGACAGACTCAGAGTCTTTAGAAAGCATTCCTGACTCCCCCTCTCCCAGGACAAGGCAGCCATTGAGAGTAGGAGAACAGAAAGCTCAGAGGCAGAAAGCACAGATCAGCCGACGCAGGGATGACGTAGAATAGGCGAGATGGAGGGGGTGAGACATTACTTGGAGCAATGCCATATACCCTACATCCCTCTCTGTGAATTCTGGTAACAGCTTCTTGTTTTCCCATTGCTGGCAGCTTGCCATGAGGGAGGGGGATTGGATTCCCCGAAGGGGAATTGGACTATGTGTCATGATGTGCCACCGCGGTTGTGGACAGGTCAAACACGAGAGAAGCTTCTCTTCCTTCTCACTGCAGCACAAAGATGTGCATATTTTCCCACTCTTCCTTCTTGCCTTGCCCTCACTCCGGATGCTTTGAGTTCTTGGGTCATGTAAAATGTAGTGATTTCTAATATGGCTATTGCAGTAAAGTGGTTTGTTTTCTTGGTGGGGTGCCCGTACAGTTCCTTGCCGAGGGCACAAGGGACCCTAGGTATGTAGCGCTGACAATGTATAATAAATTCCAGGGCCCGTTGCTAGTTCTGATAAATAATTTCATTGGGGCCTGAAGGTTTGTTACCATAATTTAAGCAGGGACTCCCTTGCAGTAACACAATTCATATTGTCTCTGGGGTCTTGCTAATGTGTCATTCCCCTTTGCAAAAGCCATTTCGTTTCGAGCTGCAAGGGGGACGCGGGAACTGGGGGTAATAATAAAGAGCCTAGCGTTCTGTCTCTGGGAAGGAAGACTCTGGTGTGTTGTGGTTGTTATCGCTTTGTTGCGAATTCCAGCTTTTCATTCAACCATTGTCACATACCGGTGGGGTGAGGAGGGGGTGGTGGAGAAGGAGCCACCCTAAAAAGTTCACCATGGGAGTTGAAAATGTATTCCAGCTGCATTGGGTTCATCGTCCCTCTTCCAGACAACTGGTAATTGATGAGCGCAAAGAACAATTATACACCTCTCCAATCTGTACCGTTCATTGTTCCTTGCTTACTTTTTAATTGCCAACAAATGCTAGATGCTTAGAGAGACCCTCGGAAAATGATCCCTCATACAGCTGCTGTTTTTCATCACTTTAGCAAAGCACTCACACGAGAGCGATTGCAGATTATGACACACTTTTTTTTAAAAAAGAGAGAGGATAGAATTGTACCTTTAATTAAGATAAAGGTAAGGTAAAGGACCTCTGAATGGTTAAGTCCAGTCGTATCCTACTATGGGGTGTGGTGCTCATCTCGCTTCAGGCTGAGGGAGCTGGCGTTTGTCCACAGACAGCTTTCCGGGTCATGTGGCCAGCAGGACGAAACTGCCACTGGTACACAGAGGATTGTGACGAGTGCCAGAGTGCATGGAAAGCCGTTTACCTTCCTGCCAGAGAGGTACCTATTTATCTACTTGCACTGGTGTGCTTTCGAACTGCTAGGTTGGCAGGAGCTGGGACTGAGCAACGAGAGCTCACCCCATCGCGGGGATTCAAACCGCCGACCTTCCTATCGACAAGCCCAAGAGGCTCAGTGGCTTAGACCACAGCGCCATCCTTTTTACCTTTCATTACAGCTAGGAGAGACTGTAGAAAAAGAACAGAGAGAGAAAGAGAGGGGAGAGAGAGGTGAATATGCAGGAAAGGAAGCACTAAAGCTTATTGTTTCCCAAATTGGGATGTCATTGAAAATGATTAGCTGCATTAAACTGCAGAGACTTGGAAGTAATGAACTGTCGGCAAAGCACATGCACTTCCAGAAAGTGTGTGTTTGAGTGCATGAAACGATCTTCATTCCAATATTACAGCAGGTTCTTATTTCTTTTGCATATAAACTGTCACCGTTCCTGCTCCATTTTTCTAATTTTCACTTCTTTCAAGCCTGGAGTCGATTTCCTGAAATGAAGGGTGACCTGCAAAACACCTTCGCAATTGTCCAGGGCTGGGTGAGGGAGCTGTTTCAGCCTGAGGGCCACATTCCCTTCCGGGAAACCTTTGGGGGGGCCACATGACAGTGGTGGGCTGGGGCAGAGACAAAAGTGAGTCGAGCAATGGATGCATTTTCATTTTCATTCTGCCTTTGTATGATAAGCTAGTTCCTTCACATTGGTTAGCACCCATCTGTCTCCGGTGACAGTACTGGGAATATTAGGACTGTACCCCCAAACCAGTCTTTGTCCATGGAGTTTTCTTGGCAGGGATACTGGAGTGGCTTGCCAGTTCCTTCTCCAGGTGGATCACGTTTAGTCAAAACTCTCCACTATGACCTGTCCATCTTGGGTGGCCCTGCATGGCATAGCTCATAGCTTCTCTGAGTTATTCAAGCCCCTTCGCCACGACAAGGCATTGATCCATGAAGGAACGAAATTAAAAGACGCCTGCTTCTTGGGAGAAAAGGAATGACAAACCTAGACAGCATCTTAAAAAGCAGAGACATCACTTTGCCAACAAAGGTCCATATAGTTAAAGCTATGGTTTTCCCAGTACAGTAGTGATGTATGGAAGTGAGAGCTGGACCATAAAGAAGGCTGATCGCCGAAGAATTGATGCTTTTGAATTATGGTGCTGGAGGAGACACTTGAGAGTCCCATGGACTGCAAGAAGATCAAACCGATCCATTCTGAAGGAAATCAGCCCTGAGTGCTCACTGGAAGGACAGATCCTGAAGCTGAGGCTCCAATACTTTGGCCACCTCATGAGAAGAGAAGACTCCCTGGAAAAGACCCTGATGTTGGGAAAGATCGAGGGCACTAGGAGAAGGGGACAACAGAGGATGAGATGGTTGGACAGTGTTCTTGAAGCTACAAACATGAGTTTGACCAAACTGCGGGAGGCAGTGGGAGACAGGAGTGCCTGGCTTGCTCTGGTCCATGGGGTCACAAAGAGTCGGACACGACTAAACAGCTAAACATCAACAACAACTCCCAAACCTGCATTGGGAAGCTTTTCTTGGATCTTTGTAGGTTCTGTTCTGATTAATGATGGGAGTGTGTTAAATGTACATCTCTGATACAGCTGAGTGCTATATTCCCTCTCTGCTTCTGTTGTTAAGCCGTAGCTGTAAAGTTATAATCCACAGCGGTAGCGTAATACGGTATAAATCAGCGAGTGAAAGCAATATTGTTTGTACACCCATCTTGCTTTGTGGCTTTCATTTCAAATCTTCTGGAGCAAGGATACTAATAGATCATTCATATTTGCACATCTACTTTCTTTTCCTTCTCTCTCTCTCTCTTTCTCCCCACCAAGTCCTATAATCAAAACTTTGCTTCTTTCTGCACTGTTATTACCAACCAGAAGGTGTTGAAGGATTAGTGGGCCTTGCTGGTAATGGAAATTGCAGAGTACACTAAAAGCATCCCTACTTCTTTGCAAAGGTGGCATTTGCATTTTAAAGCTCTTGTAAAACTGCATTAACATTTATTTTCTCATTATCATTTGGATGGTACCTTTTGTTGACTGTGAGTGTTCTCCCCCCCCCCCCACACACACACTTTAAAACAAAGAACGGAGAGGGAGATTGTCTCTTCCTTTGTATCCTCATATGAACCTTAGCAGCACTAAGGAAGAGTTGCCAACCTAGCACCAGTAGGGTAGTGGGAAATCCAGGGTCCTTTTATTATTGGCACAGCTACACACCCTCTAAGATTATACCACAATAATAAAAATATACCAAAATAATAATGAAGGATGTACTGCAATGATCAATGCAATTTCCATGTGTTGCCTTTCAGCTTGTGCATGTATATGGGCAAGTGTATTGTATTTGGAGTGCTCCAATATTTTATTTTGGAGTGATTTCTTTGAAGTGCTACTGCATGTAAAAGAACTTGCACAACATTACCTTGACGCTGAAGCACCTTGTGTTTCCAGTGTCCCTAAATGCTGAGCTTTGGGGTGTACAGGACAACTCATTGGTGTTCTTCCCATGCTTCGTCTCCAGAGTGACCCTAGGAGCCAATCCTCGCTGGCTGACTCACCCCATTTCACCATAGATTGGGTCCAGAACGAAAAATACCCACTTTCTCATTGGGTAAAAATCTCAATGTTCATGCTGATTGGGCAGGTCTAGTATGCCGGAGGCAGGGACCTTGATGGGATCCTGCTGCAGAAATACTAATGGGTCTTTGATCCCCTGCAACCCAGGACCACTGCACCTCTAACTAGCACACAGGATAGCCAAGAGTGAGAAAGAGGGAACTACTCCCATGCTGAAGTAAGGGGAGATGAAATAAAACATTATAAAGTAGATCCTTGGGTTAATGTAACTTTCAGGTTGTGAACGCAGCAAGTGTATACTTCCGGGTTTCGCCACGCGTGCACGCACGGAAGCACTCTATCATGCTGCATGCTTGCGCAGAGGTGGCGCCTCATGTTGTATCCGGAGGGTCCACTGTATTTACAGTCAAAGCCTCATCCAAGCATGGGGTTACAGTTTCTTCTTCCAAGCAACTGTATTTTCCTCTCTTTCCAGAGCTTAGCACTCAGCCTTCTGTATCTCAATTAAGCCAGGCCTTGCATCTTCTATGAGATAATTCTACTTTCCCCTTCTCCTGCAGCTCTGCTTTCTTTCTTTCCAGCAGAGAAGAAGTACACCCACACTCTATTCAACTTAGCAGTGTTCACAGTGGATCTTGCTTCACATAAAATGAAGTCTCTCCTTCGCTAGATACCTCCCATGTGACCAATGTTACCCAATCCTATGTGAGCTACTAGAGAACTCTCTAGAATTCAGTTACCAGCCAATCAAATTTAAGCACATAGGAACGCATACAAGCATTTACAATTTCAGAGAATTAAATTAGTATACTTAACATCCCATACGTTATGGGATGGACCAAGTTATTCAATTTTTGCTCAAATGCTTTGTCCTCATCCAGAACTCTGAATTTTGTTTAGGACACTTTTTTTAAAAAAGGAAAAGGCTAGGACTTGCAGGAGAATAGCAACAAACATGATAAAGGGTTTTGGATGCAAGATGTATGGGGGAAATGGGAGGAAAAAGGTATACTTAGTTTAGGGAAAAGAAGATTAAAGGCGACCGTTTTCCAAGTCTTAAATATTTAAAACCCACCATAAAGAAAATGGAGAATAGCTGCTTTCAATTCCCATGAAAGTTTTGCCAGAAACTGTTTTGGCCACACTCCAGGAGAAGCCAGTTGATACAGTTTTCATGCATACAGCCCCATGCGCAGAACTGCAAGAACATCAATGATAAAAATGATTCCATATATATGAACAGCTAAAAACCATTTGATTGTGTGTGTGTGTGTTAGCAAGACCCCAGAGACAATTGCAAACCCAATAGAGATATATACTGGGATAATGAAAGCTGCTTAGAAGGCTTGCTGGAAAAGGTCTTCAACGGGGCCCGAGAAGATAAGAGAGGCAGTGCCTGTCTGATGCGCAAGAGGAGAGAGATCCAAAGGGCAAGTGATGATCCACTAAAGACCCAAATCCTCCATCATCCGGAACGGACCTCCTGATGCGATGAGATCTGCAGGAGGTCTTCTCCTGTAGAGTGCAATAATCACTTGGGTGTATAAGGGGCGAGTCTACCTTTTAGGCATTTCCACATCGGTGATGGGTCACTGTACTCCACTGCACCCAGTGCCAGCATATTAGCCCAGGGAACTTTAAGACAGGGGACTCAGGTGGTGCTGTGGGTTAAACCACTGAGCCTAGGGCTTGCTGATCAGAAGGTCGGCGGTTCGAATCCCTGTGACGGGGTGAGCTCCCGTTGCTCGGTCCCAGCTCCTGCCAATCTAGCAGTTCGAAAGCACATCAAAGTGCAAGTAGATAAAAAGGGACCGCTACAGCGGGAAGGTAAACAGTGTTTCCGTGTGCTGCTCTGGTTTGCCAGAAGCGGCTTTGTCATGCTGGCCACATGACCTGGAAGCTGTACGCCGGCTCCCTTGGCCAATAATGCGAGATGAGCGCGCAACCCCAGAGTCGGTCACGACTGGACCTAATGGTCAGGGGTCCCTTTACCTTTACCTTTACTTTAAGACAAAGCATGTGGTGGACCAACCCTCTGCCCTCCAGCACCTCACTTTCAACCCCTCAGCTGCTTGGGCAAGTCATTTTTCATTCCTGCAAATGTGTGTGTGTGTGTGTGTGTGTGTGTGTGTGTGAAAGAGAGAGCTCTTCATCAAGGAGGCTGAGTAAAAGTGCCTCTTGGGTGCCAAGCTCTGTGACTCCCAGTAATTATCCCAAAGCTGTTTGAAGAGACATGGCTTCTTTCAATTAGTTTCCATTGATGAAGCGAAGTGGCGACGTTCTCACGGCGCTAGAATCTGGGAGCACTCTGAAAATGTTTTCCACTGTGTTGATTTTCATGGACTGTTAGGAGAAATTTCAAGAGCGCCTGGGTTGAGAGCGGAACTGATTTGTCGGCGTGTATGTTTCATCTCTGAGATACAGGTCTTACAACCTCTTTGCTGAAAAGATGTCCACGCCTTAGTCTTTTCCTCTGTTTGTTGCTACATGAATAAAATAACATCTCCCTCACACAGACGTGGTGACTTGGCAAATGACATTGCACTTAAGAAAAAGTTTCTTTATTATTACTGTATTATTAAATTACTAATAAATATAACACTGTTTCCATCGATTGTAGATTATTAGCAACTTGTAATTCAGAGGATGGGTTTTTCTTTCCTTCTTTCCTTCTACTCCTTCCTTATTTCTCTGTCTCTCAAATGGGTAACAATGTTTACTATAAAATTTATCAAAATCTGAGGGTCATCTAGTCCAAACCGCTGCAATGCAGGAATCGTTAATATTGTGAGGTGATTTGTGTTGAACGGTGGTCTACTTAGAATCAAGTCCTGCTGGATTCAATGGGACTTACTCTCAGGTGAGTAGGGTTAGGATCAGAACTTAAATCAATAATAACAGTGGTGACAGCATGAATTGCTTTCCTGCATTGCTATAGTTGTTATCTTTTCATAAACCACTTAGAAACTAAATAAAAATTCCTTCCAGTAGCACCTTAGAGCAGTGTTTCTCAACCAGTGTGACTCCAGATGTTTTGGGACTACAACTCCCATCATTCCTGACCACTGGTCTTGCTAGCTAGGGATGATGGGAGTTGTAGTCCCAAAACATCTGGAGGCACACTGGTTGAGAAACACTGCCTTAGAGACCATCTAAGTTTGTCATATGTATGAGCTTTCGTGTGCATGCACACTTCTTCAGATACCATGCACACGAAAGCTCATACCTATGACAAACTTAGTTGGTCTCTAAGGTGCTACTGGAAGGAATTTTTATTTTTCCCCGACTACGGCAGACCAACACAGCTACCTACCTGCACTTAGAAACTGTTAGGGGTCATTATTTAATTCAAGGTGAGACACTATTTTCTGGTCCTTCATCCTGAGGGAGCTGAGACTCAGCTACATTAGGAAAGAAAGAGAGAGAGAGAGAGAGAGAGAGAGAGAGAGAGAGAGAGAGAGAGTTTTTTAAATGTGTTATAACACTGTGACACCAGATGATGCTGTGGACTTCTTCAGCAATGTGATTTCCCATTATGAGCTTTACAACGTGCTTTCCTGAAATGTGCTTTTTTATGTGTCTAGATCCAGCCTGATTCTTGAGATGATAACTTGTTGTTTAGTCGTTTAATCGTGTCCGACTCTTCATGACCCCATGGAAATTGTAAGCATGCCTCTGTTTAGACAGTAGGAACTTGATGGCGAATCTTTAGGTCTGTGTCCTCACCCAGACCAAAGAATAGGTCTGGATCACTACTGGATCCCTTTCCAGTTCTGGTCACCCTGGAGTGGTAATACCATCGCCAACAATACTATTCAGAATATTGCAGTTCTGAACAGACTCTGTGACTAGAATCATGGGCCAGTGTCTTGCTTTCCAGGCAAATCTGCCGTGACACATGCCAAATTGCAAAGAGCGAGAAGATATGTTTCTGTCTACTGGCTGCCCTCCAGGCATCTCTTAGGCTTTTCCTTTGGAGTAATTATTACGGTGCATTTGATCCCAAGCGAGGCCCATTGGTGTTACTGCCTCCTGTTGTGTCACTGAAATCTAAGTAAGATGGGCATAGCCTAGGAACTGGGCCAGTTTCTTCTTTTCAGCACCATCGGGCCCAACTCTGGCAACACCAAAACAGTGTCCTCCTGACTTGAAAGGTAGCTCCAGGGGCTACCAAGGAGACATGCTGAGGAATGCATTGTGCCAAGAGGCATTGTTGTTGTTGTTGTTGTTTAGTTGTTTAGTTGTGTCTGACTCTTCGTGACCCCATGGACCATAGCACGCCAGGCACTCCTGTCTTGCATTGCCTCCTGCAGTTTGGTCAAACTCATGTTCATAGCTTCGAGAACACTGTCCAACCATCTCGTCCTCTGTCGTCCCCTTCTCCTGGTGCCCTCCATCTTTCCCAACATCAGGGTCTTTTCCAAGGATTCTTCTCTTCTCATGAGGTGGCCAAAGTATTGGAACCTCAGCTTCACGATCTGTCCTTCTATTGAGCACTCAGGGCTGATTTCCTTCAGAATGGATAGGTTTGATCTTCTTGCCGTCCATGGGAGTCCCTTTCATGGATCAATGCCTTGCATGGATCAATGCCTTGCAGTCCCCTTCATGGATCAATGCCTTGTCGTGGCGAAGGGGCTTGAATAACTCAGAGAAGCTATGAGCTATGCCATGCAGGGCCACCCAAGATGGACAGGTCATAGTTTTGACTAAACGTGATCCACCTGGAGAAGGAACTGGCAAGCCACTCCAGTATCCCTGCCAAGAAAACTCCATGGACAAAGACAACAAGAGGCATTACCAAATGCTGAATATATTGAACTGTTAGCAGCAAGGCAGACCAACGTGGTTTTATCAACACAGCTTGAGCTGCAACACTCTGGCTTTCTGTTTATCAAGTCAGGCTTCAGACTTATAGTGATGATGTTATGTACAATAACTTGAAATACATTTTTCTCCCTGTTTACAGTGATCCCAACAGTATATTTGACACTGCAATTTCTTCAACTCGGTTGTGTCAATACATGATAAATATGCTCCATTATACAGTAATGATATTGTTAGGCTGCACATCCCCCAATGTTGGTTTATTTCACGTGCAAACTGTCATTCCAAACCATTTAGAATCTCAACGCTCTAATGATGGGATTTCTTATTTCCCCCTCGTTTGCACAGATTGTCATGGGGGGGGGCTGTCAAAAGGTGTGGTATAATTTCTCTAGCCTTTGATAAAACTCAAACACCCAGCTCTGCTGGGGTATTAGCGCTAGCAATAATTACTACAGTCATACCTCGGTTAAAGTATGCTTTGGTTTGAGTACTTTCAGTTTAAGTACTCTGTGGACCCGTCTGGAACGGATTAATCCACTTTCCATTACTTTCAATGGGAAAGTTCGTTTCAGGTTAAGTACGCTTCAGGTTAAGTACGGACTTCCAGAACCAATTACACTCATACTTCGGGTTAAGTACACTTCAGGTTGAGTACTCCGTGGACCCGTCTGGAACGGATTAATCCACTTTCCATTACTTTCAATGGGAAAGTTCACTTCAGGTTAAGTACAGACTTCCGGAACCAATTGTGTACTTAAACCGAGGTACCACTGTATTGTAATACTCTGTCCCAGTTCACAATAGGACCAGTGCTATTTTTCTACAAAAAGAGGTGCCAGAATTCACCATGAATATGTCCCTTGTTCTCCTACAAGGACACCCACCTGAGAGGTGCTGAAACTGAGTTCTTGTGAATTCCAGCTAAAGAAAAGCCCTAAATAGGACAGTCGTATTCTGAAAAAAACTGAAGTCAGTGGGTGGTTTCTTTGTTTTTTTTAAAAAGCCCCATTTATTACAAAATTCAGTAGTCTAATCTGGATGTTACCAGAGCATGGATGACTGAAACAAATTTTTGTCCCTTGTTAAGTTCAGCTAGCCCCTGCATGCCCCCCCCCGGAACATTACACAAAAATCGAGTTAACTCTGAAATTCACCTATTTGTTAGGTGCTGACCAGGAGGTCTACATCCAAATATAGCTAAGAGGGGGATAATATCCCTACTTCAGTATCATAAAAGGACAATTTGAAACAGTCAGTGTGGTTGATCTGAGTGATCATATGTCTGGCTCAGATTGCGATACTTTCTCACAAAATAAAAATGGCATCTGCATGCAAGTTTGGCCTAGATAAGTAGTCTCTGATGCTGATTAGCTGGAGGTAAGTGGGGAGGGCTTCAGATTACAATCTGATGAGGTCATTGATCCATCGCCACTTGAAGAGGACAGCGAGCACCTTGGTAGTTTGAGAACATGGTCCCATCGATAATATTGACGGGAAGGGGAAAGTTATAATGACATGCAAGGGCAGAGCTGAACCAACTTCTGAAATCTGAGTGGCTTCATAATACTCTCTCCCAAACAATTAATATCTGTGCCACTCCAGTGCCATATCAAGTTGGTGATAGAAGATTAGAGTTGTTGAGACCATCATAGGATTTTTTAAAAATAAAAATTTGAAAAGCCTTGCTGGCTCAGATCGAAGGTCCATGTACTGTAGTCCTGAAGTCTGCTTTCCTTTCCTCCAGGAAATGCAGCATTGAATGAAAACTATTGCCTTCCTGTTCTGCATGTGTGGTTTGCAGACCCTCCAAGGGTCCCTATTTTCCAGGGACAGTGCCGGATTTACAGAAGCCGTCCTGGTTTCTGATTTGAACACGGAATATCCTGCTTTTCCTTAGGATGTCCCTGTTTTCATCGGAGAAATGTTGGTGAGGATGGAATAGGATGTCCCTATTTTCATTGGAGAAATGTTTAGTGGACTCCATTGCCCATTAGCTCTAACCAGCATGGCCAGCAGAAGGGGCCATAGCTCTGTGATGGAACATCTACATTGCTCCAGGTCGCAGGTTCAATCCCCAGTATGGTGATGTCAGGAATGAGCCAGCTCCTAGTGGAACTTTACAGCCTGTTGCAGAACAGAGAGAGTTAGATCTGACACAGGCTGAACAGCGGTCAGGGCACAGTGGGGCTTCCCCACCCCTTGGAATGCCAGTTGCCAAGGGAATGACTGAGAGCGGGCTGGAACTTCTCAGGAAGTTCAAACAGGCACGAACAGACAGAGCAGGAAGAGACTGGAGCTATTCCAAAAAGTCTGAAAAGTCAGTGAATGGGAGGGCTGCTAGATAGGAAGCAAAGCAAGAGATGTAAAGGGTGAAAGTTCAATATCTTCTGTAGACACCAGAATGAGTCTTCAGAAGGCTCATCTTGAGGGATAATGCCGGTGGCTGCGTTAGAGCCATCTGGAACTGTTTGTTTTTGCAATGAATCCTCCTTTTTAATTACCTACGCTTACTGTGTTATCAAGCTGGGAACCTGGACTCCTGACAGGTGAATGTGGCCTAATTCACCCATCCACATCCAACAGGTTTGCTGCTCGCCGTACAGTAACTGACCCCTGTCTCAGCCTCCAAAACCCCCTCCCTGCATCTCGGCAAAAATGCCTGGACATATCCGAAAAACGGTGGTCCCCTTTTGCTTTTGAGGATAATGTGTGCCTGCATTTCATAATACCAATGTGGTACAAATGAAAGCTCTGCATTTAAATATTCTGGTTAAATTGCTGTCTTAGGGTGGTCAGCATATTTTCCCTGGTTTGGAAGCTTGAGAGTCTTTAAACGTGACTCTGCATATATTAACAATGGACATAAGCAGCCTTGTTTTCTAAGCCTCTTGCCCCAATATCTCCTGTTGTGCCAGTTGGAAAGAGGCCAGAAGTTTTGGAAGGCCAGGTTAATTACCTTTTCACCTGGCAGTCAGTATAGTAATGTTGGAAAGAGAGGTTCCAGTTGGTTCCAGTAGAGAGTTTGCTTATCAAGGAGCCGAATTTGTTGGCCACTGTGAGAACAGAAGGCTGGATGAGATGAGACTTTGAATAAAATAATAATAATAATAATAATAATAATAATAATAATAATAATAATAATAATAATTGTGCGGTAGTTGGAGCATTCTTTGGCACTGCCCTTCACCCCAATCCCAAAGAAGGGCAGTGCCAAAGAATGCTCCAACTACCACACAATTGCTCTCATTTCACATGCTAGCAAGGTTATGCTTAAAATTCTACAAGGCAGGCTTAGGCAGTATGTGGACCGAGAACTCCCAGAAGTGCAAGCTGGATTTTGAAGGGGCAGAGGAACCAGAGACCAAATAGCAAACATCTTGAGAGTCCCATGGACTGCAAGAAGATCAAACCTATCCATTCTGAAGGAAATCAGCCCTGAGTGCTCCCTGGAAAGACAGATCCTGAAGCTGAGGCTCCAATACTTTGGCCACCTCATGAGAAGAGAAGACTCCCTGGAAAAGACCCTGATGTTGGGAAAGATTGAGGGCACTAGGAGAAGGGGACGACAGAGGATGAGATGGTTGGACAGTGTTCTCGAAGCTACGAACATGAGTTTGACCAAACTGCAGGAGGCAGTGGAAGACAGGAGTGCCTGGCGTGCTCTGGTCCATGGGGTCACGAAGAGTCGGACACAACTAAACGACTAAACAACAACAACAACAACAACAACATCTTTATTGTCAATGTACAAAGAGTGTACAATGAAATTAAGCGAGCCCCCCCCAAACACTCAGTCTCATTGCACTCTGTGTGCTTGTCGCACAACACACCAACCTTGAAAGTCAGTTGCACTATATTATTTTCCGTTCCGCAGCCTAACAGCCCACAGATAGAAACTGTTTTTTACACTGTTGGTACGACTGATTATACTTCTATATCTCCTGCTCAAGGGTAGAAAATTAAAGAGGTGCTGTCCGGGGTGTGAATCGCCCCTGAGAATTTTTCTCGCTCTCCTAAGGCAACGATCCCTTGTGATGTCATCTAGCAGGCTCAGGGGACAGCCCATGATATCATGTGCCATGTTCACCACCCTCTGTAAAGGGTGTACCTCTGTCAAGCCAACGTACCGCACTGTGATACAATAAGAGAGGACACTTTCTATTGTGGACCAGTAGAAGGAGGTCAAGGTTATCAATTGTTGTTTAACATTGTTCTTTCGCAAGACCCTGAGAAAATGGAGTCTCTGTTGGGCCTTCCTAACCACCTGAGTTATATTGTTTTTCCAAGTGAGGTCTTCACTAAGGTAAACTCCCAGGAATTTAAAGGAAGAGACTCTCTCCACACAACACCCCCAGATATACAATGCGGCTAGTTCCCCTCTCTTCCTCCAAAAGTCCAACACCATCTCCTTTGTCTTGCTAATATTTAGGTGCAAGTTATTCTCATGCAGAAAGAAACTAGATTCATTTTCCTACTTAATTCCTTACATCCCTCAGGTCTGAGTACTGAAATGGATTATAGTTGCTTTTTATGAGTTTATACTAATGTTTATGCACAATATGCACAATACCTGAGCATGGGCCAAGTTTGTTTCACTTCTGTGGGCCATATCGGCCACTTTAAGAAATAAATTTTGTATTACCTTAGTTCAGGAGATTAAATTATAGCTGTGTATGAGTTGTATAAATGTTCACATGTATAACACCTGAGCATGGATTTAGTTTGTGCCATATGGGTCACTTTAAGAAAGAAATTTTGTACCTGTGGATTACCAACACCTGTAACTGAAATCAATATTGTACCTGTCCATTTAACCCCATATTGCAACAGTTGCTGTTTATTGCAGCTACTACAATGCCATAAGAGCCACAATCTTGTTATATACAGTTGTTTATAGTATTAATATTATTCTTCCTGTTAAAATGTGTGACACTACGACATTGTATTTATTTGCATTACTTGGAACTCGTACAACTGATGAAGCCCAGGATGGCAAAACAAGGCCAATATTCCAGAAATCCTTGTCTAGACTCTGAGAAAGGATTCTGTGGAACTGTAACAAGCTCCCACGTGGATTATTTGGACGAAAAGACACTAGTATGTATGGACCTCATGAATGATCTGTGAATGAACTGATCTACTGGGTCTTCTGCTTACTCCATTGAACTTTATGAGTTATATCCGTCGAACTCTATAAGTTATTTGATATGATATAGTGAATAATATATTTTATTTATGTAAGAGCGCAGCCGGTTACGTCTTGTGTGTTGGTTAAGTTGTTCTCTAAGCACCATGGAGATACGTTTGAAGGCATCCAGCAGTGCCTTTTCAAGTGGGGAAGGTCTTTTACTCATTCACAGAGCATCTGCTTCACATGCAGAAGATTGAATCTCATGCCCTCCAACATTTTCCCAATGAAAACAGGGGTGTCCTATGGAAAAGTGGGACATTTTGGTTTCAAATTAGAAACCAGAATGGCTTCTGTAAATCCAGGACTGTCCCTGGAAAATAGGGACACTTGGAGGGTCTGGAACAGGCACCCCCAAACTTCGTCCCTCCAGATGTTTTGGACTACAATTCCCATCATCCCTGACCACCAGTCCTCTTAGCTAGGGATCATGGGAGTTGTAGGCCAAAACATCTGGAGGGCCGCAGTTTGGGGGTGCCTGGTCTGGAATCTCCCGGTAGGACTGGGAATGTTCCCCATCTACAATCCTGAAGAGCAACTGCCTACCCGTGTAGGCAGTGCTAAGCTAGATGGACCAATGATCTGAATCGCTACAAGCTTCCTTTGTTCTCATCTCATCTACATGCCTGAGTCAGCCCTAAAACTGCTTCTTAATACACAGCTTGTGAATTGCAACCCAAATGTGCTGCAGCAATGATTATTTAAAACCGCTAAAATAGAAGAAAGAATAATAATAATCATGCATCCTTTGGTGTCACGTTGTTTAACAAAGCTTAATTGGCGAAGCTAATTGCTTTGCTTGTGCCCCTGTGAAATAGCCCAAAAACACCAATTACAGAGAGAAATCCTAGATAAACATATCCTTCTGTTCCTTTGCCACAGTGACTATCTGTCTTTGGGGGTGGGTGGGTGGGAACATTGGTTGCGCGTCTCCTTTTCTCGGGGAGCAGCTAATGAAAATGTATTCCATAAGCCCGTGTGTTTCCCCCCTCCCTGCAATATTTATGAACTCGTTAGCTAAATATTTAATGCGCCTAAGTATGCGGAGTGGTATGCAAAGAGCAGGGATTTGACTATGATTGTGTCCGATCACTGAAATGGGTTCAGATCCCAGATGCTCCTTCTTGGCTCTGCGCTGTGCAAGTAAATGAGAGAGTTGTCCCCTGATGATGCCTTGGTTTGCAGAGGTCTAGCCTCCGGCTTGCACTGACAAGATTAATTACAGACCTCTGAACCTGATGTGTTTTCTTAATACCTGACATCACTTTTTATTTTCCTCATTCAAGCTGAAATATGAGGCTTCCTCGTGCATAATTCAGCAGGTTCTCTCTCTCTCTCTCTCTCTCTCTCTCTCTCTCTCTCTCTCTCTCTCTCTCTCTCTCTCTCTCTCTCTCAGGGTGGCACTGTTTTTGTTTTCATATTTCTTTTTTGTGGGTTTCCTAAGCGGGTGGAGATGGCTGCAGGTGCGGTTGGAACTGTGTTAGGGCGGCTGTTGATCCACTGCTTCAGAAGCAATTCCCGAGAAAAATAAGATTCACTCCTGAAAAAGGAGGAGGCAGGAGGGAGAGATGCGCGAAGCAGGGAGATGTGTGACTTTCGTAGGAGCTGAAATATCACTCATACAAATTGACAGAGCTAGTGGGAACTAGGAAGTCCTCAGTTTTGATATGAACTCCATTACATATACTGCTGCCTCACTGCAACCACGATTCACTTTGGCTTTATACACACCATATATTTAAAACACATCCACTCCCCACAAAAGAATCCTAGGAACTGAAGTTTTCCCCTCCCAGAGCTATGATTCCCAACACCTTTTTAAAACTTCTGTTCCCAGGGGGAGTTGATGTCCTTTAAATGTATTGTATGAATGCAACAGAGGATCAGCAAACAATGAAACAAAATCAATCAAAAAATTGAAAATTATGAACAGGAAAAGACATCTGCAAAACAACAACAACACAAACAAACAAACTTATTTAATAAAAGGTATACACCACTTGACTGTAAGAAACATCATAGAATTATAGAGTTGGAAGGGTCATCTACTCCAACCCTCTGCAATGCAAAAATCTCAGCTAAAGCATCCATGGCAGATGGCCATCCAACCTCTGCTTAAAAACCTCCAAGGAAGGAGAGTCCACTGCTTTCCAAAGGAGCCTGTCTCACTGTTGAACAGCTCCTACTGCCAGAATGTTCTTCCTGAAGTTTAGTTGAGCCAGTGTGGTGTTAGTGGTTAAGAGCGGTAGACTTGTAATCTGGTGACCCGGGTTCATGTCTTCGCTCCTCCACATGCAGCTGCTGGGTGACCTTGGCCTAGTCACACTTCTCTGAAGTCTCTCAGCCCCACTCACCTCACAGAGTGTTTGTTGTGGGGGAGGAAGGGAAAGGAGAATGTTAGCCGATTTGAGACTCCTTCGGGTAGTGATAAAGTGGGATATCAAATCCAAACTACTCTTCTTCTTCTTCTTCTTCTTCTTCTTCTTCTTCTTCTTCTTCTTCTTCTTCTTCTTCTTCTTCTTCTTCTTCTTCTTCTTCTTCTTCGAATCTGCTTTGTGGTAACTTGAAGCCATTGGTTCCTTATTAGCTCCTGGTGTCATGGGCAGGTTCAATAGAGAGGAATGGTGGGAGGAACCAGCCGGGGAACCACCAAGGGCAGAAGGCTCAGATCCTGGCGAGGGGGGGGCAATGATGAGTGGTCAGAGGGAGAAAAGGGAGATGAATGGGAAGAGGAGGTGTCAGAAGCTGAAGAGGTAACAGGGCTTAGTGAGCTGGCAGAGCGAAGCCCATAATCAGAGGCAAGATGTATTTCTTTGGTTATGCCAGCAACTTGTCAAGTTCTGAACATAAGTAAAGGCTTATCATGAGCTCCATGCTAAAAACTTCCAATGGCAAAATAAAACCTGCTACCAAATCCCATTCTGGGGTGCAACTTGGTGCAAACTCCAGTGGTGAAGCCTTGGAGACTGTTAATTTGAAGGAATGCCTAGGAAATGAAAATTCCCTGGTTTTGGGCTGTGAACTGTATTCATACAAAGCCCAAACAGAATCAGGGAGGCATAGGCTTGAGGACAAGTTGCCCTGGGTTGGGCCACCTGGAAGAATCTGGGACTGTCGGGGGGGGGGGGGGTAGTTGAGCCAGAAATCTGTGAGATCTTATCTCATCCTGGTGGATCTTGGGTTTGGATTACAGTCACACCTCGGTTTAAGTATGCCTCGGTTTGAGTATTTTCAGTTTAAGTACTCCGCGGACCTGTCTGGAACGGATTAATCCACTTTCCATTACTTTCAATGGGAAAGTTCACTTCAGGTTAAGTACGCTTCAGGTTAAGTACGGACCTCCGGAACCAATTACACTCATACCTCGGGTTAAGTACGCTTCAGGTTGAGTACTCCACGGACCTGTCTGGAATGGATTAATCCAGTTTCCATTATTTTCAGTGGGAAAGTTCGCTTCAGGTTAAGTACAGACTTCCGGAACCAATTGTGTTTGTAAACCGAGGTACCACTGTATCCCCAAAGCCAGGAACTGCAGCCCAATTTCTTAACCTTGAGTCTTCCACTAGGTAGTCACAATAGGTCTTCAGACAACTCCCAAGTGTAACCAGCACTATCCATGGTATGCTTTTAAAACACACACACGCACAAGCTGTGTTGCAGAACAAGAAGTGGAAATGTCCTGAGTGAAGATGAATTTGTTGCTAAAGAGGAGGAGAAAAAAGTCTGTTCTGTAGAATCCCTTGGGGAATTTTCTTGTCTGTGAAGATTTACATAGCTTGATTAACATTCTCTTGGAGTTTAAGGAGGTCTATTTTGTGAGCATATGCAGTGTAGAGATGAGATGAATGAATTGCATATGTGAAATATTGCTGCAAGGTTTGGACCGGGCTGATTTAGGGGAAGCCAGGCAGCATAAGAAATTGGTATGGAGAAGCTGCCCATCCAGTTCTCCTCCCAATTAGCCTGTACCCCCTTCCTTGAGATTTCTTGGACTCTTGTGGATGGGGAAACTCCTGTCTGCCTTTGATGGTTCCCCAGACAGTACCAGTTCTTCTGTCTGATGATGCCCCTGCAAGTGCTTTGCAACAGCATTCCTGGCTGCTACCTCATTCTCCAGAAGTAAGTCTGAAGAAGTGGGGTGGGGTGGAATCTGCAGCAGAGAAGGCTGTCTGATAATGGGTAATGTTGGTCCCAATGTAAACCCCTTATGAGCTGGGCCTGAACTTCAGGAGGATATGAGCTCAGTTTGCAAGAGCCTGGGGCTTCCTGAATCAGGGAAGTGAGATCCTGAACCTGCCAAATTCTATAAACCCAACCCACTTCGATAGAGTCGTCATATGTACACCATGTTGAGTGGCAAAAATAAATAACATTCTGTATAGAACTGTATGGGAAAGATGAAAGAAGTCATGCTCAGATGACTGCAATTGGCTTCTGCTGATCGTGAGCCAATAACCATGGTTCTAGGCCAGGCATAGGCAAACTCAGCCCTCCAGATGTTTGGGGACTACAATTCCCATCATCCACTGGTCCTCTTAGCTAGGGATCATGGGAGTTGTCGTCCCAAAATATCCCAGCCTATATCTGTTCTAGGCTGAGAAATCTTACCTAAGCCACCAGTAATGGTGCTGGCTGCTTCTTCTTTTGCAATGGTGTTGCCTATTTCTTATTACTTTGCACTTGTATAATAATAATAATAATAATAATAATAATAATAATAATAATAATAATAATATATTTATACCCCGCCCATCTGGCTGAGTCTCCCCAGCCACTCTGGGTGGCTCCCAATTGAATATTAAAACAATACAGCATTAAATATTAAAAGCTTCCCTAAACAGGGCTGCCTTCAGATGTCCTTTAAAATTAGGATAACTGCTTATTTCCTTGACATCTGATGGAAGGGCATTCCACAGGGCGGGTGCTGCTACCGAGAAGGCCCTCTATCTGGTTCCCTGTAACATCACTTCTCGCAATGAGGGAACCACCAGAAGGCCCTCAGCGCTGGATCTCAGTGTCCGGGCTGAACGGTGGGGGTGGAGATGCTCCTTCAGGTATACAGGACCAAGGCCGTTTAGGGCTTTAAAGGTCATTACCAACACTTTGAATTGTGCTCGGAAACGTACTGGGAGCCAGTGTAGATCTCTCAGGACTGGTGTTATGTGGTCCCGACGGCCGCTCCCAGTCACCAGTCTAGCTGCCACATTCTGGATTAATTGTAGTTTCCTGGTCACCTTCAAAGGTAGCCCCACATAGAGCGCATCACAGTAGCCCAAGCAGGAGATAACCAGAGCATGCACTACTCTGGCGAGACAGTCCGCTGGCAGGTAGGGTCTCAGATGGAGCTGATAGACAGCTGCCCTGGACACAGAGTTGACCTGCACCTCCATGGATGGCTGTGAGTCCAAAATGACTCCCAGGCTGTGCACCTGGTCCTTCAGGGGCACAGTTACCCCATTCAGGTATCTGTATCATACAGATTGTTATCTCCAACCCAGACTCCCCAGCTTCCAAGATGGTTTCCTGGCTTCTCCTGCTTCTCTAGCCATTGTCCGAGTCACATTCCTTGCACCCAAGGTCAAACCTTTCATTTCCCTGGAGTGATCTCTTCCCTCACAGATCTCCAGATCTTGATGGTCTACAACAGTGTTTCCCAACCAGTGTGCCTCCAGATGTTTTGGGACTACAACTCCCATCATTCCTGACCACTGGTCTTGCTAGCTAGGGATGATGGGAGTTGTAGTCCCAAAACATCTGGAGGCACACTGGTTGAGAAACACTGGTCTACAACTCCCATCATCCCTGACCATTGGCCATGCTGGTTGCTCTTGATGGGAGTCCAGTCACATCTGGAGGGCCACAAGTTCCCATTCCTGTCCTAGCTGTTGACCCCTGTTCTGCAGTGATGCATGGTTTAACCCTCCAATGTTCAACCCCTGAAACTGGTCACTCACTTTCAGCTGGCCCTCTATGGCCAAAAGCAAGAAAGTCACAGATAAACAGGCACCATCACAGCAAAACTGAGAGGCATTGTTTCGACAGCAGAGTGCTTCTGGTCCAAACCTCCGATGTAATTCGCTGTGTATTTCTTAAATTAATTAAAATCACTACTGTTCAGAGGAGGACTTTTAAACGAAGTGTGTTAGGTTTCCAGCTTCAGAGACAACTACGTGTGATTCTGATGACTCTGGAAGCTAATACAAATTAGAATACCCCGGAGGAAAGTCAGCAAAAGGGTTATCACAGCTAATACATTTATCACATAAAGCCTCTGTATCTTCTCCCCCACCACATTGCCTTTGAAGTCGGGCTCAGTATCATTTCCTCATTATGATCATTGCATCGGAAGACGATTGTTCCTTCCAAAAGAGGCATTTTTCCAGAACAAAAAAGAGAGAGGATTGTATCAAATTTTAAAAGCTGGATCGGAGCAGACCCCTCCCTAAACCTTTTGAGCTGCTATGAAAGAGACAGCTTCCCCTGAGGCTTTATGTCTGAAAGGTTATTAAAATTTTAATTTTAAACAAGGCAATTCATTCCGTAAATACAAGAATGTACACACGCTGCTTCAAACTCTCCTGATCCTCCTCAATGGCTTATTTCTAAGTAAGGTGGAACTGTAATATATTCATAATATTTCACCATGCATCAAATCCCCTAACCAAATGTAAATTATCATACTGGATTCCGTGACGTGGATGCAAAAGCCACAGGGCTAAGAATGCTGACTAGAAGAGCAGAGTTCGAGCATTAGGAACATTAGGAAGAACTTCCTGACAGTAAGAGCTGCTCGGCAGTGGGATTCGTTACCAAGGAGTGTGGTGGAGTCTCCTTCTTTGGAGGTCTTTAAGCAGAGGCTCGACAGGCATATGTCAAAAATGCTTTGGTGGTGTTTCCTGCTTGGCAGGGGGTTGGACTGGATGGCCCTTGTGGTCTCTTCCAACTCTATGATTCTATGAGTTGGAAGCCTTTGGGCAATAAAATAAAATAAAATAATAAAATGAGACAGTAGTATTTTACCTGAACTAGTACAAAAATTGTACGGTCAAACTTTGGTTCTTGAATGGCTTAGTTGCTGAACAAATTGTCTCCCGCACACTGCAAACCCAGAAGTAAGTGTTCTGGTTTGCAAACATTTTTGGGAAGCTTCTGCTTGAGTTTCAGGAGTCGAACGGACTCCCGGAACAGATTAAGTTCAAGAACCAAGGTACCACTGTACTAGTAACAGGACTTTTCAGTGATGGCCCCATTTTTTGGAATCACCACATTCATGCCGCTGGGCCACTTGGGGGAGCAACATTCTATCAAAAAATTTCTGGTTACACTCCTCTCCCAAAGCAGTTCCAGAGGTGAGGAGAAATAAAAACTTAGCAGTAGAGCATCTGCTTTGCATGCAGAGACCCCAGATTTGATCCTCAACATCTCCAGGTAGGTCTTGGGGTAGCCCTCTCAGAAGCTATGGAGGGTGGCTGCCAGTCAGTTTAGACAATAGTGATCTACATGGACCAATTGTCTGATATGGTTTAAAGTTGCTTCCTAAGTTCAACTCATACCATCCAACATTCTGCATGGAACTAGGGACATTCTATTGCTTCCTGTATCCAAGCTTAAACTATGATTAAACAGGTGCTCCCAAAGAAGACTATGCACACAAGTTGACTCCACGACCCCTTATCCCCCTCTACACCAAACTGTTCTACTTTTGACTGTACCGAAACACTCTGGGTGAACCCATCATGATCTGTTGGGACCCAGGGCTGCTCAACCTGGTCCAGCCAAATCCTGGGTCAACGCAGTTGACCCAATTTGGTTTGGGATCTGGCTGGATCTGGTGTACATCCATACAGGACACTTTGTCCCATGGCCCCCTCTGTTCCAGAACTCAAAGACATAGGCACCAGGTCTGGGGGTGGGGGTGGGTGGTGGGGATGGGTGGTTGAGCAACCACAATACTGTAATAATATGCAGGTGTGTGCTTATGATGTTGCATGTCCACGTTACGGTGGTGGACACCCACAATCCTGAGGGCAAGATGGCTCCCCTGCTCAGAGAAACAATATGTCATTGGCTTCTTTGGGTAGACTAAGCCCCAAAGTAACGTTTTCCAAAAATGCCTGGGGCCTTCTTGGGTTCCATCACACTGGGGGGGGGACAAGAAACATCTGCAGATTTCTCTCTGCATTAGGAATAGCACATAGATATCAACATCTGCTCTGCATTATTATCTGCCCAGCAAGTGAATTCTTGCAGGTATGTTTTCTTTTTCTCTCTCAGCAAGGTTCTGTTTGCTTGTTTGCTAGAAAACATCCTTTGAACCCTACTGGGCCACTGCTGGGGCAGAACATTTGGATCTAAAGCAGATTTGAAATAATGGGGACATGTCCTCATTAAGATCTGCAATCTCTGCCCTCCCCCCCCCTCAATCCATCTCTTCCTCCCTTCCTCTTCTTTTTTTCCCCTGAGCCTGCAGTTCTTTCTGTTTGAGCTATTCTTGGAAACCAATGGCACTTCTATCCCTGCTCCTACTGCTACAGAAAAGATGCCTGGGAGAGATGCAGGCCTGACATCCTGTCATTATTCCAGAAGTATGAAGCCAGTCATTTTAAGATTGTATGATGCCTGCAAAATCACCCTAGTGACACTTGATGGAGATGATAGCCACACAGTCACAGCCAATGTGGTACCCTCCAGATTTTGTTGGACTTCATCTCCCATCTACTCCATCCGACATGGTCAATGGTAAGGGATGCTGGGAGTTGTAGTCCAACAACATCCGAAGGATGCTGCATTGGCTACCCTTAACCTAGAGGGTGCCATTTGCCAGCCTAGTGATGCTAAGGTCAAATGCTAAAAGAACTGAGAGCTGTATTAGCTGGACCTTGAAATACCACAAGTGGAATGTACTGACAGTGCTGTGGCACTGGACGATCAGCCCAAGTCATTCACACGGGTGCATATTTCCTGCCAACTGCAGAGATTAAAACTGAGCACCCTTATTCCCTGATGAGCCTAAGGGTGGAACACAGATTCTAGGATCCCATCTGAGGTCCAGGATCCCGCCTCAGGGCCTAAAGTTTCTGGTTGTTAACCTGGAAGCCATCATTTTATGGGCATGGACTTTGGCCATAGAAAGCCATTGCCAGTCAATGCAGAGCAGGGTGTTGTGGGAAATAAATGTAAAGGCTCATTTCAGTCAAGTTCTTTGGAGGGCAGGTAGTGATCTGGTGGTTAAGCTGGTATCTTGCTTGTTCACTGAGTGATGCTCAATAAGAGTAACATGCAAAGTAAATTGCAAAATAACCAATCAAAACATGAAAGCTTGAAACATCATATATACATCATGTGTGTTTGTGTGTGTGTGAGAGATGATGATGATATATTATTTATACCCCACCCATCTATCTGGGTTTCCCCAGCCACTCTGGGCGGCTTCCAACAAAGATTAAAAATACATTAAAACATCAATCATTAAAAACTTCCCTAAACAGGACTGCCTTGAGATGCCTTCTAAAGGTCTGGTAATTGTTGTTCTCTTTGACATCTGATGGGAGGGTGTTCCACAGGGCAGGTGCCACTACTAAGAAGGCCCTCTGCCTGGTTCCTTGTAACTTGGCTTCTCACAGCAGGGGAACCACCAGAAGGCCCTCAGCGCTGGACCTCAATGTCCGGGCAGAACAATTGGGGTGGAGATGCTCCTTTAGGTATATTGGGCCAAGGCCGTTTAGGGCTTTAAAGGTTAACACCAACACTTTGAATTGTGCTCAGAAATGTACTGGGAGCCAATGTAGGTCTTTCAGGACCAGTGTTATGTGGTCTTGGCGATGTTGTGTTTAAAAACATCAGTTGAAAGAACAACACCCAACTGAGCAAATGAATTAGAAACAGACAAGAGATGTGCTGAGCAAAGGAGCTGCAACACTTACCATTTTTAATATCCAAAAATGCGTGTGGATCCTAACATGATATTTGCTGGGGGTCTAGAGGCATTCTGGGATACTCAATAAGGCAACTGCATCCATATATGCATTTTATAGATGTTTTGAGACTACAATTCCCACGATCCCTGACCACTGGTCCTGCTAGCTAGGGATCATGGGAGTTGTAGGCCAAAAACATCTGGAGGCCCAAGGTTGAGGACCACTGCATTACACGACTGGAGAACCACACTGGAAAAAATCAGAGAAGTGCAAATTTCAGAAGTCTGCATTTTTATTCTTCGTGCCTCCTTTCAGAACCTGCAAATTAGGTAGGTTCACCTTTAAATACCAGCTTCATTGCATTTGCCCCCCCATCCCTCATCCTAAGTGAAGACCGAATAAAAGCATTGTTTTCCTCCAAACCTTGTGACTTCAGGCAAAATGGCTTCCTGCTTCGCAACAACTCCAATAAAATCAGAGGCAAAACTTCCTTTGACTTTCATTGCTACAGGAAAGAACCCAAACCATCTCCAACTACTCTTTGCAGCTCATAATCAAAGGGGATTAGTTTCCACAGATAAATTTGTCAAAAGTCTTATTAGAAACACTCCTTGGGGATCAGTTTACATTACCGGGAGGAGCTGGCCTAATGGAAAGCCAAGTCACTTCCAATTTGTATTGAGTTTCATGACAAAAGTTCTAGGGAGACTTTATCCTATCTATGCCCCGAGACAAACAATTTAGAGGAGTGTTCGCTTTGACATTTGTTTCAAAGACTGATTTTGCTTGCAATCTTCTCCTGCCCCCAATATCGAGTTTGTTGCCACTGAGCTGCTTAGGTGCAACAAAACTATACTTTTCTAATTGCCCCTGATAGTGCCGTTTCCTTTCTGTTTCCTAGATACTACTGCCAATGAGGTGTCTGGCTGTTTGGACAAATTGACCAATTCATTGCATATCCCAAGACGGGAGAAAAATATATATTTATTTTTGATTGATTTATTGAATTTATATACCGCCCTATACCCAGAGGTCTCAGAAAGGTTCACAGAACAAAATCAAAATATAAAACCACAATATATATAATCAAAAGAAAAACAACAACCCTATAATACCTCCCCCCCCAAAAAAAGAACCACATTTTAAAAGGGCATAGGATGGCAATGAAATCAACCAAAGGCCTGGTTAAAAAGAAATGATTTTGCCTGGTGCCTAATGGTGTATAATGAAGGCACCAGGTGAACGTCCCTGGAGAGAGCATTCTAGAGATGGGGAGCCACTGCAGAGAAGGCCTGTACTTGTGTTGCCACTCTCCGGACCTCTTGAGGAGGAGGCACACGAAGAAGGGCCTCAGAAGATGATCTCAGAGTCCAGGTAGGTTCATATGGGAAGAGGTGGTCCTTGAGGTATTGCGGTCCTGAGCCATTTAAGGCTTTGAAAGTCAAAACCAGCACTTTGAATTGGGCCCGGAAACTCATTGGTAGCCAGTGCAGTTGGACCAGGATCGGTGTAATATGCTCAAACTGTCTTGCTCCAGTGAGCAACCTGGCTGCTGAATTCTGCACTAGCTGAAGTTTCCGAACCATTTTCAGCAGGCATAGGCAAACCTGGCCCTCCAGAAGTTTTGAGACTACAATTCCCATCATCCCTGACCATAGCTAGGGATGGTGGGAGATGTAGTTCCAAAACATCTGGAGGGCCAAGTTTGCCTATGCCTGGTCTTCAGAGACAGTCCTACATATAACACATTGCAGTAATTGAACCTTGAGATTAGAAAACTTTCTTTTGGGGTTCAGTACAGAGGCTCACACCAAATCCCCAATTATTCAGACTTTACTCAGCAATGCAGTACTAGACAGATTCCAAAAAAAAGACTATGAGATCATTTCTATTAGCACAAATCCTGCACAGGAAACATATGCCATAGAATCATAGAGTTGGAAGAGACCACAAGGGCCAATCAGTCCAACCCCCTGCCAAGCAGGAAACACCATCAAAGCATTCCTGGCAGATGGCTGTCAAGCCTCTGCTTAAAGACCTCCGGAGAAGGAGACTCCACCACACTCCTTGGCAACAAATTCCACTGCCGAACAGCTCTTACTGTCAGGAAGTTCTTCCTAATGTTCAGGTGGAATCTTCTTTCTTGTAGTTTGAATCCATTGCTCCGTGTCCGCTTCTCTGGAGCAGCAGAAAACAACCTTTCTCCCTCCTCTATATGACATCCTTTAATATATTTGAACATGGCTACCATATCACCCCTTAACCTTCTCTTCTCCAGGCTAAACATACCCAGCTCCCTAAGCCGTTCCTCATAAGGCATCGTTTCCAGGCCTTTGACCATTTTGGTTGCCCTCTTCTGGACACGTTCCAGCTTGTCAGTATCCTTCTTGAACTGTGGTGCCCAGAACTGGACACAGTACTCCAGGTGAGGTCTGACCAGAGCAGAATACAGTAGTACTATTACTTCCCTTGATCTAGATGCTATACTCCTATTGATGCAGCCCAGAATTGAATTGGCTTTTTTAGCTGCTGCATCACACTGTTGACTCATGTCAAGTTTGTGGTCTACAAAGAGTCCTAGATCCTTTTCACATGTACTGCTCTCAAGCCAGGTGTCTCCCATCCTGTATTTGTGCCTTTCATTTTTTAAAGGTCAAAATGACCTTTCAGTCATCTTAGATGGTTCATCTCTAGCTAACCACCTTCTAATACCCCAGCACCTCACCATCCCTCACCCAACCACAGTCCTTGAAAAGACTTGCTCAAAGTAATATTTTTGCTGTACATACAGAGCTCTCCTTGTACCTTATCTGGCATTGATTTTGACTCTAACCATCAGCGATAGGTTTCTCCTAAACTGTTTCTTCTCAGTTTTGTGGTCAAGCTATACTCATGTGACACTGACCTCAGATACTGGTGACGAGAGAGGAAGTTCTAGAGCTGATAGGCAAAATAACAACTGACAAATTGCCGGGTCTGAGTGGCATCCACCCGAGAGTTCTCAAAGAACTCAAAAGTGAAATTGCTGATCTTCGATCAAAAATACGTAATGTGTCCCTTGAGGACAGGAAAATAGCCAATACAACTCCAATTTTTAAAAGGGATCCAGGGGGATGCTGGTAATTAAAGGCCAGTTGGCTTAACATCTGCTCTGGGAAAACTCGTGGGAAGTATTTACAGTACAGTGGTACCTCGGTTTACGAACTTAATCCATTCCGGAAGTCTGTTCTTAAACCGAAACTGTTCTTAAACCGAGGCACACTTTTCCTCCACCGGTGCCCTTCCACCATTTGAATTCCGTTCTTAGACCGAGGTAAAGTTCGCAAACTGGGAAACTATTTCTGGTTTGGCGGAGTTCGTAAACCAAATCGTTCTTAAACCGGACTGTTCTTAAACGGAGGGACCACTGTATTGTTAAAGATAAAATAGCCAAGCATCTCAAAGAAGGGATGCAGTCCTGCCTCACAAACCTTTTCAGAACCACCACCACCACAAATAATGGAATGTTCTCATGGGGCTGCTCTTATAAAGGGTTCAGAAACATCAACTGGCTCCAAATATGGCTGCCAAAGTATTAACTAGAGCTTAAAAAGGTAAAGGGACCCCTGACCATTAGGTCCAGTCGTGACCGGCTCTGGGGTTGCACGCTCATCTTGCATTATTGGCCGAGGGAGCCAGCGTACAGCTTCCAGGTCATGTGGCCAGCATGACTAAGTCACTTCTGGCGAACCAGAGCAGCACACGGAAATGCCGTTTACCTTCCCGCTGTAGCGGTCCCTATTTATCTACTTGTACTTTGACGTGCTTTCGAACTGCTAGGTTGGCAGGAGCTGGGACCGAGCAACGGGAGCTCACCCCGTCGCAGGGATTCGAACCGCTGACCTTCTGATCAGCAAGCCCTAGGCTCTGTGGTTTAACCCACAGTGCCACCTGCAACTAGAGCTTACTACTTCTTAAAACATTGAAAGGTCTACCAGTCCTTTGGGGCACAAGACGTGCTGTTATATCTGATGGTCCAGAGATCCACTCCAGAGAAAGTTCTGTGAACCTAGGGGGTTGCATGAGGCTAGGGATTTCCTGAACTAATCTGTGCATTGCAGCCCTTCCCTGTGCAGATCTCTGGATCAAGCTGTATGGGTTAAATGTCTGCTGCACTCGTCTTGAGCTTCTACATAATTTACATGCAGCAAACACTGAATTACAGTGGCTGTTTTTATCTGTGATGCTTGCATTTCTCAAAGGAATATGGCTTATTTGTACCTTTGAAGCCAGCGCCGGTTATTTATTTTTGGATTAACAGAAACAAGCCAGCATATCTCAATACTATCATAATTGATTTCTCCCTCTTTGCCAAATCCCTCTGAACATTCATTAATGCTAAATAATAGGTTTCAAGATGATCCATTATTCTGTCATTTTGAAAAATCGCAGACATAATATGGGCCGGTCTGGTTTGCTCACCATTCACAGTCTCATGCTAAAACATCAGATTCCATTGATCAGCCCCTCTGTACCTTTTTACAGGTATCTCAGCAATCTCCACCACGTCCTCTCCGCCCTCAAATTTACAGCCTCGTTTTTCTTCGTTTGTATATTCATTATTTGAAATGCAATCTTGTAAACTCTTGAGATGGCCGATGAAATTTGTGAAAAGCATTGAGCTACGGAAGTCCATTGTTCATTGCTCGCCAATGGAGAAATAAGGTGATTTTGGTTCGACTTAATTGATTACAAAAGCTGAAGATGGGGGAATTGTAAAGGAAAACAAAATAGTGAATTGGTTGGTTATAATGCAAACATAAATTATGCTTGTGCAATCACATTAAGGTAGGGACAGGCAACACATGCCCCAATGCAGCTTCCAGCTGATAGTACTGTTGGGTTAAGACACTGGGGCCACCAGTCAGGAGAATAAGCAGGGAGGAGAGGGTAACACAGCAAGACAAGCTGACTTCATTTTGAAATACAGTGGTGCCTCGCTTAACGAATGCCCTGCTTAACGAAATTTCCGCTTAACGAAAGGATTTTTCGAGTGGAGCTTGCCTCGCTAGACGAATGCGTTTTACGAAAAATTCGTCTAGCGAATCGCAGTTTCCCATAGGAATGCATTGAAATTCAATTAATGCGTTCCTATGGGCAAAAAAAAAATCAATGCATTCCTATGGAATTCGCTAGACGAATTTTTTCGCTATAAGAAAAGACCCGTGGAACGAATTAATTTTGTCTAGCGAGGCACCACTGTAAGTGAACCAGTAAGTGAATTCTGGGCTGCATCAATAGGAGTATAGCATCTAGATCAAGGGAAGTAATAGTACCACTGTATTCTGCTCTGGTCAGACCTCACCTGGAGTATTGTGTCCAGTTCTGGGCACCACAGTTCAAGAAGGATACTGACAAGCTGGAACGTGTCCAGAAGAGGGCAACCAAAATGGTCAAAGGCCTGGAAACGATGCCTTATGAGGAACGGCTTAGGGAGCTGGGTATGTTTAGCCTGGAGAAGAGAAGGTTAAGGGGTGATATGATAACCATGTTCAAATATATGAAAGGATGTCATATAAAGGAGGGAGAAAGGTTGTTTTCTGCTGCTTCAGAGAAGCGGACACGGAGCAACGGATTCAAACTACAAGAAAGAAAATTCCACCTAAACATTAGGAAGAACTTCCTGACAGTAAGAGCTGTTCGGCAGTGGAATTTGCTGCCAAGGAGTGTGGTGGAGTCTCCTTCTTTGGAGGTCTTTAAGCAGAGGCTTGACAGCCATCTGTCAGGAATGCTTTGATGGTGTTTCCTGCTTGGCAGGGGGTTGGACTAGATGGCCCTTGTGGTCTCTTCCAACTCTATGATTCTATGATTCTATGCATTACTGCTTAAAGACACACACACACACCATCTTATTGTGTTTTATGTAAACTGATAAGTGATCTCGCATATTAAGCAGTATATAAAGACTACCACCACCATCTATAGAACACCTTACTTGCGTCCTGGCTATCAATTTGCTACTATGTCAGGGCAGGTTCAGCTGTGGGTCAGCACAGAGACTCGGGGACGAGCAGTGAAGTCAATTCTTTATTCAAAGAGACAAAATTCAAGCAGAGAACTCCATGGGCAGGACTTGCCCGCTGAAGCAGTTGCCAGGGCTCAGGATCTGAGCCTCCCACTTCCTTCAAAGGCTCCTCCCCAGCTGGGTGCCTTTTCAACAGTCTCAAACTCCTTCCAGGAGGGGCTCTCTGTGCCTTTTGCTCTGCTACGTGTATTGCCCTCCTTGTTCTTGGAGACAGGAGAGGAGGGCAGAGGAAAACAGTGGAACTAGCAGGTTGCTGTGGATCTGTCACAGCCTCGGCCTCCTCCTCCTCAGCTGCTTCACACTCACTCAAACCTGTCGCTTGCTCAGCCTCCAATCCATCTGCCCCCCTTTCCTCCTCTGAACTGTCTTCTGTATCCCACCACCATTCTCCTAGCTTGGAGCCTTCCTCCTATGATGCTTCTCTGAAGGGTGCCCCCTGCTGTAGCCTCCCACCATTCCTCCTTGTCTAGCCAGTCGCTGACATACTGGGACAAATTCAAAGTCTTGTAACTAACATATAAGGCCCTCCACAGTTCAGGACCGGGTTACTTATCCCATGTACATCCAGTGGATCACTGTGGTCTGTGGGAGAATTTCTCTTGCAAGTTCCAAAGATCTCAGAAGCCCACTCCACAGTAATTCAGAACTGGGCTTGTGCTGTAGCTGCCCATGTTCTGTGGAACAGGATTCCTGTTGAGGTACAACAGGCACCCACTACTGGCACTTTCCCAAAACAGTTGCAGACATTTTTGTTTTAACAGGCTTTGCCATCTGGGTAAATGGATCTGCACCACAAATGTCCACTCGCTAGGGCTCAGGGGTGACAACTTGGATAAAATATTTGGGGAGCGCCAAGTAAGCCTCACCCAACATAATCAATCACAAGACATGGTGCACATACACTGTTTGAATGGCAATGCTCTTTAATTTGGGGTCCCCCCAAATATTTTTTTGGGGGGGTGAAGGGACCTCGGCCCCTAGGCGTTTGCTTCTATGCTAGGGCTTCAGTCTTCTTTCAAATGTATTTGTTGTTTTTGTGTTTTTACCAGTTTTTATTATCTTACATGCACATCATAGAATTGTAGAGTTGGAAGGAATCCCAAGGCAGAATAGAATCCCAAGGCAGAATAGAATGGTACTATAGCTTCCATCAATCTGGACACTACACTTCTGATGATGCAAGTCTAGAATTGTTTTAGCTTTTTTTTGCTGATGCATTGCCTTGGGGGGGTGGTTTATAAGGTGATTAATAAATTAATTGTGTTCATAATAATTAATATCATGAATTAATAGGTACATAGTTACACAAGCATAAAAAAATAAAGAAAGAAATAAAGAAGAATTGCTGTGATGGCTCAAAGCAAAGGTCCAAAGTTTATAATTTTGTACTAGTGCACAGCTCCGCATCTGACGTCGAGTCACATCTCAGCAATATTGTAGGAAGTGCAGGCAGTGCTTAGAGCAGCAGACCTTGTTTACCAACATGGAATAGCACAGAGTCTCTTTACAACACTATGTCCCTGTTAATAATTTCAAAATTAGCATAGAAAAAGCTATTGATTGGCCATCAGCCCTGATGTTGTTGTGAGCTGACGCCCATGAAATTATAGGATTGCTGTTTTCTGTTTTGATTAAACCTGCCTCGTTCTTTTATACATTATTTGACAAACGGATCTTCTAAGGATCTGAACATCCAAAGTAAATGGATTGTTTTCTCCAGCAGAACCTCCATTCATTTGGTTGTTGTTGTTTAGTCGTTTAGACGTGTCCGACTCTCCGTGACCCCATGGACCAGAGCACACCAGGCACTCCTGTCTTCCACTGCCTCCCACAGTTTGGTCAGACTCATGTTCGTAGCTTCAAGAACACTTTCCAACCATCTCGTCCTCTGTCGTCCCCTTCTCCTAGTGCCCTCCATCTTTCCCAACACCAGGGTCTTTTCCAGGGAGTCTTGTCTTCTCATGAGGTGGCCAAAGTATTGGAGCCTCAGCTTCAGGATCTGTCCTTCCAGTGAGCACTCAGGGCTGATTTCCTTCAGAATGGCTAGGTTTGATCTTCCTTGCAGTCCATGGGACTCTCAAGCGTCTCCTCCAGCACCATAATTCAAAAGCATCAATTCTTTGGCAATCAGCCTTCTTTATGGTCCAGTTCTCACTTCCATACATCACTACTGGGAAAACCATAGCTTTAACTATACAGACCTTTAAGCCTCTTTAAGCAGAGGCTTGACAGGTATATGTCAAGAATGTTTTGATGGTGTTTCCTGCTTGGCAGGGCGTTGGACTGGATGGCCCTTGTGGTCTCTTCCAACTCTATGATTCTATGACCTTTGTCGGCAAGGTGATTCATTTGGTACTAATACTACATTATAGGAACACAAGCAAAAGATGTGCTGGTATGCTGACCCTTTGCATAATAGAGGAGAGTCCGAAGCAGCCTCTTCATCAAGGAGGGCAGGAGGGAACCTGTGGCCCTGCAGATGTCACTGGACTCCAATTCCCATCAGCCTCAGCAGTTGGCATGGTCAGGGATGATGGCAGTTGTCTTTCTGAAAGGCCACAGGTCCCACACCCCTGCTCTACAGAATTAGCTTCTTCTTGAGGGATCCCTGAGAACTCTGACTTTGCACTGAGGCAAGAGTTCTCCAATACTTAGTTCAGATTCAGAACCATGGGATTTAGAAGACCTGAGTCTAAACCAGAAGTAGCCCTTCTATCCTCTGGTATATCGAGGAAGAGTTGAGATAGACCCCCTCTTTGAAACTCTGGGGAACCATAAAAAAACAAGACACCCCCCCCAATTTGTTGTTTTTTGACATGTCTTGGATCAAACTGAGCAGCACTTAACATGGACATATATCAGTCCATAAACTACAGAAAGATGTTGATGTCTCTTTCCAAAAAGAGCAAAGCAGCAGCAGGAGAAAAACTGCTGACTACAACTAAGTTCAGCGCCATCTAGTGATGAAAATGCATAAATGACATTATCCACCCACCATTTGTAAGAGAAGTCACACCAGCAAAATCCACGGCACTGTCAATAGAGTGTGCCTCCCAACTATGTTTTGTTTGGAGGAGGTATTTTGCAGGGCATTTGGCAAGGAAATATGTAGAGCAGATACATCATTATCAAATTAATATGAAAATCAGAGCAATTTTAATCTTATGAATGATTTGACATGGTGCCTTTATTTAGCTTTCCTTTTTTTCCTCTCTCTTTTCCAAATGGGTTTTGAAAGGGGACATATTTAATTACATGGGTGCATCAAGTAATTATTTTAAAAGAAAAAAACAGGACTGAGACAACACATTAGTATGTAAAATTGCAGTTGCAATTAGGTAGTGCTATAAACAGTGGGGTTTTGGCATGATGTTAGATCTTCAATAGATTTCCACCCTCCCCTCTTCTACTTTCCTTGAGCTACTTTCAAATACTCCTCCCACAGGAACTGTAAATGGCTCATTCTTGCTCCTGTAGTAGAGCCAATTAAATTAATTTGCTGGAAATAAACACTCTCTTGCCTTTATGCATTACTAGATTAGGCTTTCTATTTTTCTAGGCCACATTGCAGAATTGAATGTAATCATCAGGAGTAAGGAACCAGGGCTGGAGGACCTCTGGCAACCAGATGGGGGCACCTTCCTCTCCGTGCCACCAGCATGGCAGCTTGCCAGAAGAGATCACCTGCTCTCTGCTGCGCATCAGTGCTGTTCGCACATAGAAAGCTGCCTTGTGCTCCCTCTAGCTCAGTACTGTCCACACTGACCGGCAGCAGCTCCCTTGGGTTTCAGATGGGAGTCCTTTTCCAGACCTATTTGGAGATGCTGGGAATTGAACCTGGAACCTTCTGCACGCAAAGCAGATGCTCTACCACTGAGCTACAGCCCATCCCCTTGAGATGGAAGAAAGGAAGCTGCCGTAACAAAGTCATACCATTCGTGCATCTCGCTCGGTATTGTCTGTACATACAGTGTCCGGATCGAGGGAAGTGATAGTACCACTCTATTCTACCTTGGTCAGACCACACCTGGGATACTGTGTCCAATTCTGGGCACCACAATTTACGAAGGATGTTGACAAGCTGGAAGGTGTGCAGAGGAGGTCAGCCAAGATGATCAAGGGTCTGGAAATCAAGCCTGATGAGGAAGGAGCTGGGTATGTGTAGCCTTGAAAAGAGGAGACTGAGAGGAGATATGATATTCAAATATCTAAAGACTTGTCACATGGAGGATGGAGCAAGCTTGTTTTCTCCTGCTCTGGAAGGTAGGATTGGAACCAATGCATTCAAGTTACAAGAATGGAGATTCCAACTAAACTTCAGGAAGAACTTTCTGACTGTAAGAGCTGTTTGACAGTGGAACAGTCTCCCTTGGAAGGTTGTGGACTCTCCTTCCTTGGAGGTTTTAAAGCAGAGGTTGGGTGGCTATCTGTCATGGATGCTTCAGCTGAGATTCATGCATTGCAAATGGGCTGGACTAGATGACCCTTGGGGCACCTTCCCACTCTACAATTCTATGGTTCTATGACTGGCAGAGGCTTGCCAGGGTTTCAGACCAGAGTCTTCTCCTAGCTCTATCTGGTGATGCTGCGGACTGAATTTGGAGCTTTCTAAACGCAAAGCACATGCTCTGATGCTGAGCTTTGCCCTTTCCTCTAAGCAGCTCAACAGAGATCAGATGCAATTAGGAGCCAACAAGCAGTGGCAGACTTTGGGCTCTCACATTTCAGTGGCACCCTGTGCGATGCTAAAATTCGCTGCCCCCGCCTCTCACACTCCATTCCATAGCATTGTTTTGGCGTGCCCTGCAGTGTGGCACCCAGTGTGATTGCACCGGTTGTGCTACCTTAAAACCACCTATGCAGTTGTTATTCCTGTGCCCATGCAGTTGTTATTCCTGTCCTGGCTTCTCTTGCTGTTCCACAGGCTGTCCTGCCTTTGCGGTTTCCTGAGACATCTGGTTGGCCACTAAGGGAAAACAGGAAACTGGACAGGACGTCAAAGCAATTTCAATGTAACGCTCTTGCATGGCATGGTGAAATTTGAAGGGAAGCAATCAAGTTCCTGATAGGAGAAGCAGCATTTCTTTCAGGGGTGGAGAGAAGTCTAAAGATTCCTCTTTAACATATCTTGCTGCTTTCTTGCAGGGGTGATATAGAAGTGATCCTCTGCCAAATATTCACAATCCAATGTTCCAAGGCACCCAGGGAAAAGTCTGCTACTCCACCTTCTTCCAACACTGCTGGGGTGGGTGGGTATTCTGTTCAGATTCACACCAGAATAAAAAGGGAAAAGCTTACTTCGCCTGACATACAGATGACTAGATCTATAATGAAGTGCTTTCCCTCGCTGTGAAAACGAAGAAAATCCTGCAGACGTAAAATTGGGGTTGCTATATGTGCATTGTAAAGGAATAGTTATTTGGGTATTGAATCCGCCAGGAGGAAAATTTAAAAATGATGAAGTGCATTCAGACAAGAAAGCAGAAAGCTGGGAAAGGTGAAAAGGGGAAGCTGGCAGACTTCTGGTACGCTGATAGCAAAGGTAATAGCAAGGAATTATTGCTTTGTTTCCCAGAATGGGAGAAAGGACTAGAGGAAGTGCTGGTGATTGTTTCCCTCAAAATAAATCTGTTCCGCCGCCTGAGAAGCATACGGCATAGTGGGTGGTTCATTAAGATGGAAAATGTCACCGTGGTTAGAAGACAACTATGTCAGGAGAGGGGACCCCGTACTATGTTCATTCTATGCTTGTCTACACTCTATGCTCCCTGCCACTGAGGATTCTCAAAGGACCAATATATTGTTACAAAGGTCTCAAACCACCCCTATTTTCTGCCGAGCGATACACAAGATTTCATGGGTTCCAGGGTCATGTTTCCATTGAGAAGCCAGACATGGTGGAGGTTGTTGTGCCTTCAAGAAATATGGTTTAATTACACATATTTGTACCCGAGTTTAGATGAAGGAGGTTGCAAATCTCACAGCATCGTCATCTCAAGAGCATCTTGTTCCTCACAGCTGCCCAGCGTATTGTTCTCCCTTTCTTCTCTGGAACACCTAGCCAAACGCAACACCTCCCCTTCCGTCCGCTTGCCCCCACCTCTTCTAAGCCTCAAGTAAAAGGAGAGAATTTTCCTGTATGGAATCAGGCACCCTTCATAGGGGCCATGGGGGGTTCAACCCCCACAATAAAATATTTGGCGGGGCCGGGCCCCTACAAAGTTGATGTGTATTCCCATTCAAATGGGGTGTGATTGATTATGCAAGGCGGGGCTTACCTGGGCCCCCACAATATTTTATTCAAGTTGGCACCCCTGGGCCCCACCCCTTCACCCTGGCAACCCCCTGTTTTGCAGAGACCCAAACACCTTCTCTAACGTATAGATGCATAGCTGCCAAGTTATCCCTTTTTTAAAGGGATTTTCCCTTATGCTGAATAGGCTTCCTCGCGAGAAAAGGGAAAACTTGGCAGCTATGATAGATGCCTGGCCATTGTTTCATAACAGCTTACATTCAATCAGCCCAGCCAGGATTGTTTGCACAGACTAATCCCAGGAATTCCCATGCTTGGCGCAGTTCAGGTGAACTGCTGCAGCCTGTAGCTTCCCTTCAGTATGCCAAATATCCCACCATGTATTAATTCCTTATTTCAAGGTATATACTGGGTGAGACAAATAAAAATAATAATGGTTTGAGCTTTCGTGTGCATGCACACGAAAGCTCATACCAAAATAAAAACTTAGTTGGTCTTTAAGGTGCTACTGAAGGAATTTTTTTTATTTTGTTTCGACTCAGACCAACACGGCTACCTACCTGCAATAATAATAATAATAATAATAATAAAATTCCTTCCAGTAGCACCTTAGAGACCAACTAAGTTTGCCATAGGTATGAGCTTTCATGTGCATGCACACTTCTTCAGATACACTGAAACAGAAGTCACCAGACCCCTATGTATAGTCAGAGGGTGGGGAGGGGTATTACTCAGAAGGGTGGTGGGAATGGGTGATTGGCTGATAGGAGTGGTAAACCTGTTGACGACTGTTAACGACTGTTAACGACTGTTAATGACTGTTAACGACTGCAATTGGTCTTGCAGGAAAAAGCAAAGGGTGAGATGGCTAAAGATTGCTTTATCATGTATAATGAGATAAGAATCCAATGTCCTTATTCAGACCAGGTCTCTCCATGGTTTTAAGCTTGGTAATGAGTTACAATTCAGCAACTTCTCTTTCTAGTCTGTTTCTGAATTTTTACTATAATAAGACAGCTACCGTGTTTCTCCAAAAATAAGACACCGTCTTATATTTATTTTTCCTCAAAAAGAAAAACCCCACGGTGGCTTATTTTCAGGGGATGTCTTAATTTTTTTATTAAGTATGGTACAGTTTAACCTACAAGGTTAAACTGCCTATCACTATGGCTTATTTTCGGGGTATGGCTTATTTTCGGGTGTGGGTGATTTTCGGAGAAACACAGCACTTTGAGATCTTGTATAGAATGTCCTGGGAGACTGAAGTGTTCTCCTACTGGTTTCTCTGTCTTGTGATTCCTGATGTCAGATTTATGTCCATTTATCCTTTGGCGTAGGGTTTGGCCTGTTTGTCCAATATAGAGAGCTGAAGGGCACTGTAGGCATTTGATGGCATACACAATGTTAGAAGATGAAGAATTAAATAGTCCTGAGATGGTATGTTGGATGTTGTTGGGGCCAGTAATGGTGTTGTCCGGGTGTATGTGGCAGCAAAGTGAGGGTCTTGCTACAAGTTATAGCACAGACACTCCCAATTAACCTCCATCTCCAGGTCCTACCCCCATGACATCACTGGAGCCACCTTTAAGTCTCAGGTTTGGGCCTTGAAATCTCAGGGTCTGTGGTGACCCTGACTTGGCAACACTACCACCAAACAAAAAAGGGACTAATTTAAGGGTTGTGGCTTACCAGAGACAGGTTTCAGGAAACAGTGGTTCATTGGGATGGATAAACAGGGGGAAGTAGAGCATTTGAGCCTAGTCTCATGGATGGCACCCGGGCTATCAGAACTGTCACCCACATGCAAATTTGCCATTTGTTCCTGCTTCTGCCAACATTCTGTCTCTTTGATGGAACACTCGCATCCAAGCCAATTGGAATTAATTTTTCATTTTCAATCATTTTCCTAGCCTAGCGCCTCCCTTATTCATCTTAAATATTTTAAGGCCAATTAACTTGCCGTTTTTAATGAAAGGTGTGACAGCTACGGAGAACTCTGAGGAGCTCAACGGCTACAGGAATAATTAATGTGATAACATGGAATGAAAATTGTGATTAAAAATTTAATAAACTGATTTCCTTTTCCAAATAGCCGAATATCAGGCCCAGCATTTGTTGGTTTGGGTGGAACCACAGTCTGTCCCCACTGCAGAAATAGTGACCCATATCTTTTTTTTAAAAAAAGGGAGTTGTATGTAAGATACAGCTGCACAGACTGTTGGCCTAGATAATGTTATATTTTGGGAGGTTGCTGCTATCCCTGAAATGGCTGAAAGAGAGAGGCAGTTAAATCCAGAGTTGCACACTGCTAGAGAAATACAATGAATGGATTAAATCTTCCATGATACATAAACTGCACTTAGATTAGAAATCTTAAACTTAAAATTCAATGACCATGGGGAGAAAGCAGGAATAACAAGCTGATCGCTAAAAGACTCCCTAAGTTATGGGACAGTCTAGTTTGGGGAAACATCATAGCTGCCAAGTTTTCCCTTTTCTCGCGAGGAAGCCTATTCAGCATAAGGGAATTTCCCTTTAAAAAAGGGAGAACTTGGCAGCTATGGGAAACATCAGCTGTGTAAACACGGGACATTTTAATCTAAGATCAGTGGAAACCGAGTACTTGTTTTTTCTTAATATTCTACACACAGTATTGATCCCCTGCATGTTTTTGTTGTTGTTTTTGTTTTTGCCCCAAATTCTGCTTCTTGAGAAACTGGTTGCATTCCAAACATAAAAGTTCACTGCAGACAGGTTCTGCACCACCGCACAGTGCGCCCATTTGGAAACAGATGAAAGGAGGTGTCGGCAGTCCCAGCAAGGGGATGGGTGTGTGTGTGTGTGTGATGTAGTCACACCTGTCCAAAGACATTGTGGTTCGGCTTATTCCAAGGTTGCCATTATCTCTTCTTCATTCACCAATAACCTAATCCTGGGGAGGGTTTTCAAATGTGCATCAAGTCACACACACCCTTTGTGGACAGCAGGATCTAGAAACAATCTAGATTGGAGGCAGCATGTTGAAAATGAGCATACATGACTCTGGATTGAGGAAAGCTACATGTTTGTGCCACAAACGGGTTGGTGTGTATGCAGCCTTGGTTTTCATAGAATAATAGAGTTGGAAGGTACCCCAAGGGCCATGTAGCCCTACCTCTGCAAGGCAGGAATTACTGCTAATTACTGCGAACCAGCCTGAGACCTCCGGATATAGGGTGGTATATAAATAAAATAAAATAATAATAATAATAATAATAATAATAATAATAATAATAATAATAAAGCTTCCACCACATTCAGTTCTTAGGCAATGTCAATTCCTGCCCCACAATTTTGACCATAGTGTTTCACCTACCTAGGCAATTATAATCCCCTCCTTGCTATCCAGTACTTACCTACCACCTACTTAGGCTATTTGCTTTTTACTTTTATGTTTTACTTTTGAATTTTTTTTTTGGGGGGGGGGGACAAATTTTAAAAGTGGCTAGCACAGAAAGTCCTTCATCTATCTGTCTGAAATTTGGCAGAGTTGAGCCTCTCTTGATACCCCTCCACCACTGAAGGCAGAATCCTGCAGAAGACCACTCTGGAATCATAGAATCATAGAGTTGGAAGAGACCACAAGGGCCATCCAGTCCAACCCCCTGCTGAGCAGGAAACACCATCAAAGCATTCTTGACATATGCCTGTCAAGCCTCTGCTTAAAGACCTCCAAAGAAGGAGACTCCACCACACTCCTTGGCAGCAAATTCCACTGCCGAACAGCTCTTACTGTCAGGAAGTTCTTCCTAATGTTTAGGTGGAATCTTCTTTCTTGTAGTTTGAATCCATTGCTCCGTGCCCGCTTCTCTGGAGCAGCAGAAAACAATCTTTCTCCCTCCTCCATATGACATCCTTTCATATATTTGAACATGGCTATCATATCACCCCTTAACCTTCTCTTCTCCAGGCTAAACATACCTGGAGAGGGCCGCTGTGCTTAGCTCCCGCCTGCCGGCTGCCTACAAACATCTGGTTGGCTGCAGTAAGAACTGGAGGCTGAACGAGATGAGTCTTTGACTTGGTCCAGCAGCGCTTTCCTTATGTTCTCAACAGTGGCCCAGTGGAAGGTTTCATCTGTGGGGTGGGGGACACACGGATCTCCTGACCCATAGCTTGCCCACACCACTGCTCTAAAATGAGGGGCTGTTCTTACAACTTTGTTCACGAAAATGGCATGACGCCTTCTTAATCATTCACATCCATCGGTATCTCGCAAGACACCTGCAGCGAGATTTTGATAACATGCAAGTTTATTTACAATTTGGGGTTGTCAATAGATGTTAAAGCGGTTGGTTGATTAATTAATCACCTGCCCTTTATCGGGTGAGTCAATTAATGAACTAAAACATTTTAATCACTTAATTAGTTAAACTGAAGATAATTGATCAATTAAGCATTCTTTAGTCAGTTGACAGTCTGAAATTTTGCAAATTATGATAGAATGGGGCTCCAAGATAGAGACAGAGAGATAAAAGATGGAGGATGAGTCTATCTACAGCTCGGAACGACGTTATATTGAATTAGACCACAGATCCATCTAGTTTAAGAAGCAACCATGTGCTGTCCTCCAGCTGTCGTCAGACTTCAACTCCCATCGGTCTCAGCCAATGTGACCAATGGTCAGGGATGATGGGAGTTGTAGTCCAACAATGGACTACATTGACCTGGAGGCCATTGGCTAGCCAGTATTGTATTGGCCCTGTAGCTAGTGCTGTCTAT
This sequence comes from Zootoca vivipara, assembly GCF_965207765.1. Lineage (NCBI taxonomy): Eukaryota > Metazoa > Chordata > Lepidosauria > Squamata > Lacertidae > Zootoca > Zootoca vivipara. The sequence continues at coordinate 93,342,770 of NC_142587.1, forward strand.
GCCAGGGGAACCTAACCCCTGCCAACATGGCGAATAGTCGAGGGTGATGGGAACTGTAGGCCAACAATTTATGGAGAACCACGGTTTACCCATCCTTGGTCTACATTGACTCCAAACAGGAGTCTTTCCCAGCCCTGCCTGAAGATGCCATGGATTCAGTATGGAACCTTCTGCATGCCAAGCATGTGTTCTGCCACTGAGCAACAGTCTTTCTCTATGGGTCATGATGGCAATATGGTATCTCCATGTTCAGAGGGACTATGAACTGGGTGGAGGGAAACAACAGGTGAGTGCAGCTACCTTCAGTGCTGTTTTTTGCCAGAACTCACCATGAACATTTCCCTTGTTCTCTTATAATGGCAATGGTGCCCCACCTGAGAGGTGCTGGAACTGAGTTCCAGCGAGCCCCCATTGGAAAAAAAAAGCTCTGGCTACCTTCATGACTGTTTTGTGGACTTCCTGGAAGCATTTAGAATCATAGAGTTGGAAGAGACCACAAGGGCCGTCCAGTCCAACCCCCTGCCAAGCGGGAAACACCATCAAAGCATTCCTGACATATGGCCGTCAAGCCTCCGCTTAAAGACCTTCAAATAAGGAGACTCCACCACACTCCTTGGTAGCAAATTCCACTGCTGAACAGCTCTTACTGTCAGGAAGTTCCTCCTAATGTTTAGGTGGAATCTTCTTTATTGTAGTTTGAATCCCTTGCTCCGTGTCCGCTTCTCTGGAGCAGCAGAAAACAACCTTTCTCCCTCCTCTATATGACATCCTTTTATATATTTGAACATGGCTATCATATCACCCCTTAACCTTCTCTTCTCCAGGCTAAACATACCCAGCTCCCTAAGCCGTTCCTCATAAGGCATCGTTTCCAGGCCTTTGACCATTTTGATTGCCTTCTTCTGTCTATGTTTTGCTGAAAACAGGATGCTAGACTAAGTGGTACTATATGAGCTCACCCAGCAGAGCTTTATTTATGCCCTAACAGACTTTATGCCTTCTTTACCCAGTGAATGCTCTTGTGTACTTTAAAAGTATTTCACTAAAATTATTAAGTGATGTGCACCTCAGTACCACACATTAGCCAATGAGTTTATTCTGTGTTTTTAAACTATGAATAACAGATATGTAACTTAACGTTTTTATATTGGAATAAAACACACCGGTGTCTTGGCTTTTCATTATACTGAAGAATATTTATCCCATCTGGACAGATGTTTCATTTATTTTCCCTAGCCAGTGTGCCAGGAAGGCTAACCTTTTTTTTTTTTTTTTTTTTGCTTACGATTTGTATTTATAACGGTAACATTTGTAATGTTATGTTTGCTTAGAACACAGTGAAACCAAGATTCTTAAAAAAAAAAATCAAATCTAACAGTGCCCTGAAAGAAATCCGATAATTATGCAAAAAGTGCTGAAATAAGACAGTAGTTAAGGGAGTCATTTGTATTATTAATAATTCAGTATCTACATCCTTGGGCAAGAGAACAGCAACAAAAAAAAAAAATATTGTTATTTTCTAATATTCTGTGTCTAAATCCTGACGGGTGTAATAAAAACAAGGGGTGGGTCTCTTCTCCAAACATTTGGAGAATGAAATAAAAAAATTCCTTCAGTAGCACCTTAAAGACCACATAAGTTTTTCATTTTGGTATAAGCTTTCGTGTGCATGCACACTTCGTCAGATGCACTGAAACAGAATCCACCAGACCCTTATGTATATTCAGAGGGTGGGGGGTGGGGGAGATGGGAATTGGTGATGGGCTGATAGGAGTGGTAAACCTGTTGAGGACTATTAACGACTGTTAATGACTGCAATTGGTCTTGCGGGGGGGGGGGGAGCAAGGGCTGAGGTGCTAAGGAAAGCTTGATCATGTATAATGAGATAAGAATCCTATGTCTTTGTTCATTCCAGGTGGCTCCATGGTTTTAAGCTTGCTAATGAGTTGCAATTCAGCAACTTCTCTTTCCAGTCTTTTTCTGAAATTTTTCTGTAATAAAACAGCTTCTGTGAGATCTTGTATAGAATGCATTCACACGAAAGCTTATACCAAAATGAACTTTGTGGCAGCAAAGTTGGCATCTGGTTTATTGCAGGCTCTGGTACCAGTGTCCATGTTAAGTCTGATTAGTGTATCTGACGAAGTGTGCATGCACACGAAAGCTTATGCCAAAATAAAAAACTTAGTTGGTCTTTAAGGTGCTACTGAAGGAATTTTTTTATTTTGTTTCGACTCAGACCAACATGACTACGTACCTGTAATTTGGAGAATGGTAGAAGTAACAGAAATGAGGGATCCCTAGGACCACAGATACAAGATTCCCAATCACAGCTAGGCTTTCTCAGTTCCTGCATAGTCTGAGCAAAAGGGGCTTTCATTTCATTTCATTTATTATTTCCATGCCACTTTCCAATCACATGAGTCACAAAGTCGCTTACATGCCATAAATAATAACATAGTAGAACATCACAATTGCAACACAAGGCATCTAAAATGCTTAACAGATCACCCACAAAACAATTACAAGTCATCAGCAAAGAAACCACCTTCTATAAAACACTATAAACAGAAGAAGTAAAAAAGAAAAGAAAAGATTAAACAGCCCAACCACGAAGAATTACGAGGCACTGCTGAACACACACTCTTTCCCCACCTCTGTGACTCATAGGGCAGATCTGCATTTGTGGTTTATAACGTTAGGAAAGGGTTAAGAAAATGTTTCAAAATCTAAAGGTCACATTCTGTTTAGCTGAATGTTAATAATGCATTATTAAAATGTGACAGCAGAGGACGGTGTGGAGCAACTAGCTATCATAAACGGGGTAGACCTTGTGGAAAGGAAACGAAAGAAACCAAATGGGACTGACGTTTTAGAATGGTATTTCTAATACCGTTCTTGTTGTTTAGTCATTTAGTCGTGTCCGACTCTTCTCGAAGCTACGAACATGAGTTTGACCAAACTGCGGGAGGCAGTGGAAGACAGGAGTGTCTGGCGTGCTCTGGACCAGTGTTCTGGTCGAGAACACTGTCCAACCATCTCGTCCTCTGTCGTCCCCTTCTCCTAGTGCCCTCAATCTTTCCCAACATCAGGGTCTTTTCCAAGGATCCTTCTCTTCTCATGAGGTGGCCAAAGTATTGGAGCCTCAGCTTCAGGATCTGTCCTTCCAGTGAGCACTCAGGGCTGATTTCCTTCAGAATGGATAGGTTTGATCTTCTAGCAGTCCATGGGACTCTCAAGAGTCTCCTCCAGCACCATAATTCAAAAGCATCAATTCTTCGGCGATCAGCCTTCTTTATGGTCCAGCTCTCACTTCCATACATCACTACTGGGAAAACCATAGCTTTAACTATACGGACCTTTGTCGGCAAGGTGATGTCTCTGCTTTTTAAGATGCTGTCTAGGTTTGTCATTGCTTTTCTCCCAAGAAGCAGGCGTCTTTCTAAAAACGTTTTAAAAATGAATGTAGATCCAGCCATAGTCTTCCACTCAAAAGAAACATTCACATAATGGCCATGGGTAGCAACTTCCTTCTGAAGGCTCCTGGGGCTCCGATGGCTGAAGGGTCGGGCAAGGAAGGTGGGAAAAGCCCTTGCCTGGTCAGCAGAGACTCCCATTCCCCTCCTATAAGTCAGCTGATTGGGAAGATTTGTCAACTGAGCTTCCCAAGTGCTGACCATCAGATGACAGGTGGCACTTGGGGATCAATGTCCAAGCAAAGTTTCCTTCATCTGAGCCCCATGTTGACCTACCCCACACCTGATGTCAGGTGTAGGGAAGGTGGGTGTGGTTTGGTCAGAATGGCCTGGTGGGCCAAATCAGAAGACCTGGCAGGCCTAAGTAGGTTTGCAAGCCAGGACTTGTCAACCCTGAAGCAAATCAATCCCACCGAGGCCAGCCAAGGTGAGCATAATGTCCCAGTGTCCCCATCCCAACCTTACAGCTTCCCTTAATGTGGCTCCATAGCAAGGATCTTTCCTTGATCGTCATTTATGTGGGATGCAATACATAAGTAGCAGTCAAGTACAACATTCCTTGTTTTCCTAGAGTGGGCATGCGGGGGAATGTTTGGTCCAGCCAGTCGAAAACTTCCTGTTTCCTCCTGGCTGGGACATACTTCCTTTGCATGGTGACTAGAGGTGGGCGTGACCTTACCTGTGCAGGTAACAAAAGGACAAGGCACGCAGCACATCTCTCTCTCTCTCTCTCTCTCTCTCTCTCTCTCTTTTTGACTTCCTCCGTCATTGGAGCAGCTTTTTAGCTAGAAATGCTCTGTTGGCTTGGACACTGGGATTATCCCCATATGGGATAGATCCACATTTATATACTTTGTAACTAAGTCTGCCTTCTAAACTACTTTTATATGCTTTAAACAAGATTAAATGGATAAGAACAAGATTGTGGCATGTTTATTATTTTAAGAGGGATATAAAGGAACTTACCAGGAACCTAATAGTAAGAGGCTTACACAAGCCTGCAACCATTTATCGGATGTGCATTAGAAGGGGAATGTAAACTCTTCTAAGTAAAGGAACTTGCTAGCTCAAGTTAGGAAGGGTATTAATCAACAATATATCCTCTCCTGCCTCTCTGAACATTCCCACAATTTACGTGCTTGAGAATTTTTAAATTGTAAACTGCCTGGGATGCCTGGGCAGAAAGATGACACACAAACTCAATAAATAAATAAAGAGTGAACAAGCAGGGTTATTCATGCAGCAGACCTTGTCCCAGCATCAACCCATACAATCCAAATTCTGGTGTCATTTTGTTGTTGTTGTTGTTTAGTCGTTTAGTCGTGTCCGACTCTTCGTGACCCCATGGACCATAGCACGCCAGGCACTCCTGTCTTGTACTGCCTCCCGCAGTTTGGTCAAACTCATGTTCGTAGCTTCGAGAACACTGTCCAACCATCTTGTCCTCTGTCGTCCCCTTCTCTGAGTGCCCTCAATCTTTCCCAACATCAGGGTCTTTTCCAAGGATTCTTCTCTTCTCATGAGGTGGCCAAAGTACTGGAGCCTCAGCTTCAGGACCTGTCCTTTCAGTGAGCACTCAGGGCTGATTTCCTTCAGAATGGATAGGTTTGATCTTCTTGAAGTCCATGGGCCTCTCAAGAGTCTCCTCCAGCACCATAATTCAAAAGCATCAATTCTTCGGCGATCAGCCTTCTTTATGTTCCAGCTCTCACTTCCATACATCACTACTGGGAAAACCATAGCTTTAACTATACAGACCTTTGTCGGCAGGGTGATGTCTCTGCTTTTTAAGATACTGTCTAGGTTTGTCATTGCTTTTCTCCCAAGAAGCAGGCGTCTTTTAATTTCGCGACTGCTGCCACCATCTGCAGTGATCATGGAACCCAAGAAAGTAAAATCTCTCACTACCTCCATTTCTTCCCCTTCCATTTGCCAGGAGGTGATGGGACCAGTGGCCATGATCTTGGTTTTTTTGATGTTGAGCTTCAGACCATATTTTGCGCTCTCCTCTTTCACCCTCATTAAAAGGTTCTTTAATTCCTCCTCGCTTTCTGCCATCAAGGTTGTGTCATCTGCATATCTGAGGTTGTTGATATTTCTTCCGGCAATCTTATTTCCGGCTTGGGATTCATCTAGTCCAGCCTTTCGCATGATGAATTCTGCATATAAGTTAAATAAGCAGGGAGACAATATACAACCTTGTCATACTCCTTTCCCAATTTTGAACCAATCAGTTGTTCCATATCCAGTTCTAACTGTAGCTTCTTGTCCCACATAGAGATTTCTCAGGAGACAGATGAGGTGATCAGGCACTCCCATTTCTTTAAGAACTTGCCATAGTTTGCTGTGGTCGACACAGTCAAAGGCTTTTGCATAGTCAATGAAGCAGAAGTAGACGTTTTTCTGGAACTCTCTAGCTTTCTCCATAATCCAGCGCATATTTGCTATTTGGTCTCTGGTTCCTCTGCCCTTTCGAAATCCAGCTTGCACTTCTGGGAGTTCTTGATCCACATATTGCCTAAGCCTGCCTTGTAGAATTTTAAGCATAACCTTGCTAGCGTGTGAAATGAGCGCAATTGTGCGGTAGTTGGAGCATTCTTTGGCACTGCCCTTCTTCGGAATTGGGATGTAGACTGATCTTCTCCAATCCTCTGGCCATTGCTGAGTTTTCCAAACTTGCTGGCATATTGGGTGTAGCACCTTAACAGCATCATCTTTTAAAATTTTAAATAGTTCAGCTGGAATATCATCACTTCCACTGGCCTTGTTATTAGCAGTGCTTTCTAAGGCCTATTTGACTTCACTCTCCAAGATGTCTGGCTCAAGGTCAGCAACCACACTACCTGGGGTGTACGAGACCTCCATATCTTTCTGGTGTCATATGCCTGCATATCTTTCTGGTGTCATATGCCTGCAAAACAAACGGGTCAAAATGCCTTGAGAGCAAATATAGGCCACATTGCATGGAACAGACACAAGCTGACTTCATCCCATCTCCTCTTGTCCCCTCATCTTATCGTCCATGCATGACTCCTCCCAACTACTCCTTGTTGTTGTCGGTGTTGCTGCTCTTGCTGCTGCTGCTGAAGCAGCAGCAGGGGGTTGGACTAGATGGCCCTTGGGGTCCCTTCCAACTCAACAATTCTATTGCTTGTTGTTTGCATCTGTCTATTTTAAGGGACAATGGAGTGTGCCTCCAGAGTGGAGTCAAAATTCTGCATTAGTAGCACCAAGCCTGGGCAGTGTGGATGAAGGTCTTGGGCTGCCCAGGCAACAACAGCCCCCTCTCTGCCTCACTGATGTGGTCCAAAGGAAAGTGGAGCAATATGCCTGGCAGCAGTTTCGCTGCAGGAGTTGCCGGAAGGAGGCATACAATATGCCATCCAACCATCTTCGGGACTCCACTCCAGATTTGTGTAGGGTTTACTCCTTAGCCTCTCCTGAAGGTATCCCATAAGGCAGCAGAGGTTTAGGATCAAAGTTTTCCTCCTAGATAGGCTCCGCTTCCCCCCCTCCTCCTTCCTCTTCCTCTTCCTCCCAGCCTGACTTTTCTCCAGAATACAATTTAAGGTGGCTTACACAAATTAAAACAACACAGATAAACTCCAGAAAGCTAAAAACATATAGGAGACAATAGTTTAAAAGCAATTGAACTGTAATAGAATTAAAACAATAATCAAAACAATACATTAACTGACCTATTAAAATACAGATAGTAAAAACAGCACAGCACTATTATAAGCCCTTTCCTTTTTTAAAAAAAACCCAGTCAATTCCCAAAGGCCTGTCAGAACAAAACAGTCTTCACCTGCCAGTGGAAGGACAACAAAGAGGGAGCCAGTCTAGCTTCTCTAGGAAGAGTGTTTCAAAGTCTGGAGCAGCCACCAATAAGGCCATCTTTGCACCTGTCTTTTGTGGGAATGTTCAGGGAGGCAGGAGAGGATATATTGTTTATTAATATCCTTCCTAACTTGTGCTAGCAAGTTCTATAACTTAGCAGAGTTTTACATTCCCCTTTTAAACGCACAGCAGATAGCTGGTTGCAGGCTTGTTTAAGCCTCTCAATATTAGATTCCTGGTAAGATCCCTTATATCCCTCTTAAAAGAATAAACATGCCACAATCTTGCGTAAAGTATATAAAAGAAGTTTACTCACATCATCAGTTCACAGTTGGATCCCTGAAGGCAGACTTAGTTACAAAGTATATACATGTGGATCTATCCCATATGGAGATAATCCCAGTGTCCTCTGTCGGCTGAGAGCCAGCAGAGCAATTCTAGCTAAAAGCTGCTCCAACGACGGAGGAAGTCAAAGAAAGGAGGTGTGCTGCATGACTTGCCCTTTTGTTTCCTGGACAGGTAATGTTACACCCACCTCTAGTCACATGCAAAGGAAGTATGTCCCAGCCAGGAGGAAACAGGAAGTTTTCAACTGGTTGAACCAAACATTCCCCCACATGTCCACTCTAGGAAAACAAGGAATGTTGTACTTGACTGCTACTTATGTATCACATCCCACATCTTTGCCCACTCCAGTACAGTTCTCATTATTTCGATCCTATCCCTGCCATTTTCACTTTGCATCACTTTGTGTGTTCTGCCCACTCCCCAAACTGTTCTCCTCCGTCCACCTGCTACTGACTCTCCATCTCCCGCCCCTCACCTGGATCCTTGCTGCAAACCTTCCAGTTGAAAAATACCACACAGAGGACCAAATGTGTTCAACCTCAATAGATGGGGAGGCTGAACATCCGAAATACGAGCTGGAGCAGCTGGTTCTGCTAAGTGGGGGTGGGATGGGAGGAATCAAAGGAGGCCACTCAGGGATTCCTCAAAGTCTCATCAAGATTTGCCAGTTGAGCGCCAATCACTTTAGAGTAGACAGGTGAAACTGTAATGGACAAGAGAAGTGAAGAGGAACCAATAGGTGCAGAAAGTACCTTGATGATATGTCAGGCTATGTCCTGCCAGGATCAGGCAGTAATAAAATGTGTGTCCCTAGCAATCAGAGAGGAGTCAAAACTCCTAATGGCTTACGCAAGGCATAAAGCACAGCAAAATCCACTATTAGAGCCTCTGCTGAAGATACGGGATGTCCACTTTATTCATTTCATGTAAAATAGGTCTTGTGCAACCACTGGGCTGCATTTTATCATTTGCAGAGTTAACCCTAGAGAGGTAAGAGAAATAAGCAAACAGTGAAAGCTCTCAAACTAAACCAACATTTTCAGATATGCGAGGTGGGGCGGGGGGGGGGGGAGAGTTTTGACAGGGAATGCTCAAGATATTTCAACCACGCATAGCAAGCATTAAGGAGGTTAGAGTGAAGATTGAGTAATTCAGACAAGAGTATCAGCTCACCAGGGATTTAGCTTTTAAGTTTCTATTTCATGGGGTGACAACTTGAAAATGTCGAGTGGGTCTCTCTCCCCCCCCCTTTTGAGATCTTCAAAGGCTGCTTGCTTCAGCTAATCTAATTCTTTGGCCGAGCCATTAATTTTGACTGGGAGAATGGGGAGGGCGGTTCGGCCCCCTCCCAGCTTGTAACGAACTCTGGAAGAACAAGGCGTCAACTTGATGTGATTAAAACAAGCTCCTGCCTTGATGGGCACAGCTAAGGAATCTGGATGAATGCTAATATGATGATTTTCATATTTCAAGGCCTTTCCTTTTGCATCAGCCTCCATTCCTACTTACGTTGGCTAGAGAATTGAGTGGAAAGAAAATGGCACATTAGCAGTGGAGGCATCTTCAGTGTGCCACTGGTGTGGAGAACCAGCCCCCAAATGATGGCTTCTCAATGCTTCCTTAGATAGAAGGACTGTAAGGAGGGAGTCAGTCTAGCTTCTCTAGGAAGAGTTTTCTGAAGTCTGGAAGCCACCACTGAGAAGGTCTTCTCCCAGGTCCCCACCAAGCATTCCTGCGTGGGTGATGCAACTGAGAGAAGGTATTCCCCAAATGATCTCAGTGCAGGGAAACATTAAAAGGGAAGCTTTTAATGTTCAATAGATTATTGTATTTTTATATCTTTAGACCTGGCCAATATGGCCAACTATCGCCCAGTCTCAAATCTACCATTCTTGGGCAAGGTGATTGAGCAAGTGGTTGCTGAACAACTCCAGGCACGCCTGGAAGAAGCGGACCATTTGGATCCCTTCCAGTCGGGATTCAGGCCTCATCATGGGACTGAAACTGCCTTGGTCGCGCTGGTTGATGATCTCCGGCGGGCTAGGGACAAAGATGAGAGCTGTTTCCTAGTTCTGCTGGATCTCTCAGCGGCTTTTGACACCATCGACCATAACATCCTTCTGGACCGCCTAAAGGGGTTGGGAGCTGGGGGCACTGTCATGCAGTGGTTCCGCTCCTTCCTCCTGGGCCGTGTTCAGAAAGTGGTGGTGGCGGATGAGTGTTCAGACCCCTGGGCTCTCACTTGTGGGGTGCTTCACGGTTCCATCTACCTGATATTTAGAAAACACCTAAAGGCAGCCCTGTTTAGGGAAGTTTTTAATCTGTGATATTTTAATGTATTTTGGTATTTGTTGGAAGCCGCCTAGAGTGGCGGGGGAAACCCAGCCAGATGGCCGGGGTATAAATAATAAAAATAAAAATAATATTCTGTTGGAAGCTGCCCGGGGTGGCTGGGGAAACCCAGCCACATGGGCAGGGTATAAATAATAATAATAATAATAATAATAATAATAATAATAATAATAATAATAATAATAATACAGTCGTTCAGATATCCTGGGCTCAAGCCATGTGGGGTGTTATAGGTTGTAACCAGCAATTTGAAAAATGCTTGGAAAGGTAAAGGTAAAGGCACTGGTGTATAAAGGCGACTATGGGGTTGCGACGCTCATCTCACATATTTCAGGCCAAGGGAGCCACGTTTGTCCACAGACAGATTTCTGGGTCATGTGGCCAGCAGGACTAAACCACTTCTGGCACAACGAAACACCGTGATGTAAACCAGAGTGCACGGTTTACCTTCCCGCCACAGCGGTACCTATTGATCTACTTGCACTGGCGTGCTTTCCAGCTGCTAGGTTGGCAGGAGCTGGGACAGAGCAACAGGAGCTCACTCCATTGCAGGGATTTGAACCGCCGACCTTCCGATCAACAAGCCCAAGAGGCTCAGTGGTTTAGACCACAGCACCACCCACTTCCCTACTTGGAAAGAGACCAGTGCTTGGAACAGACCAGTAGCCCAAGGAGCTGATATTATTACTGCTATTATTATTTATCCCCACCAAAACCAGGAGCCATCCTACTAACATAGAAAGAAATAATGCAATGAAATCAGGTCCTGTCATGTGTTGCAATAAATCTGTGTATATTGTTTTGATTTTCAAAGTTCGTTTTATGATTTACTGTAGTTTTTATTTTGAATTACATATGGGGGCACCATAATCTTTTCAGTGCTTAGGGTCTCTGAAGGTGTTAATCAAGCTCTGTGCAGGGGGAAAACACTTTGGATAAATTGGGGAACGGATTCTGTTGTAGTTCTGCCACACACAGCTTTGAATCATTGAGAACTGGAACTGACCCTGAGGATCATCTAGTCCAACCCCCTGCACAGCAGGAATCTTTCCCTCAACTTGGGACTCGAACACATGACCTTGAGATTAAGTGCCTTGTACACTACCAGGTGGGCCATATTCATCTGTGTTTAATGAATCACAACTGTGGCTGGCATAATCTGTCAATTGTTGTTTCCTTTAGCTTCTCATTTTTCCAAACTTAAATTCAGTTTTCCACACCTCCACTTCATTTTTTTTCAAGTCCTCGTGAAAATTCATCACCGTTCAGTGCACACAGATCCTAATATACACATTTCTGTTTGCAATTTCGCCTAAGAGAAGCAGTTTTCGCCAGCGACCTTCCCTTATAGAATTTCCCTCTGTTCTATGATATGCAATTTTGTGCAGACTTTGTCCTAGCAGATACAAATGTTGTACCCATTACTTGGCTAGAGAAGTGCATTGCAAAATTTGGAGAGGTGCAGATTTCAGAGGATGGCTGAGACTTGATTTACATATTGTTTCAGGAAGTGCAAATCAAGAACCGAATTTTTCCCCGACCCTACTTGCACGGGTCAAGTTGTACTTCGGAGCCTCCTTTCACCCTATCATGCATTTCATGAACCCCCTCCTGCTCACGAACTTGATCCTCATTTATTGCTAGCAAGGCAACTCGGTGCCTTCTCTAATTAATAGCTTACGACCGTCTGCTAATGCAGCAGAGCTCAGCGGAACAGCATACAAATGCATGAGTTGGTGAGCACAGCACAGCTTAACTCCTTATTCCCAAGTCGTATCTTGCGATATAAATGTACGAACTCAATCGGAGGCAGGAATACATTACTTATTGTGTCCGCTGCCATCCTGTGATCTTCACGGATTGCTATAAAAAGGAAAGGGAATGGCAGAGCAGTCAGTGTTTTTCATTACTGTAATAATTTCATTTAAATCCAAAGCAAACCCGACAGGATCCCAGCGACTTTCTTATGTCAACTGTCACAAGTGGTTCAGAATTGCAAATACTCCTGCTCAGCTTTCCAAAGCAATACCATTCTAATTGTGTGCTTATTCTTTCCATGGTAACTGAAAAGCACACCGCTTATTTAAACGCCGCACTTCCCTCCCCTCACCCCGTGAATGCCATTTGTACTTTCTTAGGAAAAGAGTTTCACCGAGTCAACATTTGCCATCGGTGAGGGAGCAGGGTGAAAATTGTGTATCACTAGTTTCGGTATGTGACACATTAATTTGCTGGTTTTATCTGTGTTTTAAATATACAGTGATACGTTGGTTCTTAAACGCCTTGGTACCCAAACAACTTGGAACCCAAACGCTGCAAACCCGGAAGTAAGTGTTCTGGTTTGGGAACTTTTTTCGGAAGCCAAATGTGCTCCATTTTGAGTGTTACGGTTCCGATTTGAGTGCCACACTTCCATGTTGAGTGTTACGCTGAGGTCTGTCTGTTTTTGCTATTTCTTTTGCGTTTTTGTTTTGGGGGCTCTTTTTTGTTTTTGTTTGGGTGACTGTGCGGAACCCAGTTCAGCAACTGTGTGACCGCAGTACATTTGTGTGACTCCCTGTATGCTTCCGAGCACAATTCAAAGTGTTGGTGCTGACCTTTAAAGCCCTAAACGGCCTCGGTCCAGTATACCTGAAGGAGCGTCTCCACTCCCATCACTCTGCCCGGACACTGAGGTCCACTGCCGAGGGCCTTCTGGCGGTTCCCTCGCTGCGAGAAGCCAAGTTACAGGGAACCAGGCAGAGGGCCTTCTCGGTAGTGGCACCCGCCCTGTGGAACGCCCTCCCACCAGATGTCAAAAAGAAAAACAACTACCAGACTTTTAGAGGACATCTGAAGGCAGCCCTGTTTAGGGAAGCTTTTAATCTTTAAGAAATTAGTGTATTTTAATATTTCTGTTGGAAGCTGCCCAGAGTGGCTGGGGAAACCCAGACAGATGGGCAGGGTATAAATAATAATAATATGTTGTTGTTGTTGTTGTTGTTGTTGTTGTTGTTGTTGTTGTTTACTTTCATTTTACGCATCAATGGTCTTGTTAGTAAAATTCATGTTAAATTGCTGTTTTATGGGTTGTTTTTAAAAGGCTGGAACAGATTAATGCGTTTTGCATTACTTTCTATGGGAAAGCGCACCTTGATTTTGGAACGCTTTGGTTTTGGAACGGACTTCCGGAACTTGTTAAGTTTGAGAACCAAGGTACCACTGTAATTATTTTATGTGTATTTATCTCTGTGTTTTAACAGTTTTGTGGACCATTTAGAGAGCTTTTGGATTAAGTGGTTTGCAGATTGAAATAACATCTTCCAATATCAATTTATTTATTTATTGAAAAACATATACCCAGCCTTTCCCCTCCAGAAAAGGGTGACTCAAAGCAATGCACAAGAGACTGTTTGCTCCCCCATTTCAGTTCCTGCTTGCATTGGCTTGGCCTCTCCTACATTGAACACACACTCTTTCAACATGCCCGCATTTCATTGGATGCCAGTGTTGGGCACTCACTGCCCAGATGGCTGGAGCTGCAACACTAAAAGCCTGGTTTCTAGTGCTTCTTCTGCATGCAGTTGGAAGCTACCCAGAGTGGCTGGGGGAACTGAGTCAGATGGGTGGGATATAATAATAATAATAATAATAATAATAATAATAATAATAATGCTCTGCTAAGCTACAGACCTTTCTCCCTGTTCTGCAAATTCTCAACTCTCCCCTGGAATAAATGGCTTTTCTTTCAAAAAAGGGAAATTGTGTGTGTGTGTGCAATTAAAAACAGCATTTCAAAGTGTATTTAATATGCTATGCTATAGTATTGTCACTACAAGTAGGGGCTCATACTCGTGGAACTACTGGAGCATCCAACCTCTGACAATTGCAGAGGAGTCATAATTTATTTCCCCTCAAAAATAGACTTGTGTGTTGGAACTTAAGCATAATGTGGCACCTCAAAATAAATATGCACCACCGAACAGCTATTTCTCACTTAGCTTAGGGTACACAGTTTGCCCGCAAACCTGTGTCAGGTATTAATGGGCTGCCAAAAATAAGCCTAGGATGAAGCATTTAGCACCTCAAAAAATACATACCTTGGGTACCAGCTAATTAGCGGCGATGCTGCAATTGTGGTTGGAGGCTACTTGTCTTTAAGAGTGGGAATAAATATATCATCCTCCAGTTAACTGCTCAGCTTTATGAAAATGCTGGAACTGCTGGAAAGAAATATGCTGACAAATTCCCAGGCCATTTTCTAAAGCAGAGATGGGCAGTTTTCCAGCCTGAGGGCCATATTTGCTCATAAGCAACCTTCCAGGGGCCACAAGACAGTAGAGGTCAGGGCTAGAGGCAAAAGTGGGCAGGTTGATGGGTGGGACTCTTACCTTTGCAGAGTGGGGTGGGGTGGAGTGGGGAAGGCATTTTATAATAACCATTTTATAATAGCCATAAAACCAGGGGGTGGAAATATTGCTTCTGTCAGGGTTGTTGCGACTACTGTTGAGTAACGACCCTCCGCATGCTTGTCTTTCAGAAGTTTTTATTAGTGCACATTATTTACAGTGAAGTGAGCTGCTGGTTGCATGTCTCGTCAGTCCGAATCAGAATCCGGCACTGCCCCTTTTCGTGACCTGGACCAACATAAGAGACACGGGACAGCGAACCTCCTCCCCTTTCTCCTCCTCCTTAATTCCAGCGTTGGGGGGAAAGGTCTGTGTCCCATCTGAGTCCCATCCTCTCTTTCCTCCTCCCTCTCTTCCTGCATGAGGAGCAGTGGCTCTTGGATGTTGCCAGAGCTCTGGCACTCCCTCTCCGTCTCCTGACTTTCCCCTTCCGACCCTTCGCTTTCATTACTGCTGGGAGATGGGCTGCTCCTGATGAGGGGAGGCTGTTCCCTATAAGCCCTCCCCCTTACAGCTTCAAAAAACCCTGCTGAAATAATGGTGGTGGTGGTGATGATAAAGAGCAGCAGTGGTGGACCTCGTGGTCTCAACTTTCAGCAGCACCCTGTGCAACAACAAAATCCTGCACCCCTTGCCTCTCATAAAAGGTAAAAAGGTAAAGGACCCCTAGAAGGTTAAGTCCAGTCAAGGGCGACTATGGGGTTGCGGCGTTCATCTTGCTTTCAGGCCGAGGGAGCTGGCATTTGTCCCCAGACAGCTTTCCAGGTCATGTGGCCAGCAGGACTAAACCGCTTCTGGCGCAACGGAACACTGTGATGGAAACCAGAGCACACGTAAATGCCGTTTACCTTCCCGCCGGAGTGGTACCTATTGATCTAATTGCATTTCAACGTGCTTTCGAACTGCTAGGTTGGCAGGAGCTGGGACAGAGCAACGGGAGGTCACCCCACCTTGGGGATTTGAACTGCTGACCTTCCGACCAGCAAACCCAAGAAGCTCAGTGGTTTAGACCACAGCGCCGCCCACATCCCTTGCCTTCCATGCTCCATTCTAAATAATAGTTGCATCATCCCGGGTGGCACTCCTGAGGCTGAGAGCTGCAGGAGGAGGGCGAGTCTTCACCAGGCAACAGCTGCACTAGGAGACCACAGGAAGAAGATCTGTTTGAGAAGAACATAAGAAGAGTCTGCCGGATCAGGGCAATGGCTTACCTAGTCCCACATCTGGTTCTCACAGTGGCCACCCAGTTGCCTGTGGGAAGCCTGCAAGCAGGATTTCAGCAAGAGAATACGCTCCTCTCCTGAGCTTTCCAGCAGCTAGTATTGCTAGTATTCAGTAGCATTGCTCGCTCCAAGTATGAAGGCAAAACTAAGTCATGATGGCTAGCAGCTGTAGAGAGCCCCCTTCTCCACAAATTTGTCTAACCTTCTTTTAAAGTCATCTAGGTTGTAGACCATCACGGCCTCCTCTAGGATCTTCATCTGGGAGGGAGTTCCACAGAACTGAATGCACGGCTCGTGGTAGATGAGAGCCATGCCTCTGAGCTCTGAGCCCCCACTAGCCAGGGGCCTGCAGGAACACCAGACTGGAGCGTCTCCACCCCCATCGCTCTGCCCGGACACTGAAGTCCAGTACCGAGGGCCTTCTGACGTTTCCCTCGCTCCGAGAAGCCAAGTTGCAGGGAACCAGGCAGAGGGCCTTCTCAGTGGTGGCGCCTGTCCTGTGGAACGCCCTCCCATCAGATGTCAAAGAGAAAAACAGCTACCAGATTTTTAGAAGACATCTGAAGGTAGCCCTGTTTGCTGTTGTTTAGTCGTTTAGTCGTGTCCGACTCTTCGTGACCCCATGGACCAGAGCACGCCAGGCACTCCTGTCTTGCACTGCCTCCCGCAGTTTGGTCAAACTCATGTTCGTAGCTTCGAGAACACTGTCCAACCATCTTGTCCTCTGTCGTCCCCTTCTCCTAGTGCCCTCAATCTTTCCCAACATCAGGGTCTTTTCCAAGGATTCTTCTCTTCTCATGAGGTGGCCAAAGTATTGGAGCCTCAGCTTCAGGATCTGTCCTTCCAGGGAGCACTCAGGGCTGATTTCCTTAAGAATGGATAGGTTTGATCTTCTAGCAGTCCATGGGACTCTCAAGAGTCTCCTCCAGCACCATAATTCAAAAGCATCAATTCTTCGGCGATCAGCCTTCTTTATGGTCCAGCTCTCACTTCCATACATCACTACTGGGAAAACCATAGCTTTAACTATACGGACCTTTGTCGGCAAGGTGATGTTTAGCCCTGTTTAGGGAGGCTTTTAATGTTTAATTGTTTTATTTCATTTTTCTGTTGTAAGCCACCCAGAGTGGCTGGGGAAACCCAGCCAGATGGGCGGGGTATAAATATATTATTATTATTATTATTATTATTATTATTATTATTATTATTATTATTATTATTATTATACCACCTGGGTCTCCCATCTGCCTTGTCCCTCTCCCTCCCAGTAATCAACAGAACAGTGACCCACCTGCAGGATAGTTGGCGAGAAGCTTCTGCCCACCTGGCATACTGCTTCTCCTGGGAGGGTCAGGACGAGGAATCCATGCTGGATCCGGGAGCAGGCCAAAAGTCAGTGTCTCTCAAGAAAGAATCTTCAAAGGGCGGTGGGTGAGTTGTGAATGATTTAATCTCTTCATGCAGCTCAGAGTTAAACTACGGAACTCGCTCCCCCAGGAGGCAGTGACGGCCACCAACTGGGCTTGCTTGAAAAGAGGACTAGATAAATTCATGGAGGAGAGGGCTACCAAGAGCTGCTGGCCACAATGGCTATGTGCTACCTTCATTACCAGAGGTATTAGGCCAGTTGCTGGGGTCACAGGTGGACAGAGAGCTTGCAGATTTCCCACAGGCATTTGTTTGGCCACTGTGAGGACACAGTGCTTGACCAGATGGGCCACTGGCCTGATCCAACAGACTCTTATTATGGTTCTTATGATAAAGGCAAAGGGGAGAAGTGTGACAGTGGAATATCAGAAATGACAAATAGGGTTAATGTGCAGAGTTATCTGGGAAGAAGAAGAAGAAGAAGAAGAAGAAGAAGAAGAAGAAGAAGAAGAAGAAGAAGAAGAAGAAGAAGAAGAAGAAGAAGAAGAAGAGGAGGAGTTTGGATTTGATATCCCGCTTTATCACTACCCGAAGGAGTCTCAAAGCGGCTAACAATCTCCTTTCCCCTCCTCCCCCACAACAAACACTCTGTGAGGTGGGTGGGGCTGAGAGACTTCAGAGAAGTGTGACTAGCCCAAGGTCACCCAGCAGCTGCATGTGGAGGCGCAGAGACGCGAACCCGGTTCCCCAGATTAGTAGTCTACCGCTCTTAACCACTACACCACACTGGCTCTCTGGTGCGTGAACTATAACAGAAAAGTGGGAAGCTACTGAATTAAAGTACTGGCCAGCCTGTTCTTGGCCACAGCAGAGGACCCTTCAAGGATTATGAACATTTTTCTTCAGAGAGAGAGAGAAAGAGAGGGATATGGCAACACACATTGCGAAGAAATATCTAGCAGTCATCGAACAAGGATATATTAATGCACATTCCAAACCTGTGGTTTCAAGCTGGCATGTATTAATCTACTGACATCTTGTGTAATAACACATGGCTGCCTTGGAAGAAGGATGTGGCACTTATCAAATAGAATTTGATGGCCAAAAAAAAATCTCCATTATGTGCAGAGTAACTGTGAAGGCAGAAGGATTAGGGCAATTTAAATACTGTCAACCAAAGAAACGCAAAAGCACAAAGTTTCTGACCTTTGCATTTATATTTGCATGCCATTTATATTCACAGTTATATTGTTTTAATGTGTCTGTTGTTGGCTGCCATGGAATGTATAATTAACAAAAATGGTGGGATGTATTTATGAAATTAGATAAATAACCCCACCCAAGTTCTCCCTGAAAAAAGGCAGTATGTTTCTTATGGGTTTTTCCAACCAAGTGCTCCTCAAAGTAGACCCATTTACTTTAATGGACACCGTGAACTTAGATCCATTAAATTTAGTGGGTATACTCTGACTTGTACTTAGTTGGAAACAACTCTGTATTTTTAAGCCCTAGCCTCCACATTTGGGACTGCTTGAATCTCCCATTGTAGATCTGTGAGCAATTGAGCCAGTCTTAGCACTGGGCTGATGGGTACTGTAGCTGGAAACATATGAAGGGCACTAGATTGGCATAGCCTGGCTTAAGTCATTCATAAAAGAAGATCTGTTTTGCACAATCTTTTCACAATATGTCCAGAATTACATGCCACACAGTGAACTGAATAAATGATAAATTTTCATTATGCTGGGGATTTTCATTGTCAGGAAGTTTTACATTAAGTGCTCCACACAATGCTAATTTGTAGGGGGTTCTCTCTCAGAAAAATAACAATTTTCTTTTAAAAAAAATTCATTGGCACCCAATATTCCTTGGCATTGAATAACTGCCTTCTCAACAATGGTCCAAGCTTTGTGCCATTTACTTGAAAAGCGGTACACCTTGAAGTCATTATTGTTCATTTGAAGACAATTTAATTAGTTGACCTTTCTATAGTCTTCAGAGACATCATTAATTGCTCTCATTATTTGGGTCCTTTCAAATTCTTTCTTGGTAACAGCTTATTGATTCTAATTCCATTTGTGACTAGTTTAATTTCTGTATCAGTTGCATCCTGCATTTCTCCTTGTTTACTCACTTGTTGGCAAAAGAAATTTGACTGGGGTCGTAAAGCATACAGCGTGAATCAAAATATTACTTTTGGAGTAGGGAGGAAGAGAAAACTCCTTGATTCTGAGCTCTAAGGATAACTCCTGAATGCTGACTTTACTAGAATAATTTATAAAAATAATTCTGGCATCTGGACATGTTCACATATGCCCCCCCAATCCCCATGTTAATTCCACGCACATGGGCAATATTGTGCTTTGCTGCCCACTAGCCTTGTGGAGCAAGCAGCAGCCAGCTGCGCTGTCCATGGAATTTTCCCTGAAAAGGTGTGTAGAGGAAAAAGCACAGGATCCACTATTTGCTGCTCAATTTGTTTTCATTTGCTGTCAGCCACATGGAACAGTAGTCGGGCAGCTACTTTTAAACGTGTGTATTTTAAACGAGTGGGGTAAGCATGGGAATATTTGGTTATTTGTTTTGCTGCCTGCCAGCCATGTGGCAGGCAGCTGCTTGTGGCACTTTTTGAAAATGGGTGTTGAGGGGAGAGAAGAAATGTGGGACTTGTCTCTCTGCAGTGTTTGCTTTGCTACTTGCTGGCACATAGAGCTACTTGAGAGGTGGCTTGGTTGACTATATGATGTGAAGAGAAGGGGAGGCTATGGCACCTCTGTCCTGTTTCTGCAGCATGCCCTGTAGCAGGGATTGTTCCAGCTCCAAGTGAGCAACTTGCTCCAACAAAGTTTGGGAGCAGAGGCCTTTTATGGCTCTGTCTCCAGACTACCTCCTCCAGCCTCCACTCCCTTGACTTCTCTTTAGAGCAGGCACAGGCAACCTTGGCTCTCCGAATGTTTTGGAACTGCAACTCCCATGATCCCTAACCACTGGCCCTGTTAGCTAGGGATCATGTGAGTTGTAGTTCCAAAACATCCAGAGAGCCAAGATTGCCTATGCCTGCTTTAGAGCACTATAAGGCTAAACCTGAAGATGAGCATTGCTCCTTCATTCATAGCCTCATATCTGGTGCACTGCTGGACTGGTAATGTGCAGCACCTGGTTCTTCAGGAGAAGGAGAAGGTGTCTTGAGAAATTCCAGACTCTGGTGGGCCGGGTGGTTCCTTTGGGACTTATGGTACAACCACCTCAGATGCAATGGTTTTCCTATCTTCTGCAGTTAGCTCTGAGCTCTGACCCAGGCATGGCTCCCTGTCAGGTGCCTTTGCAGCCTCTACAGCTGGGTACAAAGGTTCCATCTATAGCAGGTGTGGGGAACCTTTGGCCCTCCGGATGTTGCTGAATTACAACTCCCATCATCCATTGGACATGCTTGTAGGGCTGTTGGGAGTTGTAGTTCAGCAACATCTGGAGGACCAAAGGCTTCTTACAACTGATCTATAGCATCTTCAGTTAAATGGAGTGGAGACAATATTGGGCAAGACTAACTTTCCCTAACCTGGTTTTACACTGCAACTCCTATCATCCCTGACTACTGGCCAGGTTGACTGAGGCTGATGGGAGTTGTAGTGCAAAAAATCTGTAGGATACCAGGTTCGGAAGGCTGGGCTCAATGGACCAGTGGTCTGATTTCAGACACAGGAACTTGGGATTTGGAACATCCTAATGTCATATTCAAAATGGAAGACATATTAGAGCAGGCATCCCCAAACTTCGGCCCTCCAGATGTTTTGGACTACAATTCCCATCTTCCCCGACCACTGGTCCTGTTAGCTAGGGATCATGGGAGTTGTAGGCCAAAACATCTGGAGGCCGCAGTTTGGGGATGCCTGTATTAGAGTCCTTCTCCTCATCGTTCCTCTCAAATCCTTCTGCTTCATGCCCTTTTTTTTTAATCATGTTGTAAGAAAATTTCTCGTAAGAGAAACAAACCCTATCCATATGGTTGTCAGGAAAATTATCTTAAATGTGGAGACAAGAAAGTACTCTTCGACAAGCAAGACAATTACTCTAAAACATCAGAATCAGTCAAGTGCATAATGAATGGAAGGGAAAGTAGTTTAACATTTTGTTAGACAAATGCCTTATTGACCGCAGCCACAGATGCTGCAGCAACTGTTGTGGTGACTCTGTCAGAACCGGACTTTAAAGTCAATTCACAAGGGACTGATTCTTCTCTGATTGGCCAGCTGTTTCAAGGCTGCCAGTTCTCATGAAGTGTAAAGTTCTGGGGTGATCCGGGTAGCAGTAATGCTTCTGCATACTAGTTGCTGGAAACTTCAGGGTGGATGTTTGGGTCCTACTTGAGGGTTCCCCAGAGGCATCTGGTTGGCCACTGTAAGAACAGGGTACTAGACTAGAATGGCAGCTGGCCTTTTCCAGCAGGCTCTTCTTAAGTTCTTATGTCAACATCACAGTCGCCGCCACCACCACAAAAGGTGAACCATAAAGCCATAGAATCATAGAGTTGGAAGAGACCACAAGGGCCATCCAGTCCAACCCCCCTGCCGAGCAGGAAACACCTTCAAAGCATTCCTGACAGATGGCTGTCAAGCCTCTGCTTAAAGACCTCCAAAGAAGGAGACTCCACCACACTCCTTGGTAGCAAATTCCACTGCCGAACAGCTCTTACTGTCAGGAATTTCTTCCTAATGTTTAGGTGGAATCTTCTTTCTTGAAGTTTGAATCCATTGCTCCGTGTCCGCTTCTCTGGAGCAGCAGAAAACAACCTTTCTCCCTCCTCCATATGACATCCTTTTATATATTTGAACATGGCTATCATATCCACCCCTTAACCTTCTCTTCTCCAGGCGAAACATACCCAGCTCCCTAAGCCGTTCCTCATAAGGCATCGTTTCCAGGCCTTTGACCATTTTGGTTGTTCTCTTCTGGACACGTCCCAGCTTGTCAGTATTCTTCTTGAACTGTGGTGCCCAGAACTGGACACAGTACTCCAGGTGAGGTCTGACCAGAGCAGAATACAGTGGTACTATTACTTCCCTTGATCTAGATGCTATAGTCCTATTGATGCAGCCCAGAATTGCATTGGCTTTTTTAGCTGTTGTATCACACTGTTGACTCATGTCAAGTTTGTGGTCTACCAAGACTCTAACCCTAACCCTATTGATGCAGCCCAGAATTGCATTGGCCTTTTTAGCTGCTGCATCACACTGCTGACTCTGATATATTTGTTTATGTTTTGACCCCCCCCCCAAGAGCTAATGGTGCCATACATGCCCACCTACTTCCACTTGAGTCTAAGAGGATATACATACCTACCAAGTGCCCTGAAAAAAATGGTACATCCCATTTTTTCACACAACATTGCAGTGGCCATTTTGGGTGCCATGCTCTTGCCCCCCAGAAGCACTTTTTATTGGGGGTGGGGTTGAGAGTGTGGCACAAGACATGTGACTCACCCAGGAGCATTTCCCGAAAGCTGCGCATCCTGATTTTGGCTCTGGAAAAGTTGGATAGTATGGAAGTAACTAGCCTGAGCTCGGGATGCGGGGGGCGCTGTGGTCTAAACCAGTGAGCCTCTTGGGCTTGCCAATCAGAAGGTCAGCGGTTTGAATCCTGTCATGCTGGTCACATGACCCAGAAGCTGTCTGTGGACAAATGCCGGCTCCCTCGGCCTATAGAGCGAGATGAGCGCGCAACCCCAGAGTTGTCTGCGACTGGACCTAACGGTCAGGGGTACCTTTACCTTTACCTTTTAGCCTGAGCTCACCCAGTAAACTTTGCAGCCATGCAGATATTTTAATCTAGTTCTTCCCTCTTGAAGACTCAAGTCCATCTTTCACTAACTTGGTGCCCTCCAGATGGTTCGGACCGCACTGTTATTGTGCGTACTTTCACAGTAATCGACCTTCAACTTGATTAGCCAGAAGCAATGTATAAATGCAGGTATTAGTTCACTTAGTTTTCGAAGAAGAGTCAATGGAAGGTTGAATCTGACTGTGATAAAAGATGGTACGGATGAGGTGAAAAGACAATGCAAGGCATGACCAAGCCCTCCAGGCTGCAATCGTTCTTCTGAGAAGAGCTGTGATACAGAGTGATGGAGAACAAGGACAGAGCTGTGCTGCCCTTGAGCTGGTAGGGGTTGCAGTAGTAGCCCAACAAATTCTGAAGAGCATCAGGTTGGCAAAGGCTGTGCTAGCCACAGACTACTAGGTCTTATATTGTTTGGCTCCTGGAGACCTTACTGGGGTGGAAAGGTAGGAGAGATGGGAGTGGTGGGAAGAGAGAGAGAGAGAGGAGAGAGAGGGAGGAGGGAGAGAGAACACGTATTGAAGCAGAATTCCTTCTTGGTGGGCCAAGGTCCCTCATCCTTCTTCTCCAGGTTGTTAAGATTCAGCCATAACTTCATGTCCTCTATGATGTATTGCCTCCTGAGTGCGATAGCTCACCATTGTACATCCCTTTTGTGGCAAATTCCACACACACACACACACACAGGGCAGTCTCCAGCAGGTCGCGCGCCCTGGCGCTAAGGGGCGGAGATCGCTCCGGCGCCCCAGCCGTAGCAGGGCGCAGTATGGTTTCCGCGTGGCGCCCTGCCTACCGGTCTGGCGCCCTGGCGCACCGCGCCACCGGCGGTCTACCTAGAGCCGGCCCTGCACACACCATGTGTTAAGGTTAGGGATGGGGAAGAAATACAACCCTGTTCACGTTCAACAGCAGACCT
The DNA here is from genome assembly GCF_965207765.1 of Zootoca vivipara. NCBI lineage: Eukaryota > Metazoa > Chordata > Lepidosauria > Squamata > Lacertidae > Zootoca > Zootoca vivipara. The sequence goes on from NC_142587.1 coordinate 93,366,513, forward strand.
ACCAAATCCACTCTTTCCACAACAAGGCATAAATGCTAGCTGCCAACCTCTGCTTTAGCTCCTGGCCAGACTCACTGTGGTCAGTGTGTCTTTAGCTTCTTTCCTTAGATACCTCTTCGCCTTACAAAAACTCCTTCAGAGAATATTGCAAATCATGGGAGCACCTGGTCATAGCTTGTTGTTGCAGTTAATGGACACCTGAGCTGGACTGGCACGGGGTAGCGGCGACAGTCGAGCATCTGCTGGGAAGCACCTGTAATAATTGGCAAGTGAAATGCCTACCAAGCTGATGTGGCATCTGCCTGAAGAAGGCAAGCAAAGGTCGGTTCATTTTGTATCTCGGTGATTTAGCACTTCTCCAGGAAGACTGACACCGAGAAAGGGAGACATACCGAAAAGCGTTCATCCCGGGAGCATCTTCCAGTGATTGCAAAGTAGGCAAAAGGGTTCAGGCAGCCCAGTGGCTGCAAGGAATACATCACAACTCAGAAGTGCGTAGTGAATCACAAAGTCAAATGTGAGGCACTGAGGGAAGTGCAAACCGCCCAGGGGAAAAAAATAAAATCTGGGGTGATTTTTTAATTATTATTTTTGGGGAGGGAAGTGGGGAAGGGGTTATTGCCCAAGGAGCAGAATAGAACCGTGATGTTCAGCATTAACCAGGGCATGAGCCCCAAAACACTCTCTCCACTTGTTATTCCCAGCCAGTGGCATTCAGAGGCATGTGGTCCATATTAAATAATAATAATAATAATAATAATAATAATAATAATAATAATAATAATAATATTTATACCCCGCCCATCTGGCTGGGTTTCCCCAGCCACTCTGGGCGGCTTCCAACAGAAACATTAATATACACTAATTTCTTAAACATTAAAAGCCTCCCTAAACAGGGCTGCCTTCAGAACTTGGATTGGCTTAGAAATAAGTTGAACCATTCACCATTTAAAAATAAAAACTTAGACCATATTTCTGAAAATGCCGGATGTTTGATACATTTCCCTCAACAAAACCCAATATGCTCTATTTATATTGCAAACTGTATGCGGCGGATATTCACTCGCAGGTATATCCCCTCATTTTGCCACGAATACATAGCTGTCCACAGAAAATTTCCCGTGTTGAGGCTGAGACGCCACAGCAGCGAGTTCCCTATGAAAGTGAGGCTGTCTTCTCCAACTCCATTCAATGTTGATTGGCATCAGCCACAATTTCTCCTCTTGTCAAAGATGCATCGTGCCAATTACCGAAGATGATGTGCCGTTGCTTAAAAACTGATTACAAATTGCTTCTGACTGATTGGCAGAATAATGAAGTGGAGGGGGAGATATCTGTAAATGAGAGCTGGGCACATGGAACATCATCTCATGCCAGTGGGTTCTGCAGATGCTATTCATCCAAAGTTGCTTTGAGCACTGACTCATCGACAGGTTGGATGACTCAAAAAAGGTTCAGCTAGGTGGTTCAGCCTTGCCACTTCGCAGCGTCACTGATTTGCAAATTTAGACTTGCATTGTGACACAAGTGCCCCTCCACCAGCGTGGAGATTCCTGCTCTGCCCCACTGTACATGTGGGTGGGTGTGCTGCCAATGGGATCTCCAAAGCCATGGCTCTGTCCCTGCACCCTGAAGAATTCTGGAAGTTATATGGTGCTGGGATTGTTAATAAGAGACCTCATGGAGGACGCAGGTGGCGCTGTGAGTTAAACCACTGAGCCTAGGGCTTGCCGATCAGAAGGTCGGCGGTTCGAAGCTCCCATTGCTCGGTCCCAGCTCCTGCCACCCTAGCAGTTCGAAAGCACGTCAAAGTGCAAGTAGATAAATAGGTACCGCTCCAAGCGGGAAGGTAAACGGCGTTTCCGTGCGCTGCTCTGGTTCGCCAGAAGCAACTAAGTCATGCTGGCCACATGACCTGGAAGCTGTACGCCGGATCCCTCGGCCAATAATGCGAGATGAGCGGCGCAACCCCAGAGTCGGTCACGACTGGACCTAATGCTCAGAGGTCCCTTTACCCTTTACTAGAGACCTCATAGAGCTACAACTCCCATAGTGTTTTAACACTCAATCCTTCTTCCTAGGGAATTCTGGGAATTCTAGCTCTGTGGAGAATAGTCGCCTCCTAACAACGCTCTGTGCCCTTAACAAATTACAGCTCCCAGAATTCTGTGGGGGAAGCCATGACTGGAGGCAGGACGAGTGCCTGCTGAGGGCCTGGAGGACCCTAGCCTTGCCTCTTTCCACCTGGCTTGGGGTGGGGCTTGGCAGGCTTCACAAGGACTGCAGCTGCTTTTAAATTGTTTTTAATGGTTATCTGCATTGTTTTAAATGAGACCATCTTGGCTGTGAGCCCTGGACGACTTGCACCCTGCCTTGCTGGCCCTTTCCCAACTGGCCTGGGAGAGTGGAGTGTGGACTGACTCCAGCTACAAAAGCTGAGGCTGTTGAACGGAGGATTGTTAACCGGGGGTTGAGAGAGAGCTGTTGCTTGTTGTTCCTGATATTATTGTTGTATCTTAAGTTTTAGATCTTATGATTTACGTGGAAATTGTTTCCATTTGGTTGTGTACTTTTTGATGTGTTTTATTTATTGTTTATGACTTCGGTTCTGTTTGTAATTATGTAAATCTTGTCACGTTGCGAGCCGCCTTGAGCATAGTATCAACTATGGAAAGGCGGCATACAAATAAAATGATGGTGATGTTGATGACTGCTTAAAGTAGCATCGTAGTGCATTAAATGAATGGTGTGAATATTGCCTAGGTCTCATATGCACATTTGTGGGTGAGTGATACGGAGAAGTTCAAAAGTCTACAATGAATTAAGGTCTGGGGTTCTCTCCCGGGTACCCACAGGTATGACCCCTGGGATATCCTGCGTGCAAAGCAGATGCTGTGCCACTGAACTGTAACTTACTCCCTAAATATGGAAAGACAACTTCACACCCTCCAACATCCAGATGAAAACTTTTTTAAAAATAGTTTATTTGGGTTTTTTTTGAGTTTACAAACAATCACAACTACTGGGTGACTTTAAAAGAGGATCATGGCCACTGGTCCCATCACCTCCTGGCAAATAGAAGGGGAAGAAATGGAGGCAGTGAGAGATTTTACTTTCTTGGGCTCCTTGATCATTGCAGATGGTGACAGCAGTCACGAAATTAAGACGCCTGCTTCTTGGGAGAAAAGCAATGACAAACCTAGACAGCATCTTAAAAAGCAGAGACATCACCTTGCCTACAAAGGTCCGTATAGTTAAAGCTATGGTTTTCCCAGTAGTGATGTATGGTAGTGAGAGCTGGACCATAAGGAAGGCTTATCGCCGAAGAATTGATGCTTTTGAATTATGGTGCTGGAGGAGTCTCTTGAGAGTCCCATGGACTGCAAGAAGATCAAACCGATCCATTCTGAAGGAAATCAGCCCTGAGTGCTCACTGGAAGGACAGATCATGAAGCTGAGGCTCCAATACTTTGGCCACCTCATGAGAAGAGAAGACTCCCTGGAAAAGACCCTGATGTTGGGAAAGTTGGAGGGCACAAGGAGAAGGGGACAACAGGGGACGAGATGGTTGGACAGTGTTCTCGAAGCTACCAACATGAGTTTGACCAAACTGCAGGAGGCAGTGGAAGACAGGAGGGCCTGGCGTGCTCTGGTCCATGGGGTCACGAAGAGTCAGACACGACTAAATGACTAAACAACAACAACATGTCAACCTTTTCTCTTGCATCTCATTTGCTACTCCAGTTCTATCAAATATTTAATTAGTCCAAAGCCTAACTTTTAGCTACAAGTGTCATATCAATCCTACTAATAATTTTACTTGTTTACAATAATATTTTAGGTTAATTATATCTTTCCCCCCCTTCCTTATTAAAATTTTGGTCTTCCCAATTCCTAATTCTTCCAGTCAGTTTTGCCATTTCTGCATAGTCCATCTGTTTAGTCTGCTATTCTTCCCTTGTAGAGACTGTGCTTTCTTTCCATCTCTGGGCGAACAAAATTCCAGGCAGCTGTAGTCACATATATAATTAGTCTCTTCTGGTCACTTGGAATTTCAACACCTAAAAGAACAGCTTCTGGTTTCTTAGAAAATATTGTTTTTTAACATTATTTTTATCTCATTATATATCATCTCCCATAATTCTTTTACTACTTTACATGCCCACCACATATGATAAAAGGTGCCCTCTTTCTCTTTACATTTCCAGCATACATTTGATCTTGATATATACATTTTGGCTAATTTACTGGGGGTTAAATACCAACGGTATATCATTTTCATATAATTTTCTTTCAAAGTAGAGCACGCTGTGAACTTTATATCCCGATTCCATAACTTCTATCACGCTGCCAATTGTATATTATAACCAAAATCCCTTGCCCAGTGTATCATCGCTGATTTGACCTGCTTGTCTTTCGTATACCATTCCAATAATAATTTATACATTTTTGAAAGTAGTTTAGTCTTATTTTCTAACAGCTTTTTTTTGCAAATTTAGAGGTTTTTCATTTAAGAAACCTTTCTTTTTATCTATCTTAAATATATCATTAAGTTGATGGTATTTTAACCAATCTGTTAATAATCCTCTTATATCTTCAAACCTCTTTAATTTCAGCTCATGATTTTATTTCCATTAATAATTCTTTATAAGATACCCAGTCATTTCTCATATTTGTTTTTTTTCATGGATATCACCTCCGGTGGAGAAAGCCACCGTGGTGTTTTTTTGTTATAATTTTTATTTTTCCCGTACTTCATACGCAGCTTTCCTTACTACATGATTCAAAAAGCTTTAAGAACTTTAACCTCCACATGCCACAAATATGTATTGCAACCAAATCCAGAGGAAAACAGGGACACTCGAATCACATGGTGCCCCAAAACGCGTGTCTTTCAGAGTCATGATCTCACACGAGAGCCCCCCCCCCCAAAAAAACCCAGGATGTTCAGTTGAGGGATATGCAACTTTCAACCTATGAACTCAGAGATCTAAGAACTAGGGTTTTTAATACTTAGTGGATGACTCTGGATGAACAAACTAACACAACTAATACAGCTATCTTCAAACCAATGGCTTCAAGTTCCCGGAAAGGAGATTCACACTAAACATCAGAAAAAATTTATGACAGTAAGAGATGTTTAACAGTCTCCCCTAGGGAGATTGTGGACTCTCTTTCCTTGGAGGTTATTAAGCAGAGGTAGGATGGCCATCTGTCATGGATGCTTTAGCTGAGATTCCTGCATTGCAGGGGGTTGGAATAGATGACCCTTGGGTCCCTTCCAATTCTATAATTCCATGATTGTATGATTCAAAAGAGCTTTGCCTGAGCATCATCATCAGTCAATGTAGACAATACTGCTCTAGGTGGCTCTATGTCAGTGTAAGTCAGGGGTGGAGAACATTTGCATAGCTGCCAAGTTTTCCCTTTTCAAAAGGGAATTTCCCTTATGCTGAATAGGCTTCCTCGCGAGAAAAGGGAAAACTTGGCAGCTATGCATTTGCCACCAATTGTCGAATTGCTGTTCCCATGATCTCTGGCCGTTGGTCATTCTGGCTGGGGCTGATGGAAGTTGTGATCCCGCAACATCTAGAAAGCCGCAGATTCCCCGGCCTCTGAGAATGGCACCTTTTCATGTCCACATCAATGAGATGCCTGCCTCATGCATGAGAGCTTAGTTCTAGCTCTTTCAGCTGCTACCATTCATTTAATGACACTGAAAGGAAACAAAAGGTGAAAGGCAGAACTGAGAACTCCGTCTGTATAAAGCTCTGTGAACCGAAACTAATGATGCTTCTCCCCCCCCCTCCACTGCCACCTCCACTCCAAGCATCACCTCTGTTATTTTTATATTCAGAAACCAAGGAGGAGGAACGGTATGGAGATGTTCCGTGCTTATTTCAGAAATGTTTAACAAGCAACATTGACAGCGCTCTCTGTATATTACACACGTACACAGCTGCTCTCCTGTGCCAGCTAACCAATCGCCAACACATCTCGCCCTAATTTAATCTGAGATGTATAGCTATTTCAGCTACTGCCTCCATCTTTCAACTCCAGACTTCATGCATTCAGCATCTGGTACCTGAGCCAATCATGTACAGCTACCCTGACCTGCTACCCGACAAGAAACATAAGAGCCTGCTGGATCAGGCCAATGGCCCATCTAATCCAACATCCATTTAGTCCAAGGACCATCCAGACACCTGTCGGCAGAGGCAGTTTTAAGGAAGCATGGCTGCTTCAGCCTCACTGAGCACTGTGCTGCAGGGGGCACTGCAAAAATGGTGTGGAACAGAGCATGAGAGGTTGGGGCTGCCGAATTTTAGCTTCACACAAGGCGCCACTGAAAGTCTGCCAAGGAGTACCCAAGCAGTACTCTCCCCTCCCATGGTTCCCAGAAACTGGTACTCAGAATACTCTCTCCAGCTGTTGAGGCAGACTGTAGCCATCGTGGCAAGCAGCTCTTGACAGCTGATTTGTGCAATCCTGTTTTGAAGCCATCTAATGCCAGGAATGAGCCAGCTCCAAGTGAAGGTTTGCAGCCAACTTCAGAAAGCAGCCAGGAACAGAGAGGCTTTGATGTTAGGCAGGAGAGAGCTGGCAGCTGCAGACTTCGGCTCTTCCTGACCTTGATGGGCAGGCTGATAAGGCAGTAGCTGAGAGCAGGCTGGAACACAGCCAAATCTCACTGGAAGCACAAACAAACAAATGGACTCAGAGACAGCCGCTCAGAAAAGGAAGAGGTGGAAGCTGATCCACTCAGTGCTAGGAGTCAGCGAATGGGAGGGCTTATAGATAGGAAGCAAAACAAGAGACGTAAGGTTCGCAAGTTCAATATCTGCTGGCGACACCGGAAGGAGTCTTCAGAAGGGTCATCTTGAGTAATGATGCCAGAGGCTTTGTTAGAGCCATCTGGAGCTATCTGTTTGTTTTTGCAATAAATCCTCCTTTTTAATTATCTACGCTTACTGTGTTATCAAGCTAGGAACCTAGAAACCTGACATCTAAGTTGGTGACCGTCACTGCCTCCTGGGGGTGGGTGTGCCACAGTTTAGCTACACACTGGTATTCATTTACTTAGAGTGAAATTTATTCTAAATATCTGGAATAGGGATGGCATAATGTCTGGTATAGACCCTCTTGGGCTTGCCAGTCGGAAGGTCAGCGGTTCATTTCCGTGCGGCGGGGTTAGCTCCCATTGCTCTGTCCCAGCTTCTGCCAACCTAGCAGTTCAAAAACACACCAGCGCAAGTAGATAAATAGGTACCACTGCAGCGGGAAGGTAAACTTTTACCCCGAGCCCCACCTTCAGCTGTGCTAATATAAACTCCTCCACCACCTCTCTTAGTATTGTGCACCATGTTTTTGCCTGCGCTGGTACAGAGACCCCATTAAAAATCTGGGACTATTCACTTTAGTTCTTGGCCAAGGGAATAGAACCCATTTCTTTGTGATTTACGACATAGTACTGAGCAAGTGCCGAGTCTGTAGAGATATTTGTCTTTCGGAATGTCAATAATCACACTGTTTAATTTCCTTAATGAGAGATTCTCGTGGCTTGCCGGGGCCTTGGAGAGTTTGGGCTGGCGTAGACTCAGGCTGACATAGACTCTGCCAGGAGTCTTTTAAGGCACACCATGTTGTCAGAGCAAGTCAGTACACAGAGAAGAATGTAATTACTAGAGCTTTGATGGGAGATAAGAGGTCAGATCTGAGAGAAGAGCTCCTCATTTTCTTGCCGGAGGTTGATGTAACTTTGCAAAATGTACCCTTTCTTCTCTTTCCCCAAACACTCACAGGCCTAAGATGTGAATTATAATGAGGAATGGGGAACATGCATGAATGGTAAGGGGGAGGCGGGAAGTTCATGCAAGATTGTCTTCAAAAACCCAGAGTTTCTGATTTTGAGTTCTGCTTTTATTTCATTTGGACTTTGAGCTGGTTTACATGTTTGAAATCTGCAATTCCAAACAGACATCCTTCTGTGCAGGGCTTTTTTTAAAAGGGGAATTTTTCACAGGAATTCAGTTCTGGCACCTCTCAGGCAGGCGCCATTGCCATTATAGGAGAACAAGGGTAGTATCCGTGGTGAGTTTTGGAACATCTAGAAAAATAGCACAGCTTCTGTGGAAGTGTGCAAACTCACTAGCAGGCTTGCAGTCCAACAGGGATTGAGAGCTGTCCCTGGCTGGATAAACATCTATTTCTGCATTGGAAGTTGGCACACACTTGTCAGGATATACATGGTTGCAGCAGTCTGAGAAAATGCCATGGCAATTGTGCAAACCTTGTAACTAATCAGAGTAGTGGGCTAGTGCTTTTTAACCAAGAAAAATAGGTGTTGGAACTCAGCAAGAAGTTGTTACAGTAAGTCCCTGGTCGATTCAGAGCAGCCCTGAACAGAAGCCGGTTTGACAACAGCCATGTTCACTGCCTGCGAAGGTGCTAAAAACTATGACAAGCTGTATTCCTAGTTGGTTTGGGGGTCACTCCTAGTTCTGGTGCAGGTCAAATAAATGCACCCAGAAGGGCGATCGTGCAAATGCGCCTGTGTGCAACAGTAGAAAGGTAAAAGGTAAAGGACCCCTGGATGGTTAAGTTGTGGCGCTCATCTCGCTTTCAGGCCGAGGGAGCTGACGTTTGTCCGCAGACGGCTTTCCAGGTCATGTGACCAGCAGCACTAAACCGCTTCTGGTGCAACGGAACACTGTGATGGAAACCAGAGTGCACGGAAACACCATTTACCTTCCCACCACAGTGGTACCTATTTATTTACTTGCACTGGCGTGCTTTCGAACTGCTAGGTTGGCAGGAGCTGGGACATAGCAATGGGAACTCACCCCGTCGTGGGGATTTGAACCGCTGATCTTCTGATCAGCAAGCCCAATTGGCTCAGTGGTTTAGACCACAGTGCCACCTGCATTCCTGCAACAGTAGAGGCCTGGCTGGAATCCTTAAAAACTGCTGCCGCTACACAGGAGATGCTCCACCACTGAACTATGGCCACTCTCCATGGTACTGAATCGTGGAGCTCTGCTGGCCATCTTCAAATCAGAGAAGGCTTCGGCTAGTCAGCGCCGTAGACAATACTGAGCTAGATGGATCAATGGGTCTGACTCGGTATAAGCCAGCTTTTCACATTCCAGCCTGGTGTCAGCCCTTCACACTCCTGGAGACACTTGCATGAGTTTTACTGCCGAGAGGAAGTGCCCTTAAAAAGAAAAGGGCACATTTATAATTGCCATGTCACTGTCAAACTAAATTCTAATAGTGTTCTGCCAGCCAGCAGAATATGCAGTATGCATATCCAATGCATAAAAGCAACGATTCCTTTTTAGAAAATGCCACAGACTTCCAGCCCAGGTTCTTTCCCACAGGGAGCAGAGAGAATGCCATTTCAACTCCAGCTCACTTAATGACTTTTGTCACTATGCAAATCTGGCAGGCATCTGAAGTGGTTCGCATTGCTTCTCTCTTGAACACGGACAAATACAATTGTCTAATGCAACAATACCAGTTTTAATTATATTCCACATGGTGAAACGCAATCTCTTTTTTGAGCCACGGTATGCATTTTTTTAAAAAAAGAAGATACCCGAAAGAACATATTGGGGGGGTCAGAATTGGAGTTGTTTTTCATCAGCGTCTGAAAGGAAGTTGTTTTCTTGCTATACCCAATAATGTGAGAAAGTGCCTTTTTTTGGGGGGGGGGAGAAATAAATACAGGATATCAGTGGCTCATGGAGGCAGTAATTCAGAACAATATTCCAGAGGCAGCTCACAAATTAGTGAAAACTGTAAATAGTGGTATATCACGGTTTGCGACATTTCTGATTTCAATGCAAAACACAAATCTATGCAAGAGGAGAACAGACTGACCCAAGTACAACCAGGAGTCAGAGGTCATAATGCACTTTGCTAGTAACATCATAAGAGCTTACTAGATCTGGCAAATGGCCCACCTTGCCCAGCATCCTGTGGCCAACCAGATCCCCAGAGGAAACCCACAATCCCAAATTCAAGTGCAGGAGCACTCTCCCCGCCCACAGTTTCTAGTAACTGGTATTCAAAAGCATTCCTGCCTCTAGCTATGGCATCAGAACATAGCCATCACGACTACTAGCCATTGATAGCTCTCTCCTCCTTGAATTTGTCTGATCCTCTTTTAAAGTCACCCAAGTTAGAGGCCATCTCTGGCTCCTGTGGCAGTGAGTTCCATAGTTTAACTATGTGCTATGTATAGAGGTACTTGCTTTTATGTCTCCTAAATCTTCCAACATATGAGAGAGGGAGAAAAACTCTCCCCCCCATCACTTTCTTTATGCCATGGATCATTTGATAATCTCACTAACCTTTCCTCTTCAAACTAAAAACTCCCTAATGCTGTATACATTTGGGTTCATAAATAAATATAAAGATTGCCTCACCCCTTATATATTAAATTGATCACTGCATTCTGCAATTGAGGGCCTCCTGCTGATATTATTATTATTATTATTATTATTATTATTATTATTATTACTATTTAAAATCTGTATACCAGATCGTATACCTGATCACTCCACTCCCACAAACACATTTCAAAAGCCATAGAATGTTAATCAGCCAAAGTCCTGGCTGAAGTGATACATTCTTGATATGTAATGAAGGTGCCGGGGGAACCTCCCTGGGGAGAGCATTCCACAAATGGGAAGCCACTGCAGAAAAGGCCCATTCTCGTGTTGCCACCCTCCAGACCTCTTTTAATTTCATGACTGCTGCCACCATCTGCAGTGATCATGGAACCCAAGAAAGTAAAATCTCTCACTGCCTCCATTTCTTCCCCTTCCATTTGCCAGGAGGTGATGGGACCAGTGGCCATGATCTTAGTTTTTTTGATGTTGAGCTTCAGACCATATTTTGCGCTCTCCTCTTTCACCCTCATTAAAAGGTTCTTCAATTCCTCCTCACTTTCTGCCATCAAGGTTGTGTGCTTTTTAAGAGGTGTCTTTTTCTATATATCGGGTGCCAACATTCTGCATGGACTGGCTGCATGGCAACATGTGCAAATGACTTTAGATACCTATTAGGTATCTATCTGGGACCCAGGTGGCGCTGTGGTTAAACCACTGAGCCTAGGGCTTGCTGATCAGAAGGTCGGCGGTTCGAATCCCTGTGACGGGGTGAGCTCCCGTTGCTTGGTCCCAGCTCCTGCCAACCTAGCAGTTCGAAAGCACGTCAAAATGCAAGTAGATAAATAGGAACCGCTACAGCGGGAAGGTAAACGGCGTTTCCATGTGCTGCTCTGGTTTGCCAGAAGCGGCTTTGTCATGCTGGCCACATGACCTGGAAGCTATACGCCGGCTCCCTCGGCCAATAATGCGAGATGAGCGCGCAACCCCAGAGTCGGTCGGGGACTGGACCTAATGGTCCAAAAAAACCAGTAACAATTTGTTGTTGACAAAGGACAGCTGGACATATAAAGGGCCCCATTACCTTCAGTAGCTCAGGGCTTTATCAAAACTAAATCCGGCCCTGCATGTAACACAAGTTCTCTGCCACTAAGATACGCCCCTTCCTTGTAGTCGTAACTCATTCTTCTCCTGCACATGGTAATCTGCTGTGCTAGGAGGCATTTTAAGTGGGCACTCAAACCTGGACTGTTGCACGGAAAAAGAACCACCTTGGCTTCTTGCCTGATTCGACCAATGGCAAACTGGCTCTCAGAGCTCAGTGTTGAGGCTGCCAGGTGCTCTAAGGGTTAAAGAGTGGCAGCAGTAAGAAAAAGCCAGGAAAGGAAGTATTCAAAAGAGGCATGTGGGGGGGGGAGCAGCCCCATTAATTGGACTCAATCAATGCCTGCAGTGCCAAGCAATGGCCAAGGGGAAGAGGAGAATGGTATTGCTTCTGAGGGCACTTTCCAAGCAAATTCCCCCAGCACCTGTGGCTAAGGCTTGAACCTTAAAAAGTGCTGCTCAGTCCCACCGGAGGCTGTGGATACAAGAGTGCTTCAATTCCAATAAATCCAGAAAATTGACATTTCCAAAAATAGCCACCTTTCAGTCTATTTCCAGATAATTACCACCCTTGAGAATTAGGAGCATTAAGCGCACCGTGAGTCTCCCGCAACCTCCAGGGTCTGAGTCAGCTCCCGGTGGCCACACCCCTTTCCTGTCTCTGCTGGCTAATTATCAGATTTCTGCTTTCATGCACAGGATGTTGAGGAGCTGACGAAGAGGAAAGCTTTGCAAACTTTGGGGGGGGGGGGTCTTCGGCTACGGGCCCTGCAAAAGGTAGGGAGGAAACTGACCTCGGCAGGTTCAGGCTTCCAAATTGGCGGTGCTTGGTGGATTGGAGTCAAGCTGGGATGGTGGCAAACCAATTTCAAAGAGGGTAGGGCTCTTGATCCTTTGTAAGCCGAGAGGGCTTTCTCAGGCACACAAAGTCCCATTGCTGGAATGTAGGTCTACGCAAAAAAAAAAAAACCCACCTCAGAATCTGAACACATCCTTCCTCTTGAAGGTCTGGTCTGTGGATAAAAACCAGGGAAATGTCACAGTTTTACTGAATGCCACATTTTCCACTTTAGGTTCATGTCCTGTTCCTTTCCAGCAAGGCCTTTATAAAATTTGGGGAATATATCGCAGAGCTAGGTCCCACCGGAACAGTGCTTTTGCCAGCAAAAGGTTGCATCCATTGGACACCTTGCGCAGTCATCTTTCTTGTTGCCCTTCTCCTCCTCTGAAGTCCCTAAATCTCCCCCTGCAAAAAAAGCCTCTTCCGGTGTCTGGGGTTTTTACTCAGAGTAGACCCAGTGAAATTAATAGACTTAACTTAATCGTGTTTGTTAACCTCAGTGGGTATACCCAGAGTAGGACGAACATTGGCTGCAACCAAAGTGCTCTATCTCTGAGCTAGACCCCTTCACCTCCACCCAGTTTCAGGCAACCCTGTATAACATAGTCCACAGTTCAGCAGACCTCCCTTCCAACCCCACTGGGGAAGCTTTCTGGGGCCTGCAGAGAGAGAGATGGGGAAAGTAGAAAGTTCAAGTGAATGAGCTGCCTTCCACTTGTGCAATAGTTTTCCATCTTTATCCACTATTGCTGCTTCGCCGTTCATGTTGAGCCAGCAAAGCAATGGCATAACTGCCATATGTGATATGGCAGTATAGCAAATATACTGTGGTAGACCACAGACTTGACATGAGTCAGCAGTGTGATGCAGCAGCTAAAAAAGCCAATGCAATTCTGGGCTGCATCACTAGGAGTATAGCATCTAGATCTAGGGAAGTAATAGTACCACTGTATTCTGCTCTGGTCAGACCTCACCTGGAGTACTGTGTCCAGTTCTGGGCACCACAGTTCAAGAAGGATACTGACAAGCTGGAACGTGTCCAGAAGAGGGCAACCAAAATGGTCAAAGGCCTGGAAACGATGCCTTATGAGGAACGGCTTAGGGAGCTGGGTATGCTTAGCCTGGATAAGAGAAGGCTAAGGGGTGATATGATAGCCATGTTCAAATATATGAAAGGATGTCATATGGAGGAGGGAGAAAGGTTGTTTTCTGCTGCTCCAGAGAAGCGGACACGGAGCAATGGATTCAAACTTCAAGAAAGAAGATTCCACCTAAACATTAGGAAGAACTTCCTGACAGTAAGAGCTGTTCGGCAGTGGAATTTGCTACCAAGGAGTGTGGTGGAGTCTCCTTCTTTGGAGGTCTTTAAGCAGAGGCTTGACAGCCATATGTCAAGAATGCTTTGATGGTGTTTCCTGCTTGGCAGGGGTTTGGACTGGATGGCCCTTGTGGTCTCTTCCAACTCTATGATTCTATGATTCTAAATACAGCAAATTATCGGTTCCTTACTTAGCTGACACCATTCCTTCCGCCTCTTTGTTACGTGGGTCCCCGTCCCTTAGATTCCTTACACCCTAGGAACACTTCCCAGTCATTAGCCTTTGAGAGGCATTAATCCCAGACAAACTGACTGCTTTTCCTTCCCCCACAGAAACATCACTGCAAGCTGATGCATTCCTTGAGCATTCCATGCCATCACAAAGCCTCAGCCAATAACCAAAGGGATCACAAGTACCATACAATCTGGACTATGTATGTGTGTTTGCTATGAAATATTCCCGCTGTATTTCTTAGAAGTTAAATTCAAAGGTGTTTGAATTACCAGTAGCTCCTTTCCCCCCACTTAGCTTTCTTGCTGCCTCCGATGCTATAAAAACGATGTTTTCAATAATATATGGCCTTTCAGATAGTCAGAACTCTCTTGGTGAAATATAGATGAGAACACTCCATCCAACCAACAGCTATGATTCATTTATCATTGTGTGTTTTGCAAAGGATGCTGGGAAGTCCAGTCTAGGTTTTGGTGACTGTTGTTGTGGCCCTGGACTGTATCTGTCATCCATCCTCTGGCTTGTAACATAGCAATATTGCCACATGAACATTTTTACAGTGTGCCAACCGCGATGAGAGAGAGAGAATTAAAATGCACGGTGGCTACATCAATTCTGAGTTTCCATCCAGGCTCATTAAGTAAGTTGCTTTGACTGGGTCAACCAAAAGATTATGCACCCAGCGTTCAGATTTTTGCTGTTGACCTTCTGTGCTCATACGTTACAATCAGTAATTTCACTGCTAACCTTTCGTTCCGGGTATATAAATAATACATCACCAGGCCAACAATAGATAAAACATGAAAGGAATATATCTGAGCTCCGGAGTGATGCCTTTTTCATCACCAAATGTTAATTATTGCTAGCCTTTTGCAAGAGGAATTAGAGGAGGGGAATAGAAAGGTGTGTGTATGAACATATATACAGGCTGATTTATATATCAGATTTATCTGTATGTCAGTTTTAAAGCCCTGAACAGGATTCAGAAACTCTGATAAAAGGCAAGTAATGCTTACCAACCTTTTAGAACTTCTTTTCTTTGCATTGAATTACCCTCTTGATCCCAAATGAGGCAGAGATGTACACCCACCCACCGCCTTAAAGATGTTCAAGTCTTATCAGATTGCTTTTCAACTTCTTAAAATTCCTCTGATATTTCACCGGGGTGAAACCTCTGTAATAGCCTTGACTTTCACTTTAGGTGAAACCTGATAACAGCTTAAAGACATGAACTCCCCCTCCCTTTATAGCCAACAGATGACTATTCAGCTTCTGCTTGAAGACCTTAAGGAAAAACCTACCATGCTTCTAGACTCTAGAATCGGGTCCACTGTCAATCAGTTCTCAGAGTCTCCTAATATTCAACTGCAGTATGCTCTCCTGTTAATTTAAGCCAGACATAGGCAAACTCGGCCCTCCAGATGTTTTTGGCCTACAACACCCATGATCCCTAGCTAACAGGACCACTGGTCATGGATGACGAGAATTGTAGTCCCAAAACATTTGGAGGGCCGAATTTGCCTATGCCTGACTTAAGCCCATGGCCCATTTAGTGCAACATCCTGTTAACACAGCAGTCAACCAGATGCCTATGAGAAGCTCAAAGCAAGACCTCAGAACAACAGTTTGTGATTCCTGGCAACTGTGTCACAGGAGGCAAAGCACAGAGCCAAGTGTGGCACACTTTCAGTGACCAGATCCTCTCCTCATTGCAGGAGATCTTGGGGGCCTTACTGGGCCCTGATGGTGCAGGTGGTTCCGTTAAATTGCAGACAACCTGAAAGAGTCTCCTGCTGCTGTTATCTGCAGATGCAATAGAGGCGGTGAAGAAGTTCCTCTTTGCCATCGCTATCGCCACTTGGTAAGCTCGACGTTGAGCTCTAACCCATGTCCAATCAGATTCAGAATGAGTTTTCCACCACTGGTGCTGTAGCCGTCTCAGCGATTGTTTCATTGCCCTCAGCTCTGGGGGAAACCACAGGGCTGTCCGGGCTCTTCATGCAATCGGAGAGGGAGCTTTGGAGCCAGACAGTCAATAGTCCTGGTTAACTCCACATTCCAGCAGGCCACCAGGGAATCAGCTGAAAGGCCATCAACATAGGATAAAACATCCCCTACCACTCTCTGGAAACCATTTGGATCCATTAAGTGGCGGGGGCGGACCATCCGAATCGGTCCCACCTCCCTGCAGAAGCACGGCATGGCTTCGGTGGCTGGCGGTTCTGGCGGTGCTGGTCGTGTAATGGAAAGACAGGGGAAGTAGACCCATGGGAGTGGCAGTGGTGGCAGCAGCAAGAGGAGGAGGACATGAGAGAGGAGGATTCACCAGCCATTGAAGCCACACTGCCGTCCTGTTTGGCTCCACCCCCTGGCTTCTCCCAACATATTGACGTGGTACACGTGGCATCCCGATGTCACACAAATGTCATTCTCCCCCCCAAAAAAAAATCTTCTGTGCAAGTTGGTGCCTCTGCTACCATGCTATAAAGCAGGGGTGGGAAACCCCGCGGCCCTCTGGATGTTGTCAGACTTCCATTTCTATCATTCCTTCCTGTTGGCCATGACAGCTGAGCTGTGAGGAGTTTGAGCCCCACCACATCCAGGGGGGCACTGTTCCCCATCACAGCTGTATAGCAATGAAGACCTCGAGGGCCGAGCTGGCCCTTGGAATGCTGGCAGAGAAATGCCTACGATAAATAACACAGCAGGAAAGTTAGGAGGTTCCCAGTGAGTGTGGGGAAAGCAATTTTTTCATCAAGGTAGGCATCTCTTTGACCCTCTTCTCGATCCTTCTAGGGTAGCAGAAGCTGTTTACCTTCTTACGCTATTTATTCATAACCTGTCCTTCAAGAGGTTCAAGGCTGGCTTGCACGTCATTAAAATTGTAAGAAAACAAATGAACAGAAAAACATGAAAACAAAGACACTGAAGCAGAACCCCGATAGGGAAGAGCAGCATAAAAGGTGCTAGAGGCTTCAGCACACCTATTATTATTATTATTATTATTATTATTATTATTATTATTATTATTATTATTATCTCTCTCACACACACATTCTTTCCATTCTTTCCCTCCCATTGGCACTCTTACTGAAGGTATTGGCAGGCTGCACCCTGAGTCTTGTTTTCTCAAGTGGGCAGGAAGATGATGTTTTGAAAGTGGGGGATATTGACATGAGTTCCTTGTCCCTGTTGAGATTTAGGCTTTCAGCACCTTTTTCTCCCCCACAGAGGGGAGGAGCCTATTAGAAAGCTCTGACCTCAGAGGCTCATTGATCCAATGGGTTTCCAGGCCAGGGGCGGAGGAAGAGGGGTGTGGTGGGGGCGGACCGCCCCGGGTGTCTTCGCTGAGAAGGGGTGACATTTGGCACGCTGGCCACCCACGACTCCCAAGCCTACCCCGAGCTGTTGGGGGAAGGAGGGGAGCTGTGCCGCTTTATTGGCGGCATCCCCCCTTTCTCCCTTCATTTCGACAGCTTGGGGAAGGCTTGGGAGTCGCGGGCAGGCAGCGCACCGAATGTCCACCATTGGTGCTCTCTCTGCCCCCCGACTGCAGGGGGCATGTGCCGCTCTGTGCACCCGAGCAGCTATCCATTGACTGGGAGGGCACCCTCCGTGCCCCGCCCCTTCGGGAGTGCGCCCCACACCCCTCGGGAGCATGCCTGCCCTGGGCAGCAAGGGCATATGCTCTGCCACTGTTCCAGGCGGCCTGACTCCAGTGGCTGCCATTTAGTTTCCAGGCCCAATTCAAAGTGCCGGTTTTGACCTATAAAACCTTAAACAGCTCAGGATCATAGAATCATAGAGTTGGAAGAGACCACAAGGGCCATCCAGTCCAACCCCCTGCCAAGCAGGAAACACCATCAAAGCATTCTTGACAGATGGCTGTCAAGCCTCTGCTTAAAGACCTCCAAAGAAGGAGACTCCACCACACTCCTTGGTAGCAAATTCCACTGCCGAACAGCTCTTACTGTCAGGAAGTTCTTCCTAATGTTTAGGTGGAATCTTCTTTCTTGTAGTTTGAATCCCTTGCTCCGTGCCCGCTTCTCTGGAGCAGCAGAAAATAACCTTTCTCCCTCCTCTAGATGACATCCTTTTATATATTTGAACATGGCTATCATATCACCCCTTAACCTTCTCTTCTCCCAATATGTTGGGAGGACCACAATACCTCAAGGACTGCCTCTCCCCATATAAACTGCCTTGGACCCTGCAATCACAATCTGAGGCCCTTCTTTGTGTGCCTCCTCCATGAGAGTGTTCTCAAAGCTACCAACATGAGTCTGACCAAACTGCGGGAGGCAGTGGAAGACAGGAGTGCCTGGCGTGCTCTGGTCCATGGGGTCACGAAGAGCCGGACACGACTAAACGACTAAACAACAGGCTAGGCCCATGACTTACATCATAGGAGCCTACACAACACAAAGCATTGTTGCTGTATGTAGGTTTATTTTTTTTTGTTTTTTAATCTTATATTTTGGATATTTGGGGGGGGGGGGAGTGGCTCACCTAAGCTATAGCTTGTTTAGCTTATACATAAATCCGGCACTGGTTACATGCAAAAGGACTGGGGGGCAGCTTCATTCCACATTGGTGTCTTTGACTGTGCCTCTCTCCAGCATAGATAATATCAAACTGTTGGAATGACTAAACTGTCCCCTCCCCATCCACCCAGAACTCCAGAAGGGAACTTTTCGAACTTATTTATCAGAAAATTCTTGACTAAGGAATTTTGGTTCAGCCCTAGGCAGAATTGTGTCCAACCAGACTTCCAAGTGAATAATCTAGATCTGGAATCGTGGTCTTTCCAGTGCTCAGAAATAAATTATTTCTTCAACCACTGAATGATGGCTATTGGCATGACTATTGTCAGGCACTTGTTCAAGGGAGGAAGGCAATGGAATTTGCTAAAAGGCAAACTTTCTACCTGGAGAGAAGTTCACCAGTGACATCCCTTAGGGATCAGCCTCAGGCCTTATTTTATTCAATATTTGTGTTTGTGATCTGGGGGAGGGGAAGTAAGTCTTCCTTCCGCTGATGAGACTTTGCAAATGGCATCAAGCTAAGAGGCATTGTTCGTTACAGGGAAGGACTGGGGAATTATGCGGGATAAATTGGATGACCTCATCAGCCGGAGGAATAGAAATGAAATGGAATTCATTAGGAGAAAGGGTGGGGGATTTAGGTTAAGGTGTCAGCAGCCATACTTAGACTATTGGTCTGGCTAGCTGAGTGCAGTCTGCTCCTATGGAAAGTGCCTTTCCAGGGTCTTGGCCAGCGTTCTTTTCCAGTCCAACTACTGTAGATTCAGGAAAAGATACCTTTTAAAAAAATTACTGGTACTATTTATTTATTTAATTTTATTTAAAAGAAAATACTTCTTCATGTAGTGCACAGTTTAAATATGGAATTGCCTCCCGCAGGAGGCATTGACAACCACTGACCTAGATGGAGTTAAAAGAGGACTAGATATTGAACTCTTGGAGGCTATCGAAGGCTACTAGCCATGATGGCTATGCTCTTTCTCCCCAAAGTTGGGAGGCAGCAATGTTTCTGAATACCAGTTGCTGGAAACCGCAGGAGGGAAAAGTGCTCTTGTGCTCGAATCATAGAAACCAACTCCTAGGGGCCGAGGTCCATAGCTGCCAAGTACCCCGTTTCCCCTGGGAAACCCCCGTTTTTACTTACCTTTTCCCGGTGGTCCCCCGTATCACTTCGTCTCCCGTTTTTCTCCGTTATTTTCTCCTGCCGGCGGCCATTTTTTCTTTCCGATTTGCCCTTCTATGGGCACCAAAAATGGCCGCCGCCGACACCGGAAGTCGCGGCTATGCACTTCCGGACATGCGTAGATGCGACTTTTGAAACCGGCGGCGGTGGCCATTTTTGGTGCCCATAGGTGGGCGGAGCAACACTGGAAGTTGCGTCGATGCACTTCCTGACATGCGTACAAGTGACTTTCGAAGCCGGCAGCGGCCATTTTGGGTGCCCATAGAAGGGCAAAGCGACACCGGAAGTTACGTCGACACAACTTCTGTTGCCACACGGCTGCCAGTCCCGGATTCTGCAGTCCGGGACTTGGAAGGTAAGCCGAGGTCCCTTTGGCACCCCGATGCAATATTTGATGGGGCCACCCCCTCCAAGTTGATGGCCCTTGCCATTCAAATGGTGTGCATGAGCCACATTTTGTGATTGATCATGTGCAACAGGGCTCACCTAGCTCCCCCCCCCCCCAATATTTCATTGCAGCTGGCACCCCAGACTCGAATCCTGCTTGCTGGTTTCCCATTGACATCTAGTTGGTAACTGTGAGAACAAGATGCCATTGCCCTGATTCAGCAGGTTCTTCTTTGATTATGTTAACAGGAGAGGTTAGGGACTGCAATGTGCTATGTGCTCGAGAACCAGTGTGGTGTAGTGGTTAAGAGCGGTAGACTCATAATCTGGGGGACCGGGTTCACGTCTCCGCTCCTCGACATGCAGCTGCTGGGTGACCTTGGGCTAGTCACACTTCTTTGAAGTCTCTCAGCCCCACTCACCCCACAGAGTGTTTGTTGTGGGGGAGGAAGGGAAAGGAGAATGTTAGCCGCTTTGAGACTCCTTAGGGTAGTGATAAACTGGGACATCAAATCCAAACTCTTCTTCTTCTTCTTCTTCTTCTTCTTCTTCTTCTTCTTCTTCTTCTTCTTCTTCTTCTTCTTCTTCTTCTTCTTCTTCTTCTTCTTCTTCTTCTTCTGGGATACCCTTGGGCCTGTTCTGGAGGCTATAGCTGGTGCAAAATACTGTGGCTGAACAATCGATGGGGACAGGATATTACCAGCATGTCACTGGTATTTACTTGAATCCATCCCACAAAATACTGACCGTCTGTATTGACCGTACAGAAGTAAACTTGCATTCATTTCCCCACCCACTTTTCCCTTTGGCCCTGCCCACCGCCAGCATGAGATTCCCCCAGAAGCTTGTCCACGGGGGGAACGTTTCCCCACATCTAGGGTACATACATCTAGGAACGTTTCCCCACATCTAGGGTACATACATAGCTGCTGCGCAGTTGCACAAAAGAACAACCAAAGGGAGTGTGTGCAGTTCCCTTCAGTATTACCTGGTGGCACAGTGTACCCCAACTGTGACTCCTGCATTGCAAGGGGGGTTGGACTAGATGCCCAACTTCTATAATTCTATGGTTCCCTCTGAGCTGTTTGGGAGACCATGCTGTGCACAGCACTCCCTGAAGTCAATACTTCCTGCCTCTCTGCACGCACATTTCTTCCTCCATAATTTTGCTCTGCAGGACTGCATTTGAACGGGCTATTCCAAGTGTGAATCTGATCACCCACTTTCCCCAGTGTTCCAACAGACCCTCCAAGTGTCCCTAATTTCCAGGGACGTTCCTGATTTAGAGAAGCCAGTTTCTGATTTGAACCGGGACCAGTTTCTGAGTTGATCCCGGAACGTCCCGCTTTTTCGTAGGACGTCTCTATTTTCATTGGGAAAAAGTTGGAGGATATGGAGTTATCCAACCCCCGAGCCATCTGATGGCAATCCTGTATAGGGAAGGTGTTTTTAAAAACAATTCTTTGTTTAATTATGTTTTTACATATGTTGGAAGCCGCCGAGTGTGGCTGGGGCAACCCAGTAAGATGTGGGGGGTAGAAATAGTGAAATGACGCCTCTATTTTCATTGGAGAATTTGATTGGTGGGTATGCTCTAATGAAAATGAATGGAGTTTACTGGCCACCTGAACTCTGGCTTGTGCTTGGCATTCACTCACCATTTTAGCTGAAACTGTTTGTGGACAATCATAGCCTTCCACTGACATTAAGACGGCTCCCGGGAACCGATTGAAAGCCATTTGCAGGTTTGTTGAGTAAACCTTTATTGATTAGAACGTCAATTACAGCTGCTCATACACTCCCATTAATTACAGCATCTATGGGACTTTGGCAGGCTATCAGTGGAGATATTGGGCTGTCAGTTGGAGCAGTTTCAGATTAGAAGCCCATTGAGGCTGTTGAGACGATAGTGTCAAGAGCAGAAGGCGGCACAATAGCATTCGCACTTAAGAAAATGCCTATCAGGTTCACCATGTCTAGCTTCCTTTGCCTTTTTTTCAGTATCAACAACCCAGAACTGGAGTACAGGAATACATAAAAGCACTTGATTCCTGCATTATCAAGAGAGTGTCTATATGTCTATTAATATTTTTTCAGATTGATACAAGACTTGGATGGAACAAAAAATGTAGCAAACATGTTAGAAAATTCAGAACTTCACAAAACTGAACATTATCAAATTTCACTTTTAAAACTTGAATTCTGTTCATCATTTTTAAGGCAATTCTATAAAGCAGCTGATCTGATCACCATTGTGTGCTAAGTGTAAGCTTAGAGTAGCTCTTCCAGTCAACTTGGTCCAGCCCTTTATTATGCAACCCTAAAGATATTTACTCAGAAGTAAGTTTCATTGTGTTCAATTGGGCTTACTCTCTAGTTAATATCTGTGTGTGTAGGATTGCAGCCTTAAACAAGCAGTAGCCCGTATGTGGGATAATAAAAGCAAAGTTTATTTACTTAAATAATCCAATTTCAAAAAAAGAGAAATCATAGCAATTAATTCTCAAAGAAGATTACCCTGGAGACCAGGATTGTTCTAATCCTCTCCTTTTGGTTGCTCTCAACAGCTTCCTCTCTGCTCCCACAACACTGAAGGCTGAGCCCTTTAAAATTCCCATTTCTCCCTCCTTCCCCCAGCTAATCACAGGTAGATCATGCAAATAGTTCCATGCACAGATAGGTTTTCAATACTCCGACTGCTTCTTTTGGAAAAAGTAGATTTGGAGGTGACAATTCAGAACAGGGGTGGGGAAGCATTTTTAGTCTGAGGGCCGCATTGT
The DNA here is from genome assembly GCF_965207765.1 of Zootoca vivipara. Classification (NCBI taxonomy): domain Eukaryota; kingdom Metazoa; phylum Chordata; class Lepidosauria; order Squamata; family Lacertidae; genus Zootoca; species Zootoca vivipara. Next base: position 93,389,296 of record NC_142587.1, read on the forward strand.
CTTCCAGAAAGTCTTCCAGGGGCTACATACAATATGATATGATACGATACGATAATCTTTATTGCCATTGTCCCATGCAGAACAACGAAACTGAGAATCTACATCAAACTTACAACAACCACCAGCCTACTATCCCAAAAATGCATATCGATTTGCTACCCATCCCGCTTATACATAATTAACCCCCTAAAAACTCCAATCCCCCTCCTGATTTGCCCCCTAAAACTCTGATGCACCACAACCCTCCCTCACAGACTGCCTTTCGCTGCGTTCAAAACCAAAATCACTCTTGGATAGAAGCTATTTCTCAGGCGCTTGTTCTGGTCTTTATATATACCTCCTTCCAGAAGGCAGGAGCTGAAAGAGATCATTTCCAGGGTGCACACTATCTTGCACAATATCTGCAGCTTTCTTATAGCACCTGGAGGCATAGATTTGATCCAAAGTGGGAAGAGTGCACCCAATTATCCTCTCCGCAGTCTTGACGACCCTGGACACCATGTGAGTAGTTGTTGTTGTTGTTTAGTCATTTAGCCGTGTCCGACTCTTCGTGACCCCATGGACCATAGCATGCCAGGCACTCCTCTCTCCCACTGCCTCCCGCAGTTTGGTCAAACTCATGTTGGTAGCTTCAAGAACACTGTCCAACCATCTCATCCTCTCTCATCCTTCTCCTAGTGCCCTCAATCTTTCCCAACATCAGGGTCTTTTCCAAGGATTCTTCTCTTCTCATGAGGTGGCCAAAGTATTGGAGCCTCAGCTTCACGATCTGTCCTTCCAGTGAGCACTCAGGGCTGATTTCCTTAAGAATGGATAGGTTTGATCTTCTTGCAGTCCATGGGACTCTCAAGAGTCTCCTCCAGCACCATAATTCAAAAGCATCAATTCTTCGGCGATCCGCCTTCTTTATGGTCCAGCTCTCACTTCCATACATCACTACTGGGAAAACCATAGCTTTAACTATATGGACCTTTGTAGGCAAGGTGATGTCTCTGCTTTTTAAGATGCTGTCTAGATTTGTCATTGCTTTTCTCCCAAGAAGCAGGCGTCTGTGAGTGGTGGGTGGGGCCAAAGGCAAAAGGAGGCAGAATTTTTACCTTTGCAAAGCAGGCTAGTTCCTACATGCACACCCCTCTGTTGTCCATCGAGAAAAACAAGAAGCATTGTCAGAGTTCAAGGAGACATCTCAGCCAGTCAAAAGCATTCAAGGAGGATGCAAAGAGAGGCAGGTGAGGGGCATGGCCTGGGAACAGGGGGAGCTACTGGGGAAGAGGGTGTACCCTTCAAAAGAAAAGACAGAGAGGGCAAGAGGCTCCCCTCACCTTATTTAGAATACAAAAAATAAGGAGCCCCAGGGCTGATCTGTATGGAAAGTCCCTGGCGACTTCTCTCCTGGTAGAAAGTTTGCCGTTAGAGAAGGATCAATCGGATGCAACCAGATCTCAGCGCTGCTCATTTCCTCAGTCTGGGTAACATGTTGTGGGGATGGCTCTTACTCCAGGCCCCAGATCACCAGAGTTACAAGGCCTTTAGACCTTAGCTCTTTGGACCAGATGATGGCGATGATAGTTGAATGAATGTGCTGCTGAATGCCAAGTAGACACCTATGCATTTTAGGAAACACTGTTGCAATGCACAGTAATTAAAAAGGCACCATAATTAAAATACCCAATAAATCAATCCCATTAAAATATAAACCCCCATAATTAAAACACACACATATATTAAATTCAGTTAAAAGAATGTAGTGATTTGAGCAGGAGACTTGGGTTGTAAATAGGTGTGTCTTCAGCCAGCCCATCTAAACTGCTTTGAGGGTGGGTTGTTTTTTTGTTTTGTTTTTTACAGTCAAGCAATGTATAAACTGTATGAAATAACTAACTAACTAACTAACTAACTAACTAACTAACCGGTCTGAATGCATGACAAAAGATTACTTCCGTTCAATGATTTTCCCCCCTAATGACCACTGATTATTGCAAATCACTATCCTCCACCCCGCAATCTGGAGAGCTGAACTCAAGATTGGAAAAAATGATGAACTGACATTGTTTTCTCCTGCTGCGAAGGGTAGGACTCAAACCAACAGATTCAAGTTACAGGAAAGGAGATTCCAACTAAACACCAGGAGGAACTTTCTGATGTCAAAAGCATTTTGACAGTGGAACAGACTCTCATGAGAGGTGGTGGGCTCTCCTTCCTTGGAGGTTTTTAAGCGGAGGTTGAATGTCCATTAGTCATGGATGCTATAGCAGATATTCCTGCATTGCAAAGGGTTGGACTAGATGATCCTTGGGGTCTCTCCCAACCAGGGCCGGATTTAGGTTTGATGAGGCCCTAAGCTACTGAAGGTAATGTGGCCCTTCCTATGTCCAGCTGTCCTTTGTCAACAACAATTGTCGTTGGTTTTTGTGTTGAATATATGCTATATGGTAATTTGTGGACCTAATAGGTATCTCAAGCCATTTACACATAACAAAATATGTATTTAATCAAAGTAATTGTTGAACTGAAATACAATTAAGAAGTATATTAATAGTGAAATTTTGGTGGGGGGACAGGAGAGTGGGGCCCTAAGCTATAGCTTGTTTAGCTTATACCCCAACCCAAATCCTGCGGAAAGCCATCTATTTAGATTTTAATTTGATCCTGACTTGTTTTTAGGAGGTATTTTAATTATTGTTTGATTTTATACCAATGTTATATATTTGATGTTAGCCGCCCTGAGCACAGCTTCGGCCGGGGAGGGCGGGATACAAATAAAAGTTGTTGTTGTTGTTGTTGTTGTTGTTGTTGTTGTTGTTGTTGTTGTTTTATTATTATTATTATTATTATTATTATTATTATTATTATCATACGTAAATCCGGCCCACTGCTCCCAGCTTTACAATTCTATTATTCTATGACATAAACAGACATTGACATTTGCCTTTCTTACCTGCTAACATACTTGCTCTTCTGGGATAAGTAGCTAACAATATTCCACCCCCCACCCCCACCTCTAGCCAAATCAGATGTTTAATAATAGCTGCAGGAACCAGCCTGACATCAATTAATATTTCCTGTTCTGGTTCCTCCCAGAGTGACTGGCCTGCTCTGTGTAGAGGTAACCAGACTAACTGATACTGTGTAATTATTTAAGAATGATATGTGGATAAAATACCATTATAATTATTCCATTAAAAAAGCTGGAGACCTCCGTAGGTAACCCTACAGCACTGCTAATTAGCTGGGCTCGGTGTCATTCTTGTACCTTACCCCGGGATTCTAGCGCTGCGTGTAAATTTCAAGTTGTTCCAATGAAACCTACAGACCCCATTTGAGTTTAGCTTCACGCCACGGCGATATTCAGAGACGTGCCAGTTTCAAAGGATAGCTAATAGTTCAGTTTCCTAATAGTTCCCAGGAAGTGCAAATTAGATACAGTCACTAGGGAAAATGCAATCAGGACCAGATTTCTCCTCCATCTTTTCCTGGGAGCAAGACTATTGAACTAAGTGGTACATACTTCTGTGTGAATATGTACAGGATTGCGCCTCATGTCCAAAGGCTTCTGGCTGATGAGCCAAAGCAGGCTTCCTCAACCTCGGCCCTCCAGATGTTTTGAGACTACAATTCCCACCATCCCTGACTACTGGTCCTGCTAGCTAGGGATCATGGGAATTGTAGTCCAAAAACATCTGGAGGGTTGAGGTTGAGGAAGCCTGAGCCAAAGTAATCAGAACCAATATTGTGCACACGCAGGAGAACTCTCAGGGCCACCACCTTCTAAGCCCTGTTCAGGGAAGTTTCCATTCTTTTTCTTCGTAATTTTATTTAGTTTTTTGGATTTTAGAAATTTACAATCAATTACCCAACAAACCAACATAAAAAGAGAATTCCGAAAAATCTCCTGAACTTCCCTCCTCCCCTTTGTGGGTCCTTATATTAACCTTTTCCTCCTGCATCTTTTCTATTAATCCAAATCTTTCAAATCTCCATTATACCCAAAATTCAACACTGAACTACAAGTGTTATTCCAGTCCTACTAATGATTTTAATTGTTTGCAATGATTTTTTTAAGGTAAATTATGTATCCCCCCCCATTCCTTATTAAAATTTTGGTCTCCATGGTTTCTGATTCTTCTGGTCATTTTTGCCAATTCGGCATAGTCCATCAATTTAATCTGCCATTCTTCTCTGGCAGGGACTCTGTCTTCTTCCCATCTTCAGGCTGCTAACACAGGGATGTTTCTAATGGTTGATGTTTTATGGTGTTTTAAATATTTTGTTGGGAGTCACCCAGAGCGGCTGGGGCAACCGAGTCAGATAGACGACATATAAATAATAAAATTATTATTATTATTATTATTATTATTAAGTCGTCCTTCAATTGTGCCCACTTTACATAGGGAAACATAGAGCTCAAAGGTAGAGAATCTGATTTGCATGCAAATGGACATGGGTTCCATTATTGGCATCTCCAAATAGAGCTGTGGGATACCCCTGTCTGAAATCCTGAGGAGCTGCTGTCAGTATAGACACTATCAGGCGTGGAGAGTCCTCTTCCCCTCTGATAGCCTCAAAGGCAAGAATAACAAGCAGTTCATATTTTATAGCCCTTTCTATTCAGTCATCTGGTTGCAAGATAAGAATCCATTTCTCCACACAAAAAGAGACGTTGGCTACTCTGAGTCCCTCCTCTTCAATATCCTGAGCACCAATGGGAAGTCCCAGGAGTCCCACCCCTTTGCCTTCTCTGTTCTAGAATGTGGAGGGACCGACAGGCCTGTGGAGATGGAGGATTCCCTCGTACTCTCCAGGGAGGCCTCTGTCGGCTGCGCTCTCACCTCCCCTTCCTCCTCCACTATCTCGTAACTAGGCAATTCCTCCTCAAACAGTATAGCATCTCTCTCTCTCCTCCTGAAACTGCTGGAGACAAGTGGGGGAAACTCCCCCCCCTCTTCTTCAGAGAGAAGCTGATCAGACTGAGTGTACACTTTCCAGTACAGTATTCCTGTTCTGACCATTCCCTGACAGACACTGAGTGAGATGGACCAATGGTCTAACTCAATATAAAGTACTTGTTCCTAACAGCATTCCACCAGGTTGGAGCCATCACTGAAAAAGCCCTGGCCCTGGTAGAGGATAGTCTGGGTTCCTTAGGGCCCAGGACCTTTAAGCTATTATTATTCAAGGACCCTTCTGCGGGGCATACCAGGAGAAGTGGCCACCTGTCAAGGATTCTTTAGCTGTGATTTCTGCCTTACCAAAGATTGGACTAGATGATCCTTGGGACCCTTAGGATCCCTTCAAACTCTACAGTTCTATGATTCTATCATCCATATATGATTCACTTAAGTTTCAGATCCCAGATGCTCTAGCTGGAAGCTCCAACAAACCTGATTTCTCCTTTAATAACACACCAAATCCTTTCCTGCCTCTCGACTAACTGTTTATCTTTATGTCACCCACTGATGCCACCCAGTACTCTCCTTAAAATAAAAGACAATGAGACAACAACGCACATCGATAAGAAGAGCCTTGAAAGCTTAGATGAGAGACCTATCTAGTCCAGCCCTCTGTTCTCATGGTGTCCAACCAGATGCCTATGGGAAACCCCAAAGCAATGACCTATTTGTAGTAGTAGTAGTAGTAGTAGTAGTAGTAGTAGTAGTAGTAGTAATAATAATAATATATTTATACTCCACCTATCTGGCTGGGTTTCTCCAGCCACTCTAGGCGGCTCCCAATCGGATATTAAAAACACAATACAACATTAAACATTAAAAACTTCCCTAAACAGGGCTGCCTTCAGCACTCACGACCACTACAGCATGCAAGTACAGTCATACCTCAGGTTACAGCCGCTTCAGGTTGCGTCTTTTCGGGTTGCGCTTTGCGCCGAACCCAGAAGTTCCGGAATGGGTTACTTCTGGGTTTCGGCACATATGCTCAGAAGCACTAAATCACGCTTTGTGCATGCGCAGAAGCGCCAAATCGCGATCCACGTGTGCGCAGATGTGGGTTGTGAACGCTGTGGGTTGCGATCGTGCCTCCCGCACGAATCACATTTGCTACCCGAGCGCCCACTGTATAAATGTATCGAACATAGACAACTTCCTTTCACTTTAAGTATGGGAAATGGCTTTTACCCAAGAGAGGATTTAATATATCTGTAAGTTGTAAAGTTGGAAGAAACATTGATTTGTAGCTCAAAATCAAGGATTACTTCTGTCAACTTGCTCCGAGGAATTTACTCTGCTCATAGACACACTTTCCCTTTCCTGGAAAGATCAAAGGCAATGAAGGGAATCTTATTAAAAGTCACTTTAGTTCATGCTTTTGAGCAGCTGAGGTCACCTTGTGCGCTCTCTCTCTCTCTCTCTCTCTCTCTCTCTCTCTCTGACAGTAGAACATGTGATTGAGTGGCAGCCCATTTGTCAATTGATATCTCAACAACCAGGCTAGGACCAGGCTAGTCTTTTGAGTGAGCATTTTGAGAATATTAATTATAAAACTGCTCTATTTGTGAAAGTTATTGATAAGTGTTTTCTTTTTAAAAACAAACAAACAACTGAGCTTGAATGGAAACCCATCATTTACTGGCCATTGTTGTTGTTGTTGTTGTTGTTGTTGTTGTTGTTGTTGTTGTTGTTGTTTACCCCACCCAACTGGCTGGATTGCCCTAGCCATGCTTCCCTTAGTTACATCCCAACTGGACTATTATAAGACACTCTATGTGGGGCTGCCTTTGAAAAGTGTTTAGAAACTCCAGCTGGTTCAGAATTCTGCAGCCAAACTGCTGAGTAGACTGGATTAAAAAAAAAAAAAGCATGCTACTCCCTTCTTAAAACAACTTCACTGGCTACCGGTCCAGGCACAATTCAAAGTGTTGATTATAAAGCCTTAAGTGGCTTGTGTACAACATACCAGGAAGATCAAATCTCTCTTTATTAACATTGTTGTGATGAACAGGATATCCACCTTTGTCCTGCACCTGCTGGAGAGGGAGAGGGAGGGAGAGAACGGGTATTACTTATGAGGGATATGGTTTGGTTCACCGGTGCTGATAGGGACATTTGTCTCATCTTGCCGCCGAGATGAGCTTGGATCCCATGTTGTAGAGAGGACAGTGTGAGGTCAATAAGAGGTTTAAGTTTTTCTGCTATTGATTTCTCCCACAGCAAACTGGGCATTGCCCTAATCTCATTTTCTTCTTTTTAGCCTCTGATACCCTTAATAAATACTGCCACTTTCACAGACCTGTGACCCACGAAATCTGAAGCTTGCCTTCAATGAAAGATATAAGGTGTTTACTTCTTCTTCTTTTCCACAAAGAGACGGCACAGCTGCAGGAGACAAAAGAGGCAGTATAAGTGAGGAACAACCTCTCACTGAAACCTATTAGCTTCCCACCTTTTGAAATACACCTTTTGTGACGGAGGGAAAGTGTAGGACCTTGGAGTTACAAATTGTTTGAGAGTGGAGGCTGTTTGTAACCTGGGGGAAATGGTGAGGTGGAGAGGCAGGTGGATCCAGATTTCTGTCAGGGATAGAATGACTTAGAGGCAGTTTGACGTTCATCCTACAAAGGTCGCCACAGGGTGAGTCACACCATCAAGGGCTGCTTCTTCCTATTATCTCAAGTCCATGCTCCTGTTTCGGGGGTGTTCGCAAGAAGTAATAAGAAGTGAAGGTATCAGGGAATGGTCTGAAGCTGAGGACTGGGGAATGCATTCTATGGCAGACCAGCTTCTCTCCGATGGAAAGTTGGAGGGGGGGGGAAGAGTCACCCCCTTTGTCCACAGCGTGTTCAGAAGCAGAGAGAGACAGACAGACAGACAGAAGCTGAACAGCTTAAGGAGGAGTTACCTAGTTACGAGATAATGCCAAGAGAACCAGAAGGGAGGGGGCAGCTAGTTGAGACATCACTTGAGAGCGTGGGGGACCCCCCTCCTCACCATGGACTCAGAGATCTGAACGTATCAGAGAGCAAAGGAGTCAGAGGGAGGGAGAAACTTCCCGTTGGTGCCTAAAATGCTGCGGAAGTCGGAAGTAGGATTTAGAGTAGCCAACTTGGGGAGAGCTTTGTATTTGTGTTGCAACATGATGCTATAATAAAAGGACTATAAATATATCAACTGCTTGTTAATTCTTACCTGTGAAGTTACCAAAGGGAGAGGAAGACTCTCCACACCTGACAGAAGGAGTGTGACCAACGCTAGCATTTTTTCTTGCTGTCGACATAAGAAGAACTGTGCTGAAGTCCACCATTCTGCTCTTAAAGTGGCCAACCACATGCGTATGGGAAGCCCACCAAGAAGGATCTGAGTGCAACAGTGTTTTCCCAGTTCTGATTCCTAGCAACTGAAATTTAGAGGCAACCTGCCCCCAACTGTGGAGGAAGAACATAGCCATCATGGTTGTATTAATAATAACTGCTGTTGCATGCACTTAATATACAGTCATACCTCGGGTTAAGTACGCTTCAGGTTGAGTCCTTTAAGTTAAGTATTCCATGGACCCGTCTGGAACGGATAAATCCACTTTCCATTACTTTCAATGGGAAAGTTCGCTTCAGGTTAAGTATGCTTCAGGTTAAGTATGGACTTCCAGAACCAATTAAGTACTTAACCTGAGGTACCACTGTACATTGATTATTGCCTTCATTTTATGGATCAATGGTTTCATTAGACAGTAAAATTCATGTTAAATTGCTGTTTTAGGGGGTGTTTTTCATTGTCTGAAATGGATTAATCCACTTTCTATTACTTTCAATGGGAAAGTTTGCTTCAGGTTAAGTACGCTTCAGGTTAAGTATGGACTTCCGGAACCAATTAAGTACTTAACCTGAGGTACCACTATATAGAATAATAGAAGCATAGAGTTGAAAGGGACCATGACAGTCATCTTGTCCAACCCCCTACAGTGTAGGAATCTTTTCCCCAATGTGAGGTTTGAACCCACGGCCCTGAGATTAAGATTAAGAGTCTCATGCTTTACCGACTGAACTATCCTAGAGACGACTGAGCTATCATAGTATGTATGGCAAGTACCCAGATGTTGTTGGACCACAACTCCCATCATCCCTGCCATAAGCCATGCTCTGGCTTGAGCTCATGGGAGTTGAAGTCCAATAACAATTGAACAGATGCAGGCTCCCTGAGCCTTGCATTTTACAGCAGAAGTAGCATAATTGAACTAGAAGCATTTCAGAGAAAGTGAGACAGACACATAAGGAATGGCAAGTTGGGTTCGTTTTCTTCATTAGTTCACTTGTTTGCTTGCTTTTCTTGTCTTAATTTTATTTATTGTTTCCATTTATATACATTTCAATAGTTTAACAATAGTTCTAACATTTCAAACCCCAACTTCCTTCCTCCTCTTTCTGCAGTTCCTTAAATCTATGTTACCATTTCCTGAATATTCTAAATCAGTTTAACTTATTCTTTTATTCATCTATTTTGGTTATATATGCTTTTGAAACTGTAGGTTATTACAGTAAACCTGGCAATGTCTTTATCTGTTTACAATTTGTTTGTAGATATTCAACAAAACATTTCCATTCTTTTATATATATAAAAGTTTGTTAACTTTATTTCTTATTCATCCAGTAAGTTTCGCCATTTCTGCATAATCCATAAGGTTTTGTATCCATTCATCTCTCTTTGGGACTTCTTCTTTCCATTTTTGGGCAAGTAACATTCTTGCAGCTGTAGTTGCATACATAAATAAATTTCTATACTGTTTGGGTAGAGTTACCCATTAGTTCACTGGTTAACAATCACAGCATCGGAGAAGAATGTGGTCCTCAGAAGGGGACACAGGTGGCGCTGTGGGTTAAACCACAGAGCCTAGAGCTTGCCGATCAGAAGGTTGGCAGTTCAAATCCCTGCAAGAGGGTGAGCTCCCGTTGCTCGGTCCCAGCTCCTGCCAACCTAGCAGTTCGAAAGCACGTCAAAGTGCAAGTAGATAAATAGGTCAGGGGTCCCTTTACCTTTACCTTTACCCATTAGTTCGCTGGTTAACAATAACAGCATCGGAGAAGAATGTGGTCCTCAGAAGCTTTGCAAGTGTCTTGGAATATTCAAAGTGTCAAAGGTGGGGTGGAATCTTCTCTGTCTCAGAGTAATATTGGTCAACTTTCCATCTCAACATCCCTCCAAGGTGAATGTTCAGAGATCCAAAACAGACCAAAGGAAGATGGGGCAAGCTTTTCTCCTGCTGCTCCAGATGTTAGGATCTGAACCAATGGGTTCAAATGACAAAAAAATGAGATTTCAGCTAAAAAGATTAGGAAGAACTTTCTGACAGTATGAGCTGTTTAGTGGAACAGACTCCCTTAAGGTTCTCGTTAATCGGAGATTTTTAAACAGAGGTTGGATGGCCACCTGTCAATGACTCTTTAGCTGTGATTCCTGCTAGATGAGCCTTCGAGTCCAATCCAATTCTACAATTCTATGATTCTGAATAGAATCATGGTTTCATAAATTAGTAAAATATTCTCCTATATTCCTGGTGTTCGAGGATCAAAGTTAGTTCAGCACCACCCCAAAACTGTGAACCTGTTCCTTCCAACAAAGTCTGACCCCCCCCCAATCCAGAGAAGGCAAGAGAAAGGGAATAGTCTTTCCTATTTAAGTGAGCATATTAAAAACCTTGTTTACCAGCCGAGCATTCATCCTCAAATCAATTCCCATTTAGAGCAATCATTCTTCTTTTCCATGGACTGGCTATTTGAGGTTCCACTCCGATATCCATCTCTTAAGAGGTAGGTGGGAATCTTTTATTAGAGATCGGACAGTTACTTAGATGGCTGGTGTGTGTGTGTGTGTGTGTGTGTGTGTGTGTGTGTGTGTGTGTGTGTAAAAGGACAATCCCTCTCCAGCTATAACTAAGATGTAATTTGAGTGGTGTGCCTTGCTAAGTTGTTTCCTAGCAAATAATACAATGGAACCTCAGTGCTTGACATGTCCCCTGACCAGATCACAATCAGTTTTGAAGCTGGCATAGTGCATTTTCTTCCCAATAGCATCAATGGGTTGGAATTATTATTATTATTATTATTATTATTATTATTATTAGCGAGATGGAAAATGATGAAGGGGCAGAAATGCAGTACTCTGCTCTGTGAGAGACAGATCAACTTCTCCTTTTAGGATTCCTAAACTGTGCAATTGGGAACTGCAGCTCTGCAAAAGGTCTCCTGGCGGCTCTTAGCACCCTTACCAAACTGCAGTTCCTAGTATTCTTGGGGCAAGAGAGCCATGACTGTTAAAGTTGTACAAGAGTGCTTTAACTGTTTGGTATGAATGTGAATGGGGGGGAAATCCTTAGCAGTAAATGTACTTTTTAAATGAGTAAATATTCCTATTGTACATTTTCTTTCATTTCTCAACCCTACCTCTAATCTCTCTGATTTCTGTGAAACTGGCTTTGATATGTCTGGAGAGATAATTTAAATGGAAAAGACAAGAAATGATAAAAAAAAAGGTCACCGCTTTGAAACTATGCCTCTGTAAAGGATTTGTGCAACCACCTGACAGATATTCCTCAGCGGGAAATGGTGTTACAATTAGGTTTATAATCTTGTCTGTACAAGAGCATCATTTTCCCAAATACCACCTGAGCACCCCCGGGTTTATTATGGCAACTTTTGCAAAGAACTGTGTGTGACTCATTCGACTGAGAAAGGTCCATTTGCCTGCTTACTCATATTTTAATCTTCTATTTGCTTTGAACTCTTGATTCCCTTTGCTTGAAAAATGAAATTGCTCTTTCGAATGCAGTTCTCGGAGTATTGCTCCTCTGCAGTCATTTGTGGCCAACGCAGGGAATCCAAAGAGTTCCCTTTGTGCTTCCCATTCATTTCCGTGTAAAGGCAACCATGCACATGCATGATTTTGCATGTAAGAATGTAGCTGTGTAAGAAGAGCCCTGCAGGATCAGGCCAATGGCCCATCTACTCCGGCATCCTGCTAGCACACTGGCCAAGCAGATGGCCTTGGGAAGCCCACAGCCAGGACATGAGTTCAACAGCTGTGGCTACCAGCAGCAGGTATTCCGCGACAAACTGCCTTTGAGAGTGGAGGTAGACCACAGCAATCACGACCGGTAACCTTTGATACACTTAAAGGTAAAGGTAAAGGTAAAGGGCCCCCTGACCATCAGGTCCAGTCGTGTCCGACTCTGGGGTTGCGGCGCTCATCTTGCTCTATAGGCTGAGGGAGCCGGCGTTTGTCCGCAGACAGCTTCCGGGTCATGTGGCCAGCATGACAAAGCTGCTTCTGGCAAACCAGAGCAGCGCACGGAAACTCCGTTTACCTTCCCGCCGGAGCGGTCCCTATTTATCTACTTGCACTTTGATGTGCTTTCGAACTGCTAGGTGGGCAGGATACACTTACTGTCCATGAATCCATCTTATCCTCTTTTAAAACTACCCAAGCTGGTGGTCCTCACTACCTCCTGTGGGAGTGAGTTCCATAGTTTAACTATGCATTGTGTGAAGTGACTGGGACCATATAACACTAGTCCTAAAGGGTGCTGACCTTTAAAGCCCTAAACGGCCTCAGTCCAGTATACCTGAAGGAGCGTCTCCATCTCCATCGTTCTGCTGGACACTGAGGTCCAGTGCCGAGGGTCTTCTCCGTCCCCTCGCTGCGAGAAGCCAAGTTGCAGGGAACCAGGCAGAGGGCCTTCTCAGTAGTGGCACCCGCCCTGTGGAATGCCCTCCCACCAGATGTCAAAGAGAAAAACAACTACCAGACTTTTAGAGGACATCTGAAGCAGCCCTGTTTGGGGAAGCTTTTAATGTTTAATAAATTATTGTATTTTAATACTTCTGTTGGAAGCTGCCCAGAGTGGCTGGGGAAACCCAGCCAGATGGGCGGGGTATACATAATAAATATATTATTATTATTATTATTATTATTATTATTATTATTATTATTATTTACACTGGCTCCCAGTACATTTCCGAGGACAATTCAAGGTGTTGGTGCTGGCCTTGAAAGTCCTAAACAGTCTCCACCCCCATCATTCAGCCCAGACACTGAGGTCCACGCCAAGGGCCTTCTGGCGGTTCCCTCACTGAGAGAAGTGAGGTTACAGGGAACCAGGCAGAGGGCCTTCTCGGTAGTGGCACCCACCCTGTGGAACGCCCTCCCATCAGATGTCAAAGAGAAAAACAACTACCAGACTTTTAGAGGACATCTGAAGGCAGCCCAGTTTAGGGAAGTTTTTAATGACTGATGTTTTAATGTATTTTTAATCTTTTGTTTGAAGCTACTCAGAGTGGCATAGGGATGCGGGTGGTGCTGTGGTCTAAACCACTGAGCCTAGGGCTTGCCGATCAGAAGGTCGGCAGTTCGAATCCCCGCAACGGAGCGAGCTCCTGTTGCTCGATCCCTGCTCCTGCCCACCAAGCAGTTCGAAAGCACGTCAATCTGGCAGGAAGGTAAATGGCATTTCCGTGTGCTGCTCTGGTTCGCCGGAAGTGGCTTAGTCATGCTGGCCACATGACCCGGAAGCTGTCTGCGGACAAACACCAGCTCCCCCGGCTTATAGAGCGAGATGAGTGCCGCGACCCCAGAGTCATCCACAGCTGGTCAGGGGTATCTTTACCTTTACTCAGAGTGGCTGGGGCAACCCAGTCAGATGGGTGGCATATAAATACATCATCATCATCATCATCACTTTTATTTTTCCTGAGTCTTCCAAACCCTGGAGATCCCTTGACAGTTTCTTTCGACAATACTGAGCAAGATGGGCCTGACTCAATATAAACAAGCTTCCTTTGTTCCTGTGGGTTATAGTCAACTAAGTTTTACTCATAGAAGACCCACTGAGATGAATAGACTTAATGTAGTCATGTTAAAAACATAAGAAGAGCTACCTGGATCAGGCCAACTGACCTATCTAGTCCAGCATTCTGTTCTCACAGAGGCTGACCAGGTGTTCATTCATTTCAACGGGTCTACTCGAAGCAAAACTGAGTTGACTGCCATCCTTTGTTGCAGTCTGGCTGGGAAAGAACCCCACAGACTGCAGGAAGAAGCCGATTCACCCGCTGCCCTCTAAAATGTTTCCAAAGAGATTCACATCTCTAGTCAGATGGTATATATTATAAAGCAGATGCTGGAAATCTGAATAATGAGATCTGTCTGCCTCAAGAGTGAGGAGTTCGACTGATTTTCTGAAAGTTTTGCATGTCAATTTGTCGCTGCGTAAAGCCGCAAATTAACATGCAAAACTTCTTTTTTTAAAAAATGTTGAACTCCCCGCATTCATGGCACACAAATCTCCATTATTCAGATCGAGGCATCTCTTGTTTTAGGAGAGGCGATGCCGTTTGCAAGATTGGAGGCATTATGTCAGGCTCATTCTTTGTACTCTGTTTTGCAAGTGAACTTCCTTCAGTTCCACACACACACACACACACACACACACACACACACACCCCGAAAGAGGGAAGAAACAAGTCCTGGCCAATATAGCACCCTAGCACTAATTGCGTTGTCTGGGCACATTGAGTAGAGATTTCATTTCACACATCACAAACTAGCAGCAAAAACCCTTGTCATAGTCATATTTCATACAAAGCTCCCCTTTAGTCTAATCGCCCCATCTTAGTTTCACAGTCCACTACCCTGAAACAAAACTCAGTTAAATCTTAATGGGAAAAAATGCCAAATTTGAAAGAACCCAAACAGTCAATCTTTCCATCACTGTCCCTAATTCCACTCCAAAGTCTTGGTGGCATTGGCCAATGTCCCATGAGCCACCAGGCGAAGATGGATAATGCTTCTGATAGGTCAATATCTCAGGAGGACGTTTCCATCCAATAGCACCAGGGAAATTGCACACAGAAGCCCTGGTGGTTGGGAATTCAAAAAATGAATATGGAGACTGTGAAATTTTATGGGATATATTTTGGAGTTGCTAATCAATGCTGACCCTTTCATGGATCACTGCCTTGCCATGGCGAAAGGGCTTGAACAACTCAGAGAAGCTATGAGCTATGCCGTGCAGGGCCACCCAAGATGGACAGGTCATAGTGGAGAGTTTTGACTAAATGTGATCCATCTGGAGAAGGAACTGGCAAGCCACTCCAGTATCCCTGCCAAGAAAACTCCATGGACAAAGATGGGGAAGAAATAGAAGGGGAAGAAATGGAGGCAGTGAGAGATTTTACTTTCTTGGGTTCCATGCTCACTGCAGATGGTGACAGCAGTCACGAAATTAAAAGACACCTGCTTCTCGGGAGAAAAGCAATGACAAACCTAGACAGCATCTTAAAAAGCAGAGACATCACCTTGCTGACAAAGGTCCCTATAGTTAAAGCTATGGTTTTTCCAGTCGTGATGTGCTGGACCATAAAGAAGGCTGATCACTGAAGAATTGATGCTTTTGAATTATGGTGGTGGAGGAGACTCTTGAGAGTCCCATGGACTCCAAGAAGATCAAACCTATCCATTCTGAAGGAAATCAGCCCTGAGTGCTCACTGGAAGGACAGATCGTGAAGCTGAGGCTCCAATACTTTGGCCACCTCATGAGAAGAGAAGACTCCCTGGAAAAGACCCTGATGTTGGGAAAGATAGACGGCACAAGGAGAAGGGGATGACAAGATAGTTGGACGAGATAGTTGGACAGTGTTCTCGAAGCTACCAACATGAGTCTGACCAAACTGTGGGAGGCAGTGGAAGACAGGAGTGCCTGGCGTGCTCTGGTCCATGGGGTCACGAAGAGTTGGACACGACTAAACAACTAAACAACAACAACAACAACAAATCAATGTTGAAAGGATGCCCCTAAGAAGGTGGCTGGGGCAGGCTTGGGATAATGCGAGTAGTGTGGTTGCACCAGATGAACAGCCAAGAAGGGCATCTCCTGAAAGCCCCATAAGCACTTGCCAAATTTTGGGAAGGGGCAATGGGCAGATGAAATCCATTTGCCACTTTAAGATTTCCCATGGAGCTCCAGAGTGATAGTGCACCAGTGCATTGTGGGTAATTAAAATGATGGCCATCCACCTCATTTCAGGATACTGTTCCTGTTTGTCACAACTGCCTGCAAGTCTGCCCAAGCAGGTGATGATCATAGAATCATAGAGTTGGAAGAGACCAAAAGGGCCATCCAGTCCAACCCCCTGCCAAGCAGGAAACACCATCAAAGCATTCTTGACATATGCCTGTCAAGCCTCTGCTTAAAGACCTCCAAAGAAGGAGACTCCACCACACTTCTTGGTAGCAAATGTTGAACAGCTCTTACTGGATGTTGGATGCAGAACCACTGACGGTGGGCACCACTTTGCTGATGCAGTGGGGGTAGGGTGGGTGGTTGTGCTGTGTCTCCAACATTGGTTTAATGTGTACAGTTGAGTTGTTGGGGGGACTTTTACATATCTTCCAATGATTTTGGTGCTCTCCTGCATGGTGTCCGAAAGAAATAATTTTTTAGCCGTGGCAGAACAGCATTGCAGAAACAAAACGAACCAAAGAGAGAAATGGAAAGGTTCCCATGATCAAGCAGTGGGACAGGACTACTGCTAGCGTAGTTTGATTTGCAACATTTCTGCCCAGGTCATTCTGATGTAGGCATTAGAGTGCAATATTCAGCCCTCTACATTGATGGCTGGTGAGGGAGTGTAACATGTAGTTGCTTCTCCACTAGCTCCTGACAACAGAGAGGAGGACTGCCTCCTCTCTCCTTTTTGGGGGGTGGGGCCTCCACCATGGTAGGGACCCCACCATCGCTGGGTGGGCAGTGTCAGAATCCTGAAATCCAATTCCCCTTCTTCAATGGATGGGATCAAAGGCTTGAGTTGGAAGGGAATTTGCATGCAGCGCCACACCCAGAGGGATAAGTTTGCTCACATTTCCCAGTGGGCAGTGCTGTGGCCAGGCATCCAGGACTTTTGCAGTGATCCGGCATGGGGGCAGAGAGTTGAGGGCCCCCCCATGTAGTCCCGGCTGTGTTGTCGGCACTAGACGGGGCCACACCCAGTGTGGCCCTGCTGGCCAATCAGGGCTGGTAGGGTGTGTGGCTGTGGGAGATTTAACCACAGCGCAGCCAGAGTGCCCTCCTCTCTCACCCTTTCACCAGATCTCCCAACCCACCCACCCTGTTTTCATGCTTTTCCCTGATATGAGCTTGCTATGGACAAATATCAGCTGCCATATTGTTGGGGCCGTGTAGGATCCGTTAGGGATCTGCGGGTCACGGGGCCTTGGCACACAAGTCCTCTCCAGCCTGAAGATGTTCAGAAAGCATTCTTAAAGACCCAATTCTAGACATTAAACTCAGCTGCATTTGAGCAATTTTATCTCTCTTGCCCGTCTCCACACATTCAGTTCAGCTCAATTTGATACATTTCTTGGAAAGCGGCACTTCTGGGTACTGCTCATAACAGAGCTCATAGATGGGAACTAATTTCATACATCTTAGATAAGTGCTTTAATTAGCTACAGCATTGAGGAGAAAGTCCACACATCAACATGGAACTACAATATGGTGTGACTTTAAACAGTCATTTAACTATTTAGAGGAGTTGCTTACTTTAAAGCCCTAAACAGCCTCAGTCCTGTATACCTGAAGGAGTGTCTCCACCCCCATCGTCCAGCCCAGACACTGAGGTCCAGCGCTGAGGGCCTTCTGTGAGAAGCGAAGTTACAGGGAACCAGGCAGAGGGCCTTCTCGGTAGTGGGGCCCACCCTGTGGAACACCCTCCCATCAGATAGATGTCAAGGAAACAAACAACTATATGACATTTAGAAGACATCTGAAGGCAGCCCTGTTTAGGGAAGTTTTTACTGACTGATGTTTTAATGTATTTTTAATCTTTTCTTGTAAGCCACCCAGAGTGGCTGGGGAAACCCAGCCAGATGGGTGGGGTAGAAATAATAAGTTGTTGTTGTTGTTGTTGTTGTTGTTGTTGTTGTTGTTGTTGTTGTTGTTGTTTACTGCCCTTTGCATAAGCCACATGGTGATGCACAACAAGGACAAACAGGAAATAGTCCATAAACTCCATAAAACGACACAATCTTTTCCCAACCCCCCCCCTAAAATGGAACTCAATCTCATAGGAGGCAGTGATGGCCACCAAGCCATGATACCTCAGTCAGTAGAGCATGAGACTCTTAATCTTGGGGTCATGGGTTCAAGTCCCACGTTGGGCAAAAATATTCCTGCATTGCAGGGGGTTGGACTAGATGACCCTTAAGGTTCCTTTAGCAACTCTACAGTTCTGTGGTTCTATATGGCTTTAAAAGAAGATTAGAAAAAAATGTGGAGGAGAGGGCTGCTACAATGTCATGATTGCAATGGTCTGCTTTCATGTTTGGAGGTAGTAACGCTTCTGAACACCAGTTGCTGGAAACCACATGAGGGTAGGGTGCTACTGTGTTCATGACCCCCTTGTCGTTTTCTCACAAGTATCTGGGTGGCCACTGTGAGAACAGCATTGATCTTCTTACGTTAGCAAAATCACTGAGAAACAAATACTAGCACTAGCATCAACAACCAGATCTCTCCTCCTCCAAAAGTTTACCACAAAAGATCTGTATTAACTAATTGCCTAAAGCAAGAGCTCAAGGCTTGCCTCTCCCTATATGAACCGACTCGGACCATGAGATCATCATCTGAGGCCCTTTTCCATGTTCTGCCTCCGTGAGAGGTCCAAAGGATGGCAACAGAAGAATGGGCCTTTTCTGCAGTGGCTCCCCATTTGTGGAATGCTCTTTCTGGGGAGACCCGCCTGGTGCCTGGTTGCATATCTTTAGGTGCCAGGCAAAAATGTTTCTCTATAGCCAAATAAAAAAATTCCTTCCAGTAGCACCTTAGAGACCAACTAAGTTTGTCATTGGTATGAGCTTTCGTGTGCATGCACAATTCTTCAGACCATTATAACCTCTTAAATGTGTTGTGGAGTGTGAGTGTGTGCTGTTGTTGTTGTTCGGTTATTATTTTGTGTTTGTGTTTATATAGTGTAATCCTCCCTGTGATCTTGGAGTGAAAGGGCGGTAATTAATTAATTAATAAATAAATAGACAAACATACAAGATGTAAGATACATGTCAATATAAGTTACGGGAAACTGCTTGGGGGAGGAATTGTGTATTGGGACAAAATGTGCACTAAAATGGTGTTGAGTTTTCGTGAGGATTTTTACAGGGGGGGGGGGGAGATGTGTAAATGTTGGCAAAGGGAATTTAAGAAAATGTGCAACAGATTGAAGTTGGAAATGGCAGATTCCTGCTGTCCCATCGCCAGTGCAAGATTCAACTCCTAGTACAGTGGTACCTCGCAAGACGAATGCCCTGCAAGACGAATTTTTCACAAGACGAATGCGTCTTGCGATCTGATGGTGACTCGCAAGACGAACTCGTTTTGCAAAAAATACGTCTTGTGAATTGCAGTTTCCCACAGGAATGCATTGAAATTTAATTAATGCGTTCCTATGGGCAAAAAAAGGAATTTCAACGCATTCCTATGGGAAACCACAATTCGCAAGGCGAATTTTTCACAAATGCTTTTTAAAGAATTTTTTATGTTTTTATCTTCTTTGGGGTGGTAGGTGGGAGGGATTTTTAGTTGGGTGTGGGAATCTGTTAAATTTTAGTGTATTTGTAATTTTTATTGTTTTTGGTTTTATTGTGTTTGGGGTGGTAGGTGGGAGGGATTTTTAGTTGGGTGTGGGAATCTGTTAAATTTTAGTGTATTTGTAATTTTTATTGTTTTTGGTTTTATTGTTTTATTGTCTTTTTTGTACTCTTCTTTTGTTGAGTTCTTTGCTGTTTTTTACAGAGGTTTTATTTTGTTTTTAAGGGGAGGGGTCAGGGCTGCCCGGGAGGGGGTCCCAGCAAGCAAAATGGCTGGGGCAGATTCCACAGGGGGGTGTGCACTGGAACAACCGATCTCAGTGGTCACGGGTAGGAGGAGGAGTTACGCTAAGACCAGACCATGTCATTACCGAGGAGGCAGACTTAGTCGTTGTCTGAGGACTATCCCTGCCTCCAGGTCTGGTCCTGACCGGACAGATATTGGAATAGGCAAGGGATACCCACATGACCTGAAGGTGCTGCTGTGCAATGCCAGGTCGATGATGAATAAGACCACCGCCATTCACGACCTGATTGTGGATGGAGGATTTGACCTGGCATGTGTGACAGAGACCTGGTTGGAGGAAGCCGATGGGCCCGTTCTTGGCGCTGCTTGCCCACCAGGTTTCTCTTATGCACAGCAACCCAGGCCATCTGGGCGGGGAGGGGGGGTTGCAGTGATTTTTAGGAAGTCATTAGTTTGCACCAGGCGTCCTATTGGGAAGACCCAGTTCTCTGAGTGCATGTTCTGGAAGTTGGGCAATAGAGGCAGTACAGGATTCCTTTTGGTGTACCGACCTCCCCGCTGCACCAAGGATTCCCTGCCCGAGCTGCTTCAGGTCGTGTCGGATGTGCTCCTGGAGACACCTAGCTTGGTTGTCTTAGGGGATTTTAACATCCATGCCGACACGACCTTACAAGGAGCCGCTCGGGACTTCGTGGAAAGCATGGCCACCATGGGGCTGTCCCTGAATAAGTCTGGCCCAACTCATAGCCACGGACATGCCTTGGACTTGGTGTTTACCTCTATGGATGTTGGTGATCTGACATTAAGTAAAAGCGAAACAAAAGAAGTGCCATGGTCAGATCACTTTCTGGTGCAACTGGACTTCTCCGCAACCCTTCCCCTCTGCAGGGAGGTGGGACCGATTCGGATGGTCCGCCCCCGCTACTTAATGGATCCAATTGGCTTCCAAAGAGTGGTAGGGGATGTTTTATCCCATGTCGATGGCCTTTCAGCTGATTCCCTGGTGGCCCGCTGGAATGCGGAGTTAACCAGCGCTATTGACTGTCTGGCTCCGAAGCGCCCTCTCAGATTGCATGGAGCCCGGAGAGCCCCGTGGTTTTCCCCGGCGCTGAGGGCAATGAAACAGTCGTTGAGACGGCTAGAGTGCCGGTGGCGGAAAACTCATTTTGAATCAGACCGGACACGGGCTAGAGCTCAACTTCGAGCCTACCAAGTGGCAATGGCGACGGCGAAGAGGACCTTCTTCACCGTCTCCATCGCATCTGCAGAAAACAGCAGCAGGAGACTCTTCCAGGTGGTTCGCAATTTAGCGGAACCACCTGCTCCATCCGGGCCCAGTACGGGCCACATGATCTCCTGCAATGATTTTGCAAAGTTTTTTGCAGATAAAGTCGCTCAGATTCGGGAAGAGGTAGACTCCACCGTGGGAGCAGGGGCGGGGGAGTGCTAGAGTCCTGTCTAGTCAAGTTTTGTGGGATCAATTTCAATCTGTTACCTCCGAGGATGTGGACAGGCTGCTTAGACGAATGAAACCAACCACCTGTCTCCTTGATCCTTGCCCATCCTGGCTTATAAAAGCTAGCCAGGAAGGGCTGGGCGATGGGCTTCGCGGGTTGGTAAATGCTTCTCTCCATGAGGGAGCCTTCCCAGACCCGCTGAAAGAGGCGGTTATTAAACCGCTTCTTAAAAAACCATCTTTAGATCCGGCCAATATGGCCAACTATCGCCCAGTCTCAAATCTTCCATTCTTGGGCAAGGTGATTGAGCGAGTGGTTGCGGAACAACTCCAGGCACGCCTGGAAGAAGCGGACCATTTGGATCCCTTCCAGTCAGGATTCAGGCCTCATCATGGGACTGAAACTGCCTTGGTCGCACTGGTCGATGATCTCCGGCGGGCTAGGGACAAAGGTAAGAGCTGTTTCCTTGTTCTGCTGGATCTCTCAGCGGCTTTTGACACCATCGACCATAACATCCTTCTGGACCGTCTAGAGGGCTTGGGAGCTGGGGGCACTGTCATGCAGTGGTTCCGCTCCTTCCTCCTGGGCCGTGTTCAGAAAGTGGTGGTGGGGGATGAGTGTTCAGACCCCTGGGCGCTCACTTGTGGGGTGCCTCAGGGTTCTGTCCTCTCCCCCATGCTTTTTAACATCTATATGCAGCCGCTGGGAGAGATCATCAGGGGGTTTGGGCTGGGTGTCCATCAGTATGCTGATGATACCCAGCTCTACCTCTCTTTTAAATCAGAACCAGTGAAGGCGGTGAAGGTCCTGTGTGAGTGCTTGGAGGCGGTTGGAGGATGGATGGCGGCTAACAGATTGAGATTGAATCCTGACAAGACAGAAGTACTGTTTGTGGGGGACAGGAGGCGGGCGGGTGTGGAGGACTCCCTGGTCCTGAATGGGGTAACTGTGCCCCTGAAAGACCAGGTGCGCAGCCTGGGAGTCATTTTAGACTCACAGCTGTCCATGGAGGCACAGGTCAACTCCGTGTCCAGGGCAGCTGTTTATCAGCTCCATCTGGTACGCAGGCTGAGTCCTTACCTGCCCAGTGACTGTCTCTCCAGAGTGGTGCATGCTCTAGTTATCTCTCGCTTGGACTACTGCAATGCGCTCTACGTGGGGCTACCTTTGAAGGTGACCCGGAAACTACAACTAATCCAGAATGCGGCAGCTAGACTGGTGACTGGGAGCGGCCGCCGAGATCACATAACACCGGTCCTAAAAGACCTACATTGGCTCCCAGTACGTTTCCGAGCACAATTCACAAGTGTTGGTGTTGACCTTTAAACGGCCTCGGTCCGGTATACCTGAAGGAGCGTCTCCACCCCCATCGTTCTGCCCGGACACTGAGGTCCAGCTCCGAGGGCCTTCTGGCGGTTCCCTCATTACGAGAAGCCAAGTTACAGGGAACCAGGCAGAGGGCCTTCTCGGTAGTGGCACCCACCCTGTGGAATGCCCTCCCACTAGAGGTCAAAGAGAACAATTACCAGACCTTTAGAAGGCATCTCAAGGCAGCCCTGTTTAGGGAAGCTTTTAATGCTTGATGGATTTCTGTATTTTAGAATTTCTGTTTTTTTGAAAGCCGCCCAGAGTGGCTGGGGGAACCCGGCCAGATGGGCGGGGTATAAATAATAAATTATTATTATTATTATTATTATTATTATTATTATTATTATTATTATTACTCGTGGAATGAATTAAATTCGTCTTGCGCGGCACCACTGTACTTTGGAATGCAAAATGTCGTCTTCGCTTTGGCCTAAGGCAGCTAGATGTCTATAGGGATGGCCTCAAGTTGGCTATGTCCCACCAAGTTATCCCAATGCTGTTCCCCGCAACTGCTGCTCTCGCTTCGGTAGACTCATGATCATGTTTGTTTTTTAAAGCCATGGGTGCACACAGGACAGTCAATATTTATTTTCTGCCTTGTCGGGTATCGTTCAAAAGAGAAACTATTTCTTTTCAATATGCATGGTCAGAAAGAGAGAGGAAGCGAGTTTGAGCAAGATGTGTTCTTCAAGTGGTGTGATTCACATGAAAAGCTGGAAATCAATAGGCCATTTACTGAAAAGGAGTGCACTTTGTTCATTATACACTCTTGTTAATGCCTTTTATGTATGAATGGAATTGATAATGGTCCTTCTTCAGTGGGAGAAAGAACATACATTACAGACAAAAACCCACAGGCTTCGGGGTTTTTTGTTTTTTGTGTGGGGCGGGGAGTGTTCTTGAAATGGGGAGGTGGAATGTATCATCTGTATGTAAAGCTTAGACCATTCAATTCTTCCAATGATATAAGCTGTGATGTGCCATCAGGCTGCAACATCATCAAAGCTAGAAGTCAGGCCATTCATTATGCAGGCCTGCATAATGGCCTGCATTATCTAGAAATCCCCCACATTCTCATGCATGCACATTTGGGTGGGGGCAACTGGCTAAAATGTTTCTACAGTGGTACCTCGGTTTATGAACACAATTGGTTCCGGAAGCCTGTTCATAAACTGAAGCGTTCATAAACTGAAGCGAACTTTCCCATTGAAAGCAATGGAAAGTGGATTAATCTGTTCCAGATGGTCCGTTGAGTACTTAAACTGAAGCGTTCATAAACTGAAGCGAACTTTCCCATTGAAAGTAATGGAAAGTGGATTAATCTGTTCCAGACGGTCCACAGAGTACTTAAACTGAAGCGTACTTAACCCGAAGCATGGGTGTAATTGGTTCCGTAAGTCTGTTCATAAACTGAAGGGTTCATAAACTGAAGCGAACTTTCCTACTGAAAGTAATGGAAAGTGAATTAATCTGTTCCAGGTGGGTCCGCAGCGTTCATAAACCGAAAATTCGTAAACCGAGGTGTTCGTAAACCGAGGTTCCACTGTAAATGATTTTTAATGGTTCGGATTTTGGTTCCTCTGTTTTGTTTTTGTCAGGTTGTTGGTTAAATGTTTAGATGGGGTTGGTGGTTATTATAATTACGGTATAACTACAAACTGTTTATTCTTGCTATTATTGTTGCGGTTATCATTCGCTTCAGGGGCGTTGCTAGCCGCTTTGTCACCCAGGCATCAAACGCAGAGGCACCCCCCAGGGGCATGACGTCACAACACATTCGGCATGATGTCATGACGCGCGGGCGTGACGCCCCTCGCTGGCCTGCTCCTTGCCTTTGCTGCTGCTCCGAGGGAGAAGAAAAGTGCATGCTGGCTGAGAGGGAGCAAGCCGGTCCCAGCAGTCGCCCGGCAAAAACCTCACTAGGCACTGCAGGACTTGCTCAGCCAACGCACTCTCTCCCTGGGTGGAGTTGAGGGGCGGGCCAGCGAGGCGATGCTTGTGACGCCCTTCACTGGCCTGCCCCTTGACTCCGCAGCAGGAAGGGAGAGCGCAGCAGGAAGGGAGAGCCCTGCCGCGCCTAGCGAGGTTTTTGCGGAGCGACGCGGCTCGGCCCTCTCGGCTGGTGCACACTTTTCTTCTGCGTTGGAGCCATGGTGGAGGCAAGGGGTGGGCCAGCGAGGGGAATCAGGCCCGCGCATCATGACATAAAAAGTGTGCACTGGCTGAGAGGGAGCAAGCTGGTCTTGGCAGCCGGCCGCAAAAACCTCGCTAGGCGCTCCAGTTGCATCCTCTTCATCCTCATAATTTGATGATAACTTTGAAAATGATTTAAATTGTGTTCTCTCTCTCTCTCTTTTTACCGGCGAACCTTAAGTCAAAATGCCGTGGGAGGTGGGTGGGCAGGCTAAATCAGCAGTGATGGTACGAGATCCAAGCTCTTCCACTAAGTGGGTGGGCTAGATGCTGCATAGGGCAATGGCGCCAATTAATTTTGGAAGCCGACAGTGTGACATCTTATCCCACCATGCATGCTAACGACAGAGTGCAACCTCTCCATAGGCGGGAGGGCTCAATTGAGAGTAATTAAGTGTGAAGGGAAGTTCGGTAGGCCTTTGGAAAACTTGGAGGGGAGGGGCGTGCATTCCCTGCAGGGGTCTTGTCCAATGGTGTCAGGGTACCTGCATCCTGCCCTTTTGAAGTAGCTTGTGATCTTTGAATACCTGGGCAGGAGAAGCAACAGCATTTAATACATGATAGCTGGCACAAATTTCTGTATGGAAACTGCCCCCCATTACCTGCTTTGATCACAGGGAAGGCTAATCGGTTGGGCTGCCTGTATTATTTCAAATGAAATAAAATCAGAACATATCAGCTAAAGAGAGAGAGAGAGACTGGTCATTTTCCATTATTGTTGTTGCTCTTGTTATTATTATTATTATTATCTTTCATATCAGGTTATTTGCAAGTGCACAATAAGAGCAACAACTGGCTTAAAAGCAACACAAACATCCTTGAAAAGACAATAAATCATCCAGCTGGAAAAGCTTTTTGAAGCAAACATCTCTTCAATTTTCCTTGGGAATTATAAATAGAGGCTAATAATAATAAAAAAATTATTATTTCTACCCCACCCATCTGGCTGGGTCTCCCCAGCCACTCTGGGCGGCTTCCAACAAAAAATTAAAAATAAATTAAAACAACAAATTCCTTCCAGTAGCACCTTAGAGACCAACGAAATTTGTCATAGGTTCCCCTTTTTTAAGATACCGTCTTATAACTTTTTTTCCTCAAAAAAAAAAAAAAACCACAGGGTGGCTTATTTTCGGCGGGTGTCTTTTTATTCTGCACACACAGAAAGAGAAGAGCACGGACCTGTGTCTGGGGCAGTACAAGTTGAGGGGCAGAGGTGGGCAGGAGGCAAATTTACCTGGCACCTGAGGCAGCCTGCGGAGTTTCAAGCTCCGGTGAGGATGGCCACCCCCGTGCCGTATTCCATGTGGAACACCTTGGCCTCCAGCACCCTCCTGGGGTTTAGAGAGAGAGGAAGACAGAGAGAGCACCCCGAGCCTCCGGCAGCCAGCAGCAGCAACGTTCCCAGAGGCTTGGGTCGGCACCCAGCAGCACGTGCAGAGCACCCCGAGCCACTGGGAGCCGGCAGGAGGAGGAGGCTTGCCGGGTCGTCACCCAGCAGCGAGCGCAGAGCGCCCCGAGCCTCCGGCAGCCAGCAGCAGAGGCTCGGTGCGCTCCGCGTGCGCTCCGCGTGCACTGCTGGGTGACGACCCAGCAAGCCTCCTCCTCCTCCTGCCGCGGCCAGCGTGCTGGGTCCTGCTGGCTGCCTGGGGCGATCCGCGGTCTCGATCCGTGGAGGTATGGCTTATTTTCGGGGTATGGCTTATATTTCCTAAACGCTTAAAATCCTGCTATGGCGTATATCATGACTATGTATTAAAATAGGGGAAACACGGTATGAGCTTTCGTGTGCATGCACACTTCTTCAGATACACTGAAACAGAAGTCACCAGACCCTTATGTATAGTTAGAGGGTGGGGAGGGGCATTACTCAGAAGGGTGGTGGGAAAGGGTGATTGGCTGATAGGTGTGGTAAACCTGTCAACAGCTGATAGGAGTGGTAAACCATAAGGGTCTGGTGACTTCTCTTTCAGTGTATCTGAAGAAGTGTGCATGCACACGAAAGCTCATACCTATGACAAACTTAGTTGGTCTCTAAGGTGCTACTGGAAGATTTTTGTTTGTTTGTTTCAACTACGTCAGACCAACACGGCTACCTACCTGTAATTAAAACATCAGTCATTGAAAAACAGGGCTGCCTTCAGATGTCTTCTAAATGCCATATAGTTGCTTATTTCCTTGACATCTGATGGGAGGGCATTCCACAGGGAGGGCGCCACTATCGAGAAGGCCCTCTGCCTGATTCCCTGTAACCTCCCTTCTCGCAGTGAGGAAACTGCCAGAAGGCCCTCGGCTGAACGATGGGGGTGGAGAAGCTCCTTTAGGTCTACTGGGCCGAGGCAATTTAGGGCTTTGAAAGTCAGCACCAACACTTTGAATTGTGCTAGGAAATGTATAAGAAATATTATAATCCATTTATAGAAAACCTCAATGTCAATATATAAAAAGTCATTAGGATCCTTCCCATAATGCAGTTGGTGGTGGAATCATAGCTGCCAAGTTATCCCTTTTTTAAAGGGATTTTCCCTTATGCTGAATAGGCTTCCTCGCGAGAAAAGGGAAAACTTGGCAGCTATGGGTGGAATGATTCTGTGCTGGGAAAGAATGACCAGCTGGAACGTCTGTTTAAAAACTTCCAATGAAGGAGAGTTTGCCACCTTATGAAGCAGTAACATTCCACTCTTGAACAACTCTTACCTAAATAAAGTACCTCCTAATGTTTAGCCAGTATCTTCTTTCTTGTAATTTAAATCCATTAGTTTGGGTCCTCCCCTTTGGAACAGCAAAAGACCAGTTTGTGCCCTTCAGATATTTACATGAAGACAAAGTCTTTGGGCTCTGAGAGCTGGTCTTATCTGGGGGAGATTTTTAACACTTCAATGGGCATTTCAGTAGCCCCATTAATTTTGCATTATATTGTTAAATTGTTTTTAATACATTTTTATTTTTTGTAATGTTATTATTGTATTATTTTTTATTTTACCTGCTTGTAAAATCACTTCAGGACTTGGTGGGAAACAATAGGCCCAAGTCTCCATTAAAGTGCCTTAAGGTGAGCTCCTGCAGAAAAAAATGGGGAAGTTTTACATACACAACCTTTTCAGCTCCTGTTCACCTTCTGAAATCACAAAGGATAGAAGAATGAAAAAGCGGAAGCATGAGCCATATAGTCCCTAGCCACCCCCTCCCCATTTTATCAGATCTGAAGTTGAGGGCATTTCCAAGTGTCTGGGGTTTTTCTTGAGGACAAGCATAACTCACTTGGCAAATGTCACTTTAAACATCACACATCCTTAAAATACCTTGCCTCCAAAGGATGCTTTGACATAAATCAGAATTTCATTACTTTAATGTGACTAAATCAGTACCCCCTAACGTTACCATAATGTATTTCTGTTTCACACTTTTTTCGGGGGGGGGGGAGAAAGAACATCTATTCATTAGAAAATGATTACCCATTTTAAGGTATTTTATAGATCACTGAGTTCCCGCAGTCCTGAAGTATTATTCAAGCTACATTAGGCTACATGTAAAAATTGACAATGCCCTGAACAATTTGTCTCCCAACGAAAAGGCACAATGTCCATTGAAAAGACAATGCCGTGTGTTTGCCTTGCAGGAAACAGGATGTTTAGGCTGCAGTTCTCTGCACACTTCCTTGAGAGTAAGTCCTACGCAACAGTCAAGAAGAGCCCAAGTCAAGCAGAGAGAGCGTACAGGACCTTGGACAGCTCCCAGGGGTCCTGTTGCTAAATCAGATACAGCAGGGACGTCCAGCTCCCAAGAGACTATGATCTACCTGTACTCCCAGGAAAAAAAATACTGGCAGTGATCTACCCTTTTTGGGGGGGTGGGGGAGTTCAGAGTGGCCAAGCTTTTTTTAGAGGGGCAAGTCAGACTTGGAGTGGGATTGGCACCACCTCTCTGACTGTGTGGGCCCTTGTTTCATTTTGCAGTCTTTGACTCTGCACGGCCAGTTAGAAAATAGAACTGCAGGGAACTCATCCTTTGAGTGACAAGGTTGTGTCCTTTGGGTGGGAGTGGTTGTTCCACCAAGGATGTTGCCTGGGTCTCATCCTCATCCCATTCATTTTCTGGCACTGCACTTTCCATCAGTTGTAGGTCATGGTGGCCTCTTTGAAAACTGAGCCTTTCCTAGCCTGGTTGTGTTCTTCTCCAGATTTCACTCACCCTTCCTGGTGTTAGCATTTCACTCCTCCGTTGCTGGATGTGTGGTTGTTATATCACATGCCTGTGTTTACTTTCTAGGCTTGGAAAGTGTGAGAATGGAAGCCAGTCTTATCTCTTCCGTTCTACTGTACTTTTGTACTTTCTCTCTCTCTCTCTCTCAGAAAAGAAGGAGGAGAGACGCCATGATTGCCTTGTGCTGTATATATTGCTTAATAAATACTTAGAATGCACACACCGACACTCCACTTCATTTCTGCTAAACTCTGCTGAGTGAGCGTGCACATAGTCTTCTGATATGTGTCGCTGGAAGCGTGCTGGGACTGAAGATTTATGGACGTCTCAAGCTGCGCTTCATAAGGGAGATGCCCAGAGAGGTTTATCTCATTCCAGGGGCTGCGTGTGCCCCCCAGGCGTGTTCTGACAGTGTAATGAGGTGTTTAGGGGTGGTCATTTCCTTGAGAGCATCATTGGGAGTACAGCAAAGCTAGAAGTTGCACCAGTTCATAACCGATCACATCCCATTACTCTCAAATGTCCAGCGGCCAACCTTGTTATTAACCTTAGGCACTTAAGAATAAGATGTTGTCAGGCACCTGCCCTGTCCATCACTAAACCATAATCAGGGAATGCTTCCTGAATTCTCCTAACCTGTCAGGAGTATGGGCAGGAGTCAGGCTCTGGGGCCTGTAGTGCTTTGCAGGACTGGGGCATGCCTCAACTTGTGCTGGAGAAGCAAGGCATGGCCACACAGGTGAAGTCCTCAGCTTGTGCTGGAGAAGCAAGGAGTAATCACCCAGGTGAGGCCACTTGAGATCTCACTGCACCTGGTGGCAGGAGCTGGGAGGGATAAAAGCCCAGCATTTCCCTTCAGCTCTTTGCCACAGCAACGCTATCCCTGCCTGGTTGCATCTGGCCTCCTGTTCCTTGGACCCTTGCCTTGTTGCTGCCATGCTTCTTGGACCCCTGCCTCGCCTTCGCCTTGCTCCTGCCCCATGGACCTTCGCCTTGCTTCTTGTTCCTGGATCCTTCGCCTTGCTCCTTGCTCCTTGGACCCTTGCTTCGCCTTCACCTTGCTCTTGCCCCGTGGACCTTCGCCTTGCTTCTTGTTCCTGGATCCTTCATCTTGCTCCTTGCTCCTTGGACCCTTGCTTTGCCTTCGCCTTGCTCTTGCCCCGTGGACCTTCGCCTTGCTTCTTGTTCCTGGACCCTCACTTTGCCTTCGCCTTGCTTCGTGCCCCGTGGACCTTTGCCTCTGCCTTCGACCCTGCTTCTTCACCACCATCTTGCCTCTGGTCCTGACGCCCGCCGACCAGACCGTGACATAACCCAAACTTCTCCCTGGATTTTGGGATTCCAGATGACCCAGCCTAGTTTCTCAGGCAGAAGCACAGCATTACAAACCCTCTTTTGCATTTTTCAATCTGAAATTTCTGACCACACATTCATTTCCTTTGGTTCATTCATACAGCTGGATAGTTCGTTTATTTTCCGGTCGATGACACTTTCACATGCATTAATTCTTATGCCCATATTTCCCTGCTTATGCATTAATATGCATTTTTAAGAAAAAATGCATACAAATTCATATTCAGATTTGTAGGTGATGTCCAACTAAGTCATACTCAGACTGAAACCAATGAAGCTAAGTTATTTATTTCCATTGAAGCTTGATCTGCCTTGAGTTACCCAGTCTCACCAGCACCTGTTCTGTTTCTTTTCACACACTACTAGCATTGCTTAAAAGGGAAAAGTAAAAATCTCAAAGGTCCCATTGGTTTTTTAAAAAAAGGTTCTGTACTTACAGTTCCTCTTATTCACAAGGATGGCTTGGGATTCTAAACTATATGACTGGAGCTAGTTTCATGACACCCTCACGCAAGAGAGAGGGAGATGAGAGGGAGAGCAAGAAAAGGGTGCAGAGATTAGGTGTCTAGTTAGAAACCACAAAGTGTATGATCTCAACCCTTTGCTCCACTGACTGCATGCATACAAAGCTGCTTTTACTAGGGTTGCCTTGCGTCTAGAATTTACCGGACTTACATGAAATACTACAATTGGAAGCAATCCCACAATTTGTGAGTTTGTCCCACCCCCACCCCCCTTAAAAAAAGTTCTACAACTTTGGGCAAGACTAAATAAAGCTCAACAACTTTTCTTTCCGGAATTTCACTTCCTGAAATATGGCAACCCTACTACTACTCAGCAAGAACTACCTTGCAAAATTTGCAGAAATGCAAAATCCAAAACACAATTATATTTTGATCCTCACATTATTCTGGGAGGTGGTGATCAGGTCCATTTGTATCAGAATACACAAAGATTGATTGCCTCAAATATCCCTATTCATCCCTCTTTTTGCCCCCCCCCATCCTCTATATTGCCAGTACACCCATGTAAATAGATAATAAAAGCTTTCTTAAAATAAGCACCATTTATGGGCTGTTTGCCATTGCTGATACTTTGAGCCCTTTGTCTCCTGATGAGAATAAGGCTGTTTTGCGCCATTGGTTGACTCTGCCAGCAAATTACGAGCACTTCTTGCGAATAGAAAATATAGCAAATTAGTAATTCATGTGGTAGTAATAATAATAATAATAATAATTTGCCTCTACATATTGATTGGAGCTGGCTGACAAATTGTGATTCCGTACGATGGAAAACAATCCATCTTTTCAGGATGAAGTGTTAAATCAAAACAAAAATATTTGACATTTGAGAGGTTCTTTTGTGATCGTGAATGAAGCAGTTACTTCCATATGTGGGAAGGGGAGATAGTCCTTGCTAAATAAAGCAGAATACTTTACAGGAACCCAAGAATTAGAAGGGGCTCAGGACCTCACAACATTATTTACAAGGTTGTTGCCTATTGGTAGCACTTAGTAGAAAGAGGAAGAATATGCAACACCACATCTCTCTCACACACACCCTTTCTATTGCTAAAAATGAAAATAAATATCTTTCCACCATCGAAAGCCAAGAGATTATTTTGTTGAATGCTATATTATTTTAAGAAGAACAGGATAGATTACTTGGCTGCCTGATCCAAGAAATTAAGAAGACTTGTTTCCATCTCTAGCCTGCGTACGATCAAAAGCTATGACAGCCAGTGTGGTGTAGTGGTTAAGAGTGGTGGACTCGTAATCTGGGGAACCGGGTTTGCGTGTCCGCTCCTCCACATGCAGCTGCTTGGTGACCTTGGGCTAGCCACACTTCTTTGAAGTCTCTCAGCCCCACTCACCTCACAGAGTTCTTGTTGTGGGGGAGGAGGGGAAAGGAGATTCTTAGCCGCTTTGAGACTCCTTCGGGTAGTGATAAAGCGGGATATCAAATCCAAACTCTTCTTCTTCTATCACCAAAAATGGGGACTGGGCACAGGTCAAGTGGCTGTATTTCATCCTTTCCGTTTCCGAGCACAATTCAAGGTGTTGGTGCTGACTTTAAAGCCCTAAACGGCCTCGGTCCAGTATACCTGAAGGAGCGTCTCCACCCCCATCGTTCTGCCCGGACACTGAGGTCCAGCGCTGAGGGCCTTCTGGCCATAGCTGCCAAGTTATCCCTTTTTTTAAGGGATTTTCCCTTATGCTGAATAGGCTTCCTCGCGAGAAAAGGGAAAACTGGGCAGCTATGCTTCTGGCGGTTCCCTCGCTACGAGAAGGCAAGTTACAGGGAACCAGGCAGAGGGCCTTCTTGGTAGTAGCACCCACCCTGTGGAATGCCCTCCCACCAGAGGTCAAAGAGAACAACAATTACCAGGCCTTTAGAAGGCATCTCAAGGCAGCCCTGTTTAGGGAAGCTTTTAATGTTTGATGGATTTCTGTATTTTAATATTTTGTTGGAGGCCGCCCAGAGTGGCTGGGAGAACCCGGCCAGATGGGCGGGGTATAAATAATAAATTATTATTATTATTATTATTATTATTATTATTATTATTATTGGTGTCTGGGTGGGTTTTTAAAGGGACAGTTGCAGTGCAGTGTGTGACATTTTGTATTGTATGGCCTGAAAGACAGCTGCTGTGGAGGAAAGGAACTTAGGGGGGGGGGACCTGAGACATCCTAGCAATCCTAAAGGCAGCATTCGGGTTGTCAGCACTTTTGCTGAAATACCAATTAGGGCCAAACTGCATGTAATACTTTAATTGAAATGTGTCAGAGGTAAGACAGTGGCCTGTTAGCTCTTGTAAATCCGTTTTGTGCTCCCCTTCCTACAATTAGGCTTCCGCCAGGTATCCATCAAGCAGGCTAGTTGAAAAAGGAGCTGAATATGCAGGGCTACTGGAGGTTGTCAGCTACACACTGATGTGAGGTTTCTTTGGCGAGTAAACTGTCTCACAGCCAGTGCCCGATTTGCGTATAAGCTAAACAAGCTATAGCTTAGGGCCCCATTCTCCTGCCCCCCAACCCCCGCAAAAAAATAAAGGAAAAAAAATGGGTGTACATTTCCAAAATATAAGATAAAAAAACAAATAAATTAAACCTACATACAGCAGCAGTGTTTTGTGTTGTGTAGGCTCCTATGATGTAAGGCATGGGCCCCGACTGCTAGCCTGCTCCCTAAAATATCACTGGTTTGCTCATTTCTATATATAGGGTGCCTCCATTCTGCTATTTAGAATTATTAGTAGTTTTCATCACATATTTACAACCATTATTATTTCATGTTACAGCAGGTTTCTAGAGGCTAGATAATGAGTCTTTGCAAGTTGTGTTTCTAAAGGAACCTTTGTTATTTCCCAATGCCAATGTGTTTGCATTATTAAGTTTGTTATGAATAAAAAATCATTTTAAGTTAGAGCCTTACCTTCCAAGTCCCGGACTGCAGAATCCGGGACCGGCAGCCGTGTGACACCGGAAGTTGTGTCGACGTAACTTCCGGTGTCGCTTTGCCCTTCTATGGGCACAAAAAATGGCCACCGCCAGCTTCAAAAGTAGCTTCTACGCATGACCAGAAGTGCGTCGACGCAATTTCTGGTGTCGGCCCGCCCATCTATGGGCACCAAATGGCCATCGCCGACACTGGAAGTCACGTGTATGCACTTCCAGTCATGCGTAGATGCGACTTTTGAAGCCGCCGGCGGCCATTTTTTGTGCCCATAGAAGGGCAAATCAGAAAAAATGGCCGCCGGCAGGAGAAAATAACAGAGAAAAACGAGAGACGAAGTGATACGGGGGACCACCGGGAAAAGGTAAGTAAAAACGGGGGTTTCCCGGGGAAAACGGGGTACTTGGCAGCTATGGTTAGAGCTTAGTAATTATTTCACTGTTAATATGCTTCTTCTTAATTGTATTTCATTTCAACAATTACTTTGATAAAATACATATTTTGTTATGTGCAAATGGCTTGAGATATCTATTAGGTCCCTAAATTACCATATAGCATATATTCGGCACACACACAAAAAACAAACAAACCAGCGATAACTTGTTGTTGACAAAGGACAGCTGGACATATAAAGGTCCCCATTACCTTCAGTAGCTTTAGGGCCTCATCAAACCTAAATCCGGCCCTGCTCACGACCCCTTGCTCCCACATTCTTTTGACTATATTATGATGGCCAGCAGAGACTATTCTCCAGGTGGATGGCAACTGGGCGGATGACAAAGAGGGAAAGAGTCTTTTTCTGTTATGGTACCCCATCCTTGGAATTCTCTGCCAAAGGAAGCTCACCTGGCGCCCGCTTTGATGGCACTGAACCAAGGCACTTCATTTTGCCCAGGTTGTTAGTCCTTCATTTGATAGCTGCAGCACTTTATGCTGCATTGACAATCTTGTTTGTAAAGTCACCCCCTGACTGCTGCTTTTACTGTTTTAAATTTTGAGACTATTTATTGTCCTGGGCTTTCAGGGGAAAGCATTTTAAGACTGCTGTTGTCCTTTTATTGCTGTCATTCTCCTAGCTGGTTTATTCTGGACCTCAGAGTTGGTTTGTTTTATTGGGGTGGGGGAGTCTTTCATTCTACTTTGATTACTTTTTGCTCTTTTTACTGAATAGAAATGTTTACTGGGTTGAAATGAAATAAAAATTGAAAACATAAATGGGTGGAAATGATCAGAATATTCCACGAAAGTATCTAGAGTCAGCATTCGCCACAAATTAATATGCACGCTGGACACCGAAAGATATTCTGATACCGTCAGCTTATTTATATATTGCGTTTCTCATAAATACATTGCACTCAAAGTGATTCACAGAAGACAATTTAAGTACAATGCAAATCATAATAAAAACAATCCATTACAAAACACCATTGATATTTCAACACTTGCAATTCATTTAAAACTTGTCAAGAGTGCAAATGTCCATGAAACACCAATAGGTCAGTTAGCAATACCCAGTGCCAATAATATCAACCTCATAACCCACATTAAACAATTTATTTATTTTTTGCAGTTTGCAGTAGGAAACCTAACACATCATATCGAACTAGCAGCTAAAGATTAAATTAACAGCAGCCTCCAACAAAGCATATGGTATCACGATGCATAATCACAGCCAAGATGTATTTTTGTATTTTCATATCATAAACCGCCCTGTGATCCTCGGATGAAGAGCCGTGTAGAACTTCAATAAATAATAATGAAAATAATAAAAGTCAGCCAACTAGGTCCTAGTTCAAAAATATGGGATTCCATGTGCCTAGCAAAGCATGTAGAGAAATGGCCATCAGCTTAAAAGGGGATTAGACAAAAGAGTGGACAATAAATGGCTGCCTAGTCATGATGACGGTATTTTACCAACAGTATCAGAAATAGGGTGCCAGTTACAGGAAATCTTGTGTATGGAGCGGAGGTGTGGCCATCACCTGCCCCTCAATGATCAAAAGGTATTCCGTTAAAGGGATCACAGGAACCTCGCGGTAAGCATCTCTCGGGCAAAACCTGGATGTCACTGCTCCAATGGGTTTACTCTGTCAACTGGGGCAGTAGTCCATGATAGTCTTCAGCCAATGCCTATGTCAATACCTATAGAGTCATAGAATCATAGAATTGGAAGAGACCACAAGGGCCAGACAGTCCAAACCCCTGCCAAGCAGGAAACACCATCAAAGCATTCCTGACATATGGCTCATAGCTGCCAACTCTCCCGTATTCCCCGGGAAACTCCCGTTTTTCCAGCCGTTTCCCGCTGGCAGCCCAGATTTTAAAAAAACCCGTAAATCCCCCGGATTCTTACCGGCCCGGGGAGGCTCCTTCTGCGCATGTCTAGAGTCTCTGGACATGCGCAGAAGCGATTTCTAGCGTGGTGGCCATTTTGGAAATTGGCAGAGCATGCATAGAAGCAACTTCCAGTGTCGCTCTGCCCAGTTCCAAAATGGCCGCAGCGCGACTTCCGGTTCTGCGCAGCTGCCGATCCTGGATTTTTCAGTCTGGAAGTTGGCACCTATGATATGGCTGTCAAGCCTCTACTTAAAGACCTCCAAAGAAGGAGACTCCACCACACTCCTTGGCAGCACGTTCCACTCCCGAACAGCTCTTACTGTCAGGAAGTTCTTCCTAATGCTTAGGTGGAATCTTCTTTCTTGTAGCTTGAATCCATTGCTCCGTGTCCGCTTCTCTGGATCAGCAGAAAACAACCTTTCTCCCTCCTCTATATGGCATCCTTTTATATATTTGAACATAGCCAGCCAGCCCCCATGAAATAACTACACACGGACCCAGAATTAAGGTTGATGGGTAACATTAAGGCCACAACTTTATTGATTGAAAATTAAATGTGAGAGGTACAGACCTCACCTGGAGTACTGTGTCCAGTTCTGGGCACCACAGTTCAAGAAGGATACTGACAAGCTGGAACGTGTCCAGAAGAGGGCAACCAAAATGGTCAAGGGCCTGGAAACGATGCCTTATGAGGAACGGCTTAGGGAACTGGGTATGTTTAGCCTGGAGAAGAGAAGGCTAAGGGGTGATATGATAGCCATGTTCAAATATATGAAAGGATGTCATATGGAGGAGGGATAAATATTGTTTTCTGCTGCTCCAGAGAAGCGGACACGGAACAATGGATCCAAACTTCAAGAAAGAAGATTCTACCTAAACATTAGGAAGAACTTCCTGACAGTAAGAGCTGTTGGGCAGTGGAATTTGCTACCAAGGAGTGTGGTGGAGTCTCCTTCTTTGGAGGTCTTTAAGCAGAGGCTTGACAGGCATATGTCAAGAATGCTTTGATGGTGTTTCCTGCTTGGCAGGGGGTTGGATTGGATGGCCCTTGTGGTCTCTTCCAACTCTATGATTCTATGATTCTATGATAGGGGAAAGTGTGTTTTAATCTTCCAAAGCAACTACTCTATTCTGAACTTTGCACTTAAAAATGGAAAGCGTAATGCTGGTGGTCAACAAAAGGGTTTAAAGGCTGTCTCAAGGCAATTTTTTTTTTAAAAAAAGTACTTTAGTATAAACACCAACAACTGAGAAAAACTGGCCTGCGAGTGCTCCAATTGGAGAACAGCCTTTACCAAAGGTGTCATGGGCTTTGAAGACCCTCGAACTCAGGACACAAGGTAGAAACATGCTAAAAGGAAGGCATGCTTGGCAAATTCATACCATGATCAACTCCCACCCAGAAACCAATGTCCCCACTGTGGAAGGATGTGTGGAACCAGAATTGGTCTGCACAGTCACTTACAGACTTACTGTTAAAACCATGTTTATGGAAGACGATCTTACTCAGCTACGAGTGATTGCCAAAGAAGAAAGAAAGATAGACTGATAGATAGATGATAGATAGATCACTTTTTATTTGCATTTAACCTCTTAAATAGAATGCATGAAGGGGAAAGTGCCTTTTCTGTGTGAGTTTCCTGTAGGCCTGCATTTTACAACCTTATGCTTTCTAGGCCATAAACAAGAAACCCTATCTGACGCTGAAAGTGCTCTGCCCTGTTGCAATAGCTACAATAAACACTGGGTCCCTCCTGGATGCTGTGCTTGAAATAATTTCCTTGGTTCTGTGTTTTATTTAAGAGGTGGACCCTCACCTGGATAACAAACACAGTGGTGTAGGACTAAATTCGTACCACATGGTTTAGATTGGCCACTGGCCTGAACCAGCAAGCTCTTCTAATGATCAAGAAGCTACTCCTGGCTAATTGTAGTGGCTATATGTCTTGGGGGGTTTCATGACCCTACTGGAGCAAAAATAATAATAATTGTGGGCATAGGGGGAGGAGATGGGGAAACTCCATTGCCCAAACAGAAATCCTTGCATGGGGCTTCTGTTGATGGGACACACTAGCTGAATCTGAGATAGGGTGGAATCGAGGAGAGAATGCTCTCTTTCCATCTCTTTGCACTAAGTCTTCGAACAATGAGCTCCTTGCTGGCGGCTTTCACAGCAGCTGGGCGTTTTGCCGCACAATTATTTTTTGTTTCTTTCACCCAGCAATTTTCACTGGGAAGGGTTTGTTTTAGAAAGTGCCTCCAAAGTCAGAAGTTAATCAAAGGGCAACAATGCAGGGACATAAGCATAAGCGCTCCCTGGTCCGGAGGCAGCTCAGACTGTCAGGCACTGACGAAATTATAGAGCATGGCCACGCACTGCATCTTTTCCCTGACAAAAGGATCAGACCAACGAAAGGTCAGTGTTGTTGAGACACGAGTCTATTAGCTTACTATTGTCATAAGTATCGGGGGGAGAAAAGCGACACGTTAGATGATGCTTCGAAGACAGGGGCTGCAAAGCAAGCACGAGCAACAGGGCGTGCTTGGCATTTTGCCTTAAGTCTGCCCATAGAAACTGCTCCATTCTCCCCCCCCCCCACACACACAGACCAAAAAGTATCCACATCAGGCAATTGAGCATGAACAGTGCTGAGTGCTTGGGAATGGATTTGGGATGGAGCATTAGAAGTTGGACAGATCCTAAGGCCAGGCTGGCGAACTGCAAGGAGTCAGGAGTCAGATGCGGCCCTCCAGGCCTGCCAATCAGGCCCCCAGGACTCAATCTGGGCACCAGGGCAAGAGACTTCCAGTTTTCACCTACACAATCCTGGCCCTATCACAGTCTTCCTGTGTGTTCTCCAGGGCCGACCCGAGAGTTTTGGCACCTGAGACGAACCACAAAATGTGCCCCCCACCAGGGAAAAAGGAGAGAGTGAAGATCTACATCAGGAGCAAGAGGGCAATAAAGATCTACATTGGGAACATGTGGGTGGGGGGGGGGGGGAAGAGACCAGCAGCACCTCCTAATTGCCAGCACCTCCTAATTGCCACCTCCTAAATGGCTCTGTAGAAGCAGAATTAAGGGGGGGGGGTGCCAAGGAGGTGGCAGATGTGCCACTCACAGAACAGACCCTTCAAGTGTCCCTAGTTTCAGGGACAGTCCTGGATTTATAGAAGCCGTCCCGGTTTCTGATTTGATCTCAGAATGTCCTGCTTTTCCTTAGGACATCCCTATTTTCATTGGAGAAATGTTGGCAGGTATGGAGTTATGCAATCCCTCTGGAAGACATCTGAAGGCCGTCCTGTATAGGAAAGTTTTTTTAAAAATGTTCAGTGTTATATTATATTTTTATATATGTAAGTAGGGTTGCCAGACTCAGTAGAGGACAGGACTTCTGTGCCTTTAATTGCCCTGCTCTCTTTTGAGTCTGGAAACCTTAAAGAGAAACCAGCAGACCCTTTGTTTAATTCCCAAGCTGGTGACTTCTGTTTCAGTGTATCTGAAGAAGTGTGCATGCACACGAAAGCTCATACCTATGACAAACTTAGTTGGTCTCTAAGGCATAGCTGCCAAGTTTTCACTTTTCTCGCGAGGAAGCCTATTCAGCATAAGGGAAAATCCCTGTAAAAAAGGGATAACTTGGCAGCTATGCTCTAAGGTGCTACTGGAATGATTTTTTAATATTGTTTTGACTGCGTCAGACCAACACAGCTACCTACCTGTAACTAACCCTATATGTAAATAGTGCTGGATTTATGTATAAACTAAACAAGCTATAGCTTAGGGCCCCACTCTCTTGGGGGGGGGGGCTCAAAAATATACTTCTTCTTAATTGTATTTCAGTTCAACAATTACTTTGATAAAAGACATATTTTGTTACGTGCAAATGGCTTTAGATACCTATTAGGTCCATAGATTACTATATTCAACACCAAAAACAGTGACAATTTGTTGTTGACAAAGGACAGTTGGACATATAAAGGGCCCCATCACCTTCAGTAGCTTAGGGCCTCATCAAACCTAAATCCAACCCTGTATGTAAGCCACCTGGTCAGGGGGTGGGGGTATAAATAGTAAAATGAGGATGATGATGGAATGGGGCGTCCCAATTTTCAACGGAGAAACGTTGGAGGGTATAAGAGCATGCTTCAGCCATCATTGCCATGGCAGCAGCATTAGCAGACAATGAATTCCTTGGAGGTCAAATCTGCTGCCATTGTGGCAGTCCCCTCACTTTGCCCCATGGGTAGGCCAGCCCAGGTAAGCACTTCCCACTCTGGACTAGGAAAGGATTGCTCCTTGCCAGGAACGTGTGTTCATAAAATCAGGTAGTTAATTCCAGTGGGTTCATTAAAGAGCCCACACACCTCCAGTGAAATGATTCAACAAGCACTATACTCTTCAAAATCCAAATCTATAAACTCAGCTGTGTTAAAATATGGGGCCTTTATGGGCTATTTGCCATTTGGAAATATTTCATGTCCTTTGTTCCGTGATGAGATTCAGGTTCCATTTCTTCTTCTTCTAACCATTAGTTGGCTTAGCTGATCACAAGCACTTGTGGTGGGTGGAATATATAGGAATTCAAGTACAACTGCTGCAGCTAATAACGATTTGCCACTACTTATTGATTGGAGCAGGGATTTTGATTCCTAGTGACTGAAAAGCACTCTTCATTTCAGCATGAAGTGCTCAGAAATATCTGCCACTGCATGTGTGTGAGAGGGAAATCCAGAATGAAGCAGTAACTTTCATTTGCTAAGAAACACCCCCCCCCCACAAAAAAAGCTGTAATCTTATAACCACTTACCTGGGAGCAGTGCTATTTTTCTAGAAAAAGAGGTGCCAGAACTCACCATGAACACCTCCCTTGTGATAATGGCAATGGCACCCACCTGAGACGTGCCGGAACTGGGGAAAAAAAAAAAACCACTGCCTGGGAGTAAGCTCCACTGAATTCAAAGCGGCTTACTTTTGAGTAGACACAGGATGATGCTCCAAGGCTGTAGATCAGGGGTCAGCAAACTTTTTCAGCAGGGGGCCGGTCCACTGTCGCTCAGACCTTGTGGGGGGCCAGACTATATTTTGGAAAAAAATATATGAATGAATTCCTACACCCCAAAACTCATTTTAAATAAAAGGACACATTCTACTCGTGTAAAAACATGCTGATTCCCGGACTGTCCGCGGGCCGGATTTAGAAGGTGATTGGGCCGCATCCAGCCCCCGGGCCTTAGTTTGGGGACCCCTGCTGTAAATGCTGCAAGGCTGTAATATTCACTTACCTGGGAGTAAGGTTGCCTTGAACTAACCTTGCGTAGGGTTATGCCTGGGTTTATGCACAGGGGTTATTTTCAGGGCCGGCTCTAGGTAGAGTCCCGGTGGCACAGGGCGCCAGGGCGCCGGGCCGGTAGGCAGGGCGCTGCGCCGCAAAACTGCGCGGAAGCCATGCTGCGTCCTGCGGGGGCGCCGGAGCGATCTCTGCTCCTCAGCGCCAGGGCGCGCGACCTGCTCAAGACTGTCCTGGTTATTTTAATGCTCAGAGGAAATTATTTGTGCATGTGCATTACAAAACAGCATGAGATTTTTATTTTTTAAAACCTTCCAATAAGACAGGCCAAATTTTTATGTGCATCCACAAATGCTGTTTGTTAACATTTTAATAGGCTTTATTAGCATGCACATACCCTAACAGCACCTAGCCTAAAAGAGAGCAGACAACATTTGTTCAAGAGAAGGTGAAATGATGAAAAAAAGAAAAAAAGAACGGCATACCGAGAACAATGGCTGCAAGCAAGCATCAAACACAAAATAAGGAAACAGTGCCGAGTAAGAGATTGGTGGGCCTCTTTTACTTTTCCTAGGAGTGCAGCTCCAGAACATGTTTTTTGACACAGCAGGGCTGATAACATCAACTGCCACAGCACCAGGGCAAATGATGGATCTTCCTTACTGGGGCAAGCGAATGAGGTGATAACGAGGCTTTCAAG
Organism: Zootoca vivipara; assembly: GCF_965207765.1. NCBI lineage: Eukaryota > Metazoa > Chordata > Lepidosauria > Squamata > Lacertidae > Zootoca > Zootoca vivipara. The sequence goes on from NC_142587.1 coordinate 93,431,479, forward strand.
TTTTACAATTCACCATATATAATACAGCTGGCATGCTTTTTGTTTGTTTTAGGCATTTAAATAAAATGTTACAAAGATTTTCTACAGCGCTAGGCATCAGATAATATTGCCACATCAAATCAAATACTACAAATAATCCCACTTTCTGTACGTAATGTAATGAACAGTAGGGCACCCCCCCCCCCAGCTTGCTCGGCGCCCTACATTCTCAAGTTGCATCCCCATTGTATTTCAAACAATAACCTCTCTTAATCATGTCACAAAATGCTAAGAACAAAGGCACCATCAATCTGTGTCGATTTTCTTATTCCATTTACGACGTAATATGCAGTCGAGCCACAGCTGCTGGACATTATTAAGGGCCAGAAGATTAATATTGAAGCAAATGTTAGTAATCCCTTTTTATCCATTTCAGAAGCAAGCAAAGAGGGGCAAAACTCCACATCTGGAATGACCGTCGTCGGCGTATGAGGTTTAACCCAATTTTGACGCATCCATATGGGTCTAACCCACATATCTCCCTCTTTAGGCATCCAGAAATTCCTCTGGATTAATTTTCTCCTATCTGACCGTGATCACTGAAGTAAGCATACTTGGTGAGCACAATGCTCATTTTGCAAATCCTGGACGTCCCCTTGGGTGTACGCAAGTGTGCAAAATCAATTAAGAATTTGAGAGTTGGGAGATGATGGCGGGAGTTTTCGTGAGTCGAGAGGGTGAAGCAATTAATTTGATGGTTGAACTTGACCAATGAAGCATATTCGGGTCAGCTCTTACAGGAAACATGAGTAATTTGTACAGGGACCAGCTGCTGTGGGGAGTCCCAAATAGTCTGCAAGGAGAGCAAAGCCACACAGAATATGCAGACTGGTCCAGTCTAGAATATGCAGTCTAGTCCAGTCTAGTAGGTGCATAGCAAACAGCAACTGAATTTTGTAGCTGGACACGGGCAGCAAGGACCCTTGGAGAAGACAGCGAAATGTCTGGGTAGCCCAGGACTGCAGCATCTTCCTGCTCCGCTAATGCTTCTTACTCCCAACCCAGCCCCCAATCACTCAGACACAAAGCTGGGTCAGTACTTTGGGGGTAGGCACACACGGGTAGGCATAAGAACATACGAGCAACTGGCTAGATCAGGCCAGTGGCTCATCTCCTGCAGAATCCCGTGGGGAACCCGCGAGAAGGACCTGAGCACAAGAGCGCTGTCCCCTCCTGCAGTTTCCAGCAACTGGTATTCAGAAGATTTGCTGCCTCCAACCGTAGCGGCAGAGCAAAGCCATCAGGGGTCGTAGCTGTAACGGATTGACACGGTTTTGAAATATTTATTCCTGCCTGGCTGGAAAAGAGTTAATCCACCTCCAGCCTGAGTGACATAACATTCTGGTGGGGGCGGGACTGTTCCCAGTTTAAAAGGAGGGAGCAACGGTTTTGTCAGTTGAGGAGAGGGAGAGGGAGGAAGAAAGTTGAGATCTTCTTGCAGTCCATGGGACTCTCAAGAGTCTCCTCCAGCACCATAATTCAAAAGCATCAATCCTTCGGCGATCAGCCTTCTTTATGGTCCAGCTCTCACTTCCATACATCACTACTGGGAAAACCATAGCTTTAACTATACGGACCTTTGTTGGCAAGGTGATGTCTCTGCAATTGCTAACTTTAGAAATTCACCCCAGCAGCATTTTCAACAAAGGAAACCATGGCAAAATGATCGAAGTTTCAGTTTGTAATCCAAGAATAATATTTACTTCCCTTGCTTCTGAAATTATAATATTAACCTGTATGACCTTCAGAAATAATCCTTCCACTCTGTTAATTAGCTAGCACCTTTGCTGATTTCATTCTCCTCAAAGATGTGGTTCTGTTCATCTGAATCAGGCATCCCCAAACTGCGGCCCTCCAGAGGTTTTGGCCTACAACTCCCATGATCCCTAGCTAAGAGGACCAGTGGTTGGGGATGATGGGAATTATAGTCCTAAACAACTGGAGGGCCGAAGTTTGGGGATGCCTGATTTAAATCATTTCAAAAGGGGCAATGATAAAGATGACTGATGGGGACCTTTAGTCTTGTTTGATGGTGGCTTAAGTAAAAATAAATAAATAAAGAGATCACTTCAAGAACAGTCCTGTGATCTGGTCAATGTCTGAATGGGTGATGGTTTGGGATCTTTCCATGTATCGGCTGCCTTGAATTCCATGAGTGGGATATAAAAGTAAGCAGGCGCGCCAACTCTAGGGGGCCAAGGTGTCTTTGGCCCCCTCAATATTTGTTGGAAGGGGGCTGGTCCCCCTCAATGTTGAAGGGGTGGAGGAGGCCAAGTCAGTACAGCTTTCGTGGTTGACTCCTCCAGAGGGCTTGGCCTTCTTCAGACGTCACGACAGTAGAATTTGCTACCAAGGAGTGTGGTGGAGTCTCTTTCTTTGGAGGTCTTTAAGCAGAGGCTTGACAGGCATATGTCAAGAATGCTTTGATGGTGTTTCCTGCTTGGCAGGGGGTTGGACTGGATGGCCCTTGTGGTCTCTTCCAACTCTATGATTCTATGGCATCACACCACATCACTCACATGACACCACACACATGCGACATGTCCTGGACCCCCAAAATCTTGGGGGTAACCTGGCGCCTTTGAATGTAAGATTATTATTTTTTAAGTCATCTGGTTTCTAGGTGAAACTTTCAACAATTTAAATAGACTAAATAAATCTGTTGGAATTTAAACACACACACAAGCACACTCACACATAGTTCTTTCTCCCCATCCCTGTTCATATCCACAACGAGCTTGGTGAGTCGCAAATTGTGGATTAAAGGATTTTACACAACAATCCCAACCCCAGCTGGGGGGGGGGGGCACTGCCACATGCTCAGTCTTGCTGCTCTTGCCCTTTGCCCAGTCCAAACTCTCCCCAGCCAGGTAACGAAGGGGTTTTTGATCACAGCCTAAGTTGACCCACCATTAATTCATTAATAGGTAACATTTAAATAGAAGTGTAAGTGAACTTGTGATGAGCAAATTTGATTTGGAAATAGGTTAGCACTTAGGAGTATTCCTTGAGAATGTTCAGGGAAAAGATTGATCTAAATTAGCTCGTAAGTGTGGATCGCGCCATGCTCAATTAGCTTAACATCTCACCCATTTTTCAGTTGTGCCCTGGCTAAACAAACAACCCCAGATGGTATTTTAAAATAAAATAAAATAAAAGATTTCAGGGATTGGCGTGCAAGCCCAGTGCTCACTTAACCCAGATGTTTGCTTAACCAAGCTCTGGGAAAATTCCTAACCCAGTTACGTCTGGGTATAGGGCAGTATATAAATTCAATAAATAATAATAATAATAATGTGTCATGCAAAGTGCACTCCAACTACAGTCAATGCAGTTGAGAACGTCAGAGGAGCTTGCTGTATCAGGCCAGTGGCCCTTCTAGTCCAGCTTCCTCTTCTCACGGCGGCCAACCATATGCCTCTGGGAAGCATGCAAGGAGGACCTGAGCACAACAGACACTCTCAGCACTTGTGATTCCCAGCAACTTGTAGCCAGGGGCTTACTGAAAACTGTGTGGCAGGTGTCATTTTCTGGACCTGACCTGGACATTGCGCTCTGCTGTGCTACTGAATTTGGTAGCCAGGGTTCTTTCTAGGGGCAGCAAAGGCTTCCAGGGATGATGTGCTCTTTGTCCATCACAAAGACCAAGACAGGCCTTCTGTGTGATGCTCAGGACTCTGCCAAAGCCCTCCCTTCTCCCTATACCACGCCCCTCACCAGCCTTGCTCTACACCAGGATCCCTCCAGATGTTTTGAGACTATAATTCCCATCATCCCTTACCATTGGTCCTGCTAGCTAGGGATCATGGGAGTTGTAGGCCAAAAATATCTGGAGGGCCGAGTTTGAGGAAGCCTTTTTGAGTGTGTGGTTGTTGTTGTTTTGTTGTTGGTTGGGCTTTTCACTTGGCTGAAATGTGTCCTTGGACTCTGATAATGCCTCTTGCTTACCTGTATGGAAAGACGAGTGCATTGAAACCTATGATTCCTGCATATCTGGGATGTAGTGTCTCTTACAATGATATGAGTTACATCGATTACTCTGCCTACTGTGACTCCACCAGCACTGGCATGGTGACCTGCGAATGTGACTTGAGGGAATGCGAACCTCACACTGGAAACAGCCCCCCCCCCGACCTGTATCGTGGGAATGCAGGATATATAGCTATGAAATATATTTCACAAGTATACAGTGACTAGATGACTTCGAAACCCTCTTCCAACTCTTGCTGATTGACTTTGTTTTTCTCCCCTTTTGCCTTTTCCCCAACCTATCTTCAGTAAAGAAGTAAGGAGGAAGTTATTTCCGTCACATCCTGGGTTCATCACTATCAACACTGTTTCCATTCTGCTACGGTTCTGCTTCTGCCAAAACCTACATTATGTACTTTGCTGTCTGCTGTGGCTAAAACATATGCAATTAATTACTTAATAAGTTTCAATGCATTTCATTGGGAGGGAAATATCAGAAGTCCAACATAAATTCAATGTTTGCAAACTAAAAAATAACAGTGAATACCACTCATATCAAGTGGCGCGATTTCTATTCCTAACCCTGAACATGCAAGTTGCAGAAATCTCCTCTCCCTGTGGGCCATTTCTGAAGGAATTATCAGACATCCCTAGCGTTCAGGAGCTGGGTCTACCATGTTACCTTTTGGGAAATCCCAAGGTAGTTAGCTGAAGACATGCCTTTGTTGTTGATGATGGGGAGAACAGAACCTGAGGACTTGAATGTGATCCCAGATAAGTTGATCAGAACTGATGCCTACTCATTTCACAGAGAGACAGATGTATTGACATATCTCGGTGACAAATTGCATACCCAAAGCGGATGCACCATAGAGCAAGTGCTAAAGTCTACTCATAGTTAAGATGGACCTGCCAATATGATTAAGTAACAATCCCATGCCGTTCCCATCTTCCTCATCAAGTAGCTGCACCAACCTCTCCCCTTAATGAACCAGGACACCCACCTGCACTCTGAAAGCTTTGGCTTCCCTGACAAGCTGACTCCACAATAATGGATGGGATGCGCCATTTTTGCTTAATTAGTTACATTTTACAGTACTTGGTGTGGAACATTAAGGGGGGGTCACATTTGGGCTTTTTAAAAAAACCACAAAAAATCTCCCCCCTCTCCTCTTTAACTCCCAGAATTAATGAATTAATTTAGCTACAGCGTTGCATACTGTGCTAACAGCACCTCTTAATTAATTGGAAAGGTTTCTCATAATTAATGAATTATACCAAAGGCATAACCAATTAGGGTTGAAAGGGGAAGGAAACAAAGATGTCACTAAACTTTGAACAAGTATGTGTGTGTGTGTATATATATATATATATATATATATATATATATATATATATATATATAGTGGAACCTCGGTTTATGAACACCTCGGTTTATGAATTTTCGGTTTATGAACGCCGCGGACCCATCTGGAACGGATTAATTCACTTTCCATTACTTTTAATGGGAAAGTTCGCTTCAGTTTATGAACGCTTCAGTTTATGAACAGACTTCCGGAACCAATTACACCCATGTTTCAGTTTATGAACGCTTCAGTTTAAGTACTTCGTGGACCTGTCTGGAACGGATTAATCCACTTTCCATTACTTTCAATGGAAAAGTTCGCTTCAGTTTATGAACGGTTACTCCGCGGACCGTCTGGAACGGATTAATCCACTTTCCATTACTTTCAATTGGAAAGTTCGCTTCAGTTTATGAACGCTTCAGTTTATGAACAGACTTCCGGAACCAATTGTGTTCATAAACCGAGGTACCACTGTATATATATATATACACACACACACACACACACACACACACACACATACATACATACTGTGGGTTAAACCACTGAGCCTAGGGCTTGCTGATCAGAAGGTCAGCGGTTCGAATCCCTGTGACGGGGTGAGCTCCCGTTGCTTGGTCCCAGCTCCTGCCAACCTAGCAGTTCAAAAGCACGTCAAAATGCAAGTAGATAAATAGGAACCGCTACAGCGGGAAGGTAAACGGCGTTTCCATGTGCTGCTCTGGTTTTCCAGAAGCGGCTTTGTCATGCTGGCCACATGACCTGGAAGCTATACGCTGGCTTCCTCAGCCAATAATGCGAGATGAGCACGCAACCCCAGAGTCGGTTATGACTAGACCTAATGGGTCCCTTTACCTTTACCTGAACATTATATATATATATATATATATATATATATATATATATATATATATAAAATAATATAATATAATGTTCAGAACCTCCCGCCTCCCAAGTGTTAGATGTGGAGGACTAGTTTAGGCTACCATCTACTTGTTGTCTTTTCAAGGGGTGCGTTGAATACTCATGAGAAAGAGTGCTAGCCTCTTTCTGTTCTTCTCAACATTCCTTCCATATTTACCATGACAATTCACTTCAGAAGAAACTCAGTGGTGATGGGTAATAAGGATAAGCATGTCTTTGACCAGTGGGCAGAGCCATCTGGTGGGTTGAGGGAGAACCATGGCAGATAAGACTATCAGTAGTTACTAGCCATTGTGTCTCCAATATTATATACCTCTGTCTACCAGTTAGTGGGAACCACAAGTAGAGTCAGGGCTGTTGCTCTCGGGTCCTGTTTACTGATGTCCCATAGGTCACTGTGGGAACAGGATGCTGGACTAGATGGGTGGGCCACCGACCTCATCCAGCAAATTCTCCTTATCTTTTTCACAGCCTTGATAATAGTTGGAATGTACTATGCAACTGTCTGCATATTTGGGAACATAGAGAGAGCTATCTTGTACCAAGCCAGGCCATCATTCCATTGTACACCAGTGGTAGCCAATGGGATACTATCCATATGTTGTCAGGAGGCTCCACAGGCTCCACCTCCCTTCAGTTCCTTCCAGCAGGGCCCTTTTTCAGGAAAGTTGGGCATCATGGCCCAAGATCATCTGCAAGGCAGCATGTTGACTATCCCTGACCTACCCTGATGGGCAGCAGCTCTCAACGGTTTCAGACAGGAGTCTTTGCCAGCCCTACCTGGAGATGACAGAAATTGGATATTTTGCACGTAAAGCAAAAGTTTCAAAGCCATTGTTGGGTGACCATCTGTCATGGATGCATTAGCTGAAATTCCTGCACCGCAGAGAGTTGAATCAGATGAACCCCGGGAACCCTTCCAACTCAACAATTCTATGATTCTAAAGCATGTTCTCTCAGCTAGGGCTCTTCCTTTTTTGTTTATTGAAAAATGGATAGATGATTGATAATAGACACACAGAAAGAGAGAGAGAGAGAGATATCCTGCCTTTTGACCAAGCAATTTACAATGTTTACCTAAAATGATCAACATATTCAAGTTCTCTGAGTGCTGGTCCTTATGTAGCCAAAACAGTGTCCATGTGCACTCTCTACCAGCACCAGAACCTTCACTAAATAATATTCCATTCCCTGCCAACTCTCAGCCTTCAGGAATTGCAGCACAGTAGCATCCAAATTTAACAGCAGTGGTGGCTGGTGCCTGCTAGTGATGGTTGGGGAGAAGGCACAGAGACCAATGCCATATCGACATCATACACTTAAAACACCATGATACAACCACGCTTTCCCCACCAAAATTATAGGAGATGCACATAGCTGCCAAGTTCTGGCCTGAGAAATAAGGGACTGGACCAGAAGTAGCAGACCGGAAGTAGCGCTGCCGCCATTTTGGAATTGGGCGGAGCATGCTCAGAAGCTACTTTTGATGCTGCTCTGCCCTGTTCCAAAATGACCGCCGTACCAGAAGTCACGCTGCAGCCATTTTGGAACTGGGCAAAGCAGCATCAAAAGTCGCTTCTGAGCATGCTCTGCCCAGTTCCAAAATGGCCGTCGTGCCAGAATAAACCGGGGAAAAACAAAAGAAATTCCATTTTTTCGAGTGGGAACAGCTGGAAAAACGGGGGTTTCCCAGGGAATACGGGAGACTTGGCAGCTATGGAGATGCAGTCTGTTATGGCAGCTGAGAGGTGCCAGGAAGTCCCCGATTTCCCCCAGAGAGCTACAGTTCCCAGAGTTCCCTGGGAAGTTGGAGAGTGTGAGAACTGTAGCTCTGTGAGGGGAATACACACCTTCCAACATTTCTCCGGTGAAAATAGGGACACCCCATTCCATAATGATAATTTTACTATTTATACCCCACACATCTTCCTGGGTTGCCCCTGACACTCTGGGCTCCTTCCAACATATATAAAAACATAATCAAACATTAAACTTTTTTAAAAAATCCCTATACAGGATTGACTTCAGCTGGCTAGGGGGGTCAGATAACGCCATACCCGCCAACATTTCTCCAATGAAAATAGGGAAAGTGGGACATTCTGGGATCAAATCAGAAACCAGGACGGCTTCTCTATATCAGGGATGTTCCTGGAAAATAGGGAATAGGGAGGTCTTCTGACAACTCTCATCACCATAAACAGGCTCCATCTCCCAGAATTCTTTGGGGGAAGCCATAAGGGTTTAAAGTAGTGCTTTGAATGTATGGTGTGAATGTGGCCCAGCCTTAGGTAAAGCTACAGCCAAAGACAGTCAGAGGTGCTAAGTTGCACCCAACATTATGTGGTTGACATCACGCCCGTGTGACATCACACACACGTGGCGCCAGTGCGCTGGGCTCCTCAAAGGGTCAGTCCAGAGTGCTGGACCTTCAGAAATCTTGTGTGACACTGAAGTTGAGCTCAGCGTTCCTTCTTGTCCATCGCTGGTTCTCTGGGCTTGTGGAGGAGGTCGATGGTCAGAGGGTTGACTGTTGGGAGCATTGAGGGGACCTGTTCCCTTGCTCAGAGATTTTGAGGGGGCCAAAAACACCTAGCCCCCCTGGAGTTGGTTTGCTTGGAGCTATTCCAGACTGGTTGCAAGAAGGCAGACAGGAGGAAGCTGGCTGAGGGCAGACTAAGGTTGGTGGAACAGTTCCCCATTTGCCCTAATAGGCCGGCCTCCACCATCCACTGGTGAGAAACCAGTCTTTTATATCTGCACACCATTAGATCCAGTTTAAGGCCCAGTCCCCCAGTCCCCCCCATTTCCCCTCACCTGAGAGTATCCCTGCTCTATTATTCATGCTTTTTTTCTTCTTCTCCTCTTCTAAAACCTGTCTGCATGCCAAATTACCTTTGTCAATCTGAAGTTTAAAATATAATGAGTGATTTAGGCAGCTCCAACAATTGATAGGATTTGACCTGCTGATTTTGAAAGGTCAATGGAGCACATTTTTTAATATAAAAATGTCCAGATAAGTAGGCTCTTTTTGTATGCGAAAGGCCATTGCTTCCGTCCCTTGATTACAAGGTGAGGCGTACCGTAAAAGCTTACTTTTAGAGAAGGAAGCCATATAACCTCTCCAGGTGGCTATTCAATTTTAATTTTGCCTTGACACTTGTCTGTACCATTCTCGCGTTCTCCACGGCGGAATCTTTTAATGCCGTATCACTGACTGATGTGCACTTGGGAGGTAATGAAAATCCACCTCATTTTTTTATGTAGGTAGAAATATGACCTTTAGGGCACCTCATATAATCCAGACAGATTGTGGCTGCACTGATCTCCAATTTGTGTTATGTTTTTATGGGCAAGGATTCATCATCATAATAGAATAGGGAAGTGGAGAATGGAGAATGGAGGGCAAAATGCTTTAATAATACTGTTTAGGTTTTGGCCAGTGTTGAAGTTAGATGAGAAAGCTCACAGCTCTCCAGTAATGGGCTTGCCTGGTGGTTACCTTTACATATATCAACCCCAAAGAAAAGGCTCTCATTTCCCCTTTCTTTTCTTTTAATTTAGAGATGGATGGATCTGCCAATTCCAGTTTCTCTCAGTTTCCCATTTCTCCAATCTCAGGTTCAGCTCAGCTCATTTCCGTGTCAGTTTGTGTGGTGGTGGTGTTTGTTTTACTTACAGGGGGGGGGGGGACCTGTATGAAAATATACTTTATGTTCATATGTTCCTGTTTGGCTGCATCCTGTACTTAGTTGCCCTGTTAATAAACTTGAATTTGACTGCTGATTACCCCAGTCCAACCTAAGAGAGTCAGTGCAGTGCTTTAAGGGTAGAGCTGGGGAGACTCGGGTTCCAATCCTCCCATTCTGTGGAAATCTACTGCATTACTCACATAGTCCCTTTCTGAATTGGGATGAATGAATCCCCCAGCAGCCCTGAATGACAAATTACTGACTAATGTTGCATGGGGAAGAAAAAAAACAAAAACACAATATAACACAATATTTTGATGGCATCACCTAGCCAAAACCAACTGGGAAAATTTTAAGGCTCTTTTTCTTCCTCTGCCATCAAACTCACACCATTTATATACAACACTTTCCCTAACCGGTTTTTTATTTTTTAAAAAATATTCCACGTGATTTCATTCCACATACAGTAATTACAGCTTGTGACTAGATCAAACCGTGTGTTTTCCCAAACCAGCAGTAATCAAATCAAATGCTTTAAATTTGCCATTTGACATAATTACTATAAATATGGCAGGAAATGATATTTCTGGGATGCATAAATTTGTAACCATGTCAGATGGCTGCCTGGTGAGAGCAAGAGAGAGACACAGAGAGACAGACAAAGTGCACATAAAAAATATAATGGTCTTTAGAGAGTTGGAGATCAGAGGTTGCATCCAATGTTTGTTCTTCCATGGAGTGTAAGCATATTGAAATCAATTAATGTAGGTGAGTTGTACCTATTGATCTCAGTGGGTCGGTTTGCAATGGGACTTTCACTGAATACGATCCTGTGTCCCGAGGAGACTGCAGAAAAGGAATCTAGGTAGATGGATGGGTGGGTGGATAGCTAGCTAGATGATAGATAGATAGATGATAGATAGATAGATAGATAGATAGATGAAATATAGATATAATAACTGTTGTGGTGCTATTCAATGTACTACACACATATACATGTTTATTTATAACATACTCCAAAGTAGAAAAACTTACAACACATTTCCAAGCCACAAAGCAATATCAGTTCCATCCTCTGAGCACACTAACAAATCAATAGGCCACTAACAAGCTCCCACATACAAGTCTTTATATATAGGGTAGTCATATATTTTTTTTAAAAAAAAGAGTTAAGTTGATATATTGCCCCTACAAATTTAGGACCAAAATTTAGATATCCATCAGCCTAGAAGAGCCACTTAACTCGATCAAAGGCTTTAAAGGAGTCTGATGACCATAGCTGCCAAGTTATCCCTTTTTTACAGGGATTTCCCCTTATGCTGAATAGGCTTCCTCGCGAGAAAAGTGAAAACTTGGCAGCTATGCTGATGACAGCTTAGCAAGTCGTGGAGAATGCTAAGCACCTTTCTAACTGAATGTGAGAGGTTTCAAAGACAGTATTTCTAAAAAGAGATGCAGCTTAGGAGGTGGAAAGCAACCTCGGAGACAGGGGCAGTAAAAAACAATCTGCACATGGCTGGGCTCAGTTAAGTATGACACAGCCTACTTTTGTTCCTCCCTAGAATTTTCATTGTCAAGAGTTCGAGAACACATTCCAGTCATGAAAACAATACTCTAAAGAGGGCCTGAACTGAGGCCAGTGTAAATTTTTCCCCCAGGGGGGCATGGTACAGACATGCCTGGGGTTGGACCAGGGAGCAGGGAGATTTAGGCTGGATCCTAAGCCTATTCAGCTCAGTCATGTGCCCTGGCAACCTGACACAGAGCACTATCGTAAAGGGGGAAAAGCTAAAATATTTTACGTTTTCGAAATGTAATTTGGAAATGTATGCAATATTGAGCTGCAAATAAGGGTGGGAAGTCATCAAGGTAGTGGAGTGGAAAGTCAGTTTTTAAATTTGAATTAATTTGTTGTTAATTTGTTAAAATTAGGCAGAGTAGCTGATGCTAAATGGAAAGTAGACCTTCTGTGACTGTATACTGACTTCCATCAGCAGCTGTTATGCTCCTGCCCCCAAGTCATTCTTTACTGATTTCAATCAATTTAATCTGAGTAAAACTTAGTGGAATACTCCATTACTCTGGCCTGTTCCATCTCACTAAGCCAGAGATTCTACTTGCTCCGCCCTTCAGATCCATGGAACAATTTTTGACCCAAGCAGAATGGAACTCAGGATGATTTAATAGGAAGATGCTCTATACTGAAATCAGACCATTGGTCCAACCAGCTCAGTCCTGTCCACATTGACTGGCAAGTGTCTCTCTCCAGGGTTTCAGACAGAAATGCTTCTGATGCCCATTTGTTGAACAATTAATCTTGGTGGGCTCGGCTTTAGACCCTTTCAAAGTCATGCTAAAAGCACTGCACACATTCCCGTACTTTGGTGAAATATTACTGTATGAAAAGTCCCCTGTATGATGTTTTCTTGCTGTTCTTCACTTGGATTGCAACCTGTTACCCATAATGGCCGAACAGGCCTTGCTTCTGAGTGCTTCCTTGTAAACATACTCTATTTATAGAACATGTTAGAGCAAACACCGCTACAATGAATGGCAAATATGTACTTTGATGGTTTCAACAAGACATCTCTAATGGAAGCATTCTCCCTCTCTCTCCGTTCCAGCCTGCCTTTCAAAGAGGGGGAATGGCAGCAATGTGTTCTGTGTGTTTGTGCTTGTACACAATGGTAGAGGTTGAGATTTCACTCTAGCAGCAACCCACATTCTTTTCCAAGGCCAAGTACTGAGGAGTGAAGGAGTTCTTTCAATTGCTTTTCATTTATTTCCATTCTAAGCAGATGCTCGGCCGAGGATGATTCCATGAGGATCACTCCTAAAAGCTTGAGGGCGAATGCAGTCTTTACAAGGCAAAATGATCTGCATAAGGGATGGGGAACATGGGGCCATTCAAATTTTCTTGGACTACAACTCCTATCGTCACTGGCCATCGAGCTCTTCTGGTTGGGGCTGATGGGATCCGAAGTCCAACAACATCAGAGGGCCAAGGATTCCTCAGTCCTGATCTATGCCATTGACTGGTCTCACAAGCTGTCAAAGGATGAACGTAATGTAAGAACATAACAACTGTTTGACAGATCAGTTCAGGGACATAGAAGAAGCTGCAGAACATGGGATGGTGGAGCGGAAGAGAAGAGAAATGTTGTTTCTGTGCTACACACAAGGCCATCTAAAGGCTCACTCCCAGAAGCAGCTTGCCAGGTAGAGACGGAATCATTATGCAAGTCTCCTGGCAGGTGGACTGCTGCTGCTTAACCAAGCAGGAAAGGGCACCCCCTGACGGTGTGTTTATGCCTGCTGACCTCCCCACAGCATGGTATCTTCCCCATCTCTCTTCCCACAACAGCAACCCACCTGCCAGGAAGCTAGCTAGTGTGGTGGCACACCACTTCAGACCATTTCTTTCCAGGGTTTCAAATTATCTCATTGTGCCACTGGGAGTAATTGCACCTGCAGAAGTCAATCATTCCATTAGTTTGTTTGCAGGGAATTGTAAGACTAGAAGTGAACTAATAAAAAGAGAGAGCCTTTGAATAAAATGTTTAAAAGCCAGTCAGTTCCTAATTCACTGTATAATCAATCACAAGATCTGGTGCATGCACACCATTTGAATGGCAATGCCCATCAACTTGGGGGGGGGGCAGTCCCCTGAGTTATTTTCTTGGGTCGGGGGGTGAAGGGAGAGTTGGTTCCTATGCCTCTGAATTTTAGTTGCTGGAGTTCTGGGTGTTAAGAGAAAGTGCACGCGAGAGAGAAATCTCCATCTCCTTTCTCCACATTGAGCATAATTTGCTGTGTTCGATCAGCAGGATGCCCTGATTGCTTGAAAATATTTAATTTGATTAAAAAGCTTGGCATGAGCTTTTAAAGGTCACAGTTGAATGGGGCAAGAGAAAAGAACACGGCATTTGTCAATATCAAGAAATGAGAAGTTATCGTCACATGTGTGGGCATCTCTTCTGGTTAGTGCTGGTACACCTTGGGTGTGCATTAAAGAATAAAAGAGGAAAGTGTCAGGATCTCCTACTCTTGAGTAGGACCCTGGTAGAGACACATGTTCTCTCCCTCCTGGTCGATCACTTGGGAGCTTCAAAAGCTTTCTCCAGCCCGAACATCACAGCAACTGATGCCTTGGAGACATCAGCACACTTACGGATCTGCAGAGTTTGCACAATTGCATAACAGAACTCAGTAGCACAGCATTTGGCTAATCTACTTTTATTTACATATAAACACACACGGAGCACTGCAACATGGCTCCCTCTCTCTCTAGCATCAGACAGCAAAGAGAAAGAACAAAGGACAATAGTCCCACTTCAGGAACACACAGTTACACAAACATCCTGTCTTTGTCACTTCCCACTCTGTAGAATGTAAACACATATACAGCCATGTGATAGACAACAATCCCATGAATGCAAACATGGGGAATGAATCTCTAACAGAAAGTTAGTCTATTTCTAAATTTCAAGTGAAATTGGCTAGTCAAATGGAAGTGATGTGAGTAAGTAACATTTAATGGTTATCCATGTTGGACAAAGATGGCCCAAGGCCAATCATACATTTGTATTATCTTGCATTCCAGCTTAGACCGTGGGAAAGAACTGTTTCGGATAAAAGGGGTATGTCCTGATGAAGACTGGAGAGAGGGAGCCCATCCCCTCTGGGATGCTGATATTGACAGTGTAATATGATGGCTTGACTGACTATGAGCATGCTTCTCTAAACTGTACCAGATATGCCATTTGAAAAGAAGACTAGCTGTGTTTCATTGCTATGTGGATTGGAAATCCCTAGGGTATAACAAGCTTCACCTCCACATGTAAACAATGGCCAAGAAGGAGCCATTGTTTATAGGACATTTCTAAGTGTTGTTGTTTAGTCGTTTAGTCGTGTCCGGCTCTTCGTGACCCCATGGACCATAGCACACCAGGCACTCCTGTCTTGCACTGCCTCCCGCAGTTTGGTCAAACTCATGTTCGTAGCTTCGAGAACACTGTCCAACCATCTTGTCCTCTGTCGTCCCCTTCTCCTAGTGCCCTCAATCTTTCCCAACACCAGGGTCTTTTCCAAGGATTCTTCTCTTCTCATGAGGTGGCCAAAGTATTGGAGCCTCAGCTTCAGGATCTGTCCTTCCAGTGAGCACTCAAGGCTGATTTCCTTAAGAATGGATAGGTTTGATCTTCTTGCAGTCCATGGGACTCTCAAGAGTCTCCTCCAGCACCATAATTCAAAAGCATCAATTCTTCGGCGATCAGCCTTCTTTATGGTCCAGCTCTCACTTCCATACATCACTACTGGGGAAACCATAGCTTTAACTATACGGACCTTTGTCGGCAAGGTGATGTCTCTGCTTTTTAAGATGCTGTCTAGGTTTGTCATTGCTTTTCTCCCGAGAAGCAGGCGTCTTTTAATTTCGTGACTGCTGTCACCATCTGCAGTGATCAAGGAGCCCAAGAAAGTAAAATCTCTCACTGCCTCCATTTCTTCCCCTTCTATTTGCCAGGAGGTGATGGGACCAGTGGCCATGATCTTGGTTTTTTTTGATGTTGAGCTTCAGACCATATTTTGCGCTCTCCTCTTTCACCCTCATTAAAAGGTTCTTTAATTCCTCCTCGCTTTCTGCCATCAAGGTTGTGTCATCTGCATATCTGAGGTTGTTGATATTTCTTCCGGCAATCTTAATTCCGGCTTGGGATTCATCTAGTCCATGGACATTTCTAAGTAATTGGTAGTAAAATTATAATTATTTGACCAAACCAGAGATCTCCAAGAAAAGGGAGTTATGTCACAAATGTTCAGTCCTTTAGTTCGGTCTTTTAGTATGAAAGTGACTCTTCAGATGTTGTTGGAGTCCAACTCTCATCAGTCCCAGGCAGCATGACCAGTGATCAGGAATTATGGGATTTAGGAGGCAATCCACTGCACACAAAGCTGGCATAAAGCATGGCAGTGTAAGTTAAGGGTAAGGTGACACCTAATCCAAACCCTGTTCAGCAATGGGACTGCTGCTGTTGCTGCTAAACCTAAGCCTGATAGAGGGGGAACAAGTCTTTAAGAGAGTATTTGGATATGCTTGGTTACCAGGTCATGTGACTGAGCTGAAAGGGCTTTGGGTCCAGATTAACTCCATCCTCCCCTGCACATCCTTTTGGAGGAAATTACTCCAGCCTCAGTCAGCATTGGCTCAGCTGGGATGATAAAGTTGGCTAACCTGAGCTTGGGGGACTGTTAGCTATTTTCCTTCACCCTCGAAGCCTTAGTCATGAAGCAGACTCAACACACAAGACCTTGAAGATGACTCTTTACAGTACTTGCAGAATGGCAACTATTAACAAGCAGCAGTGTTTATGCTAGGGACCCAGGTGGCACTGTGGTCTAAACCACAGAGTCTAGGGCTTGCTGATCAGAAGGTCAGCGGTTCGAATCCCTGCAATGGGGTGAGCTCCCGTTGCTCGGTCCCAGCTCCTGCCCACCTAGCAGTTTGAAAGCACGTCAAAATGCAAGTAGATAAATAGGGACTGCTCCGGCGGGAAGGTAAACGGCGTTTCCGTGCGCTGCTCTGGTTCGCCAGAAGCAGCTTTGTCATGCTGGCCACATGACCCAGAAGCTGTCTGCAGACAAACACTGGCTACCTTGGCCTATACAGCGAGATGAGCACCGCAACCCCAGAGTCGGACATGACTGGACCTGATGGTCAGGGGGCCCTTTACCTTTACCTTTAGTGTTTATGCACATCGAGTCCAATACAATGTGCTGATCTCCCTTGAGCCCAAGAGAGGGTTTTCTTGCTTCTTGCTTCCAAAACTCATTTGTAGCAGTACATATGTTGTCAGCCCATAGCTTGTCTGTCTCCACAAACTCTCCTGGATGCAGTAACTGCTTGAAGTTTCCGTTCTCCCACAAAATAACCCGTCAGCCATCACCTCCCACCTCTTCTGTCTAAGACACACACTCACTCACTTTTAAAGGGAGTTAACAAATTAACAAGGCAATGGTTCAACATTCCTGTGACCTTAATTGGAGTCACAAGTTTCTGCAGCTGTTGTATTACGTTACATAGGTTTTCTTTCACCCCAGTACAATTTATTCTTTGTAAAATACATTTCCTAACAAAGGCAGCACCAGTACAAATACTAACAGGGACTTAATGCTGGCTGAGCCCAGCTGTGCCAGGAATCTGCAAGGTGAGTCAGAGATCTGCTTCATCCTAAACTGGTCGCCCCAATGGATTTGACCATTAGAATCCAGCAAGATCTGCTGGATCCTCAGCACTATCTGGAGGTGCCGTCATAATTCTGGACTATGCAGTGGCTTGAAGTATTTAATGCCCACCTGAGCCCTCTCTGAGCTGTGATTATTATTCAGGGATAATCAGCAGCAAAGAAACACTTCTTCAGTTTTGTGTGATTCGGATCCCTTCCCCTCATCGAACGTGCCGGTTTCAAGACGAAAATTAAAACCTGTGAAAATTTGGCTCAGCTCTAGTTAAAATTCTCCACTCCTTCTTGCAGCCTAGATCTGATTCATTTCACAGCTGAGATGTCAGTTAACAAATAGATTTTATACATTATCACCTGGTGATGCAATGAGTCAATTAGTGTGCCTTCATATAGTTTTCAGAATGAATGCGCAATCGGATTTTAATGGTGAAAACAGAAAGTTCTAAACAGCTTCTGCTTGTTTATTTAAAACATTTATCAACCATGAACAGTCACACGATTATTTTAACATCTGCAAGGTCAGGAATTCAGCACAAGTTCAGCTTATATGGAGGTCATACAGTCCCAGAATTGAAGCACTGGAAGGGACACCAAGGGTACTGGTGGACTTTGGGCTTTAAACAAATCACCAGTGCCCTATGCAATGCCAAATTTTGGTGCTCCCTGCCTCTCACCTTCTGTGGCATTCCCTGAAACACCCTCTGGTGTTTCGGCACCCAGCGCAGGTGAACCAATTGCACTCCCCTAATTCCTCCTCTGCCAAGGGCCATCTAGTCCAACCCCCTGCAATGCAGGAATCACAGCTAAAGAATCCCTGACAGATGGTCATCCAACCTCTGTCTAAAAGCCTAAAATGGAGGAGAGTCCATCACCTTCCCAATATAGTTTATTCTACTGTCAAACAGCCCTTTACCATTGGAAAATACTCCCTAGTGTTTAGAATCATACAATAGTAGAGTTGGAAGGGACCCCAAGGGTCATCTAGTCACATCCCCCACAATGCAGGAATCTCAGCTAAAGCATTTATGACAGGTGGCCATCCAACCTCTACTCAAAGACCTCCAAGGAAGGAGAGTCCACAACCTGCCCCTCCAAGTGTCCCTATTTCCCACGGACAGTCCTGGATTTACAGAAGCCGTCCCAGTTTCTGATTTGATCCTCAGATGTCCCACTGTTCCTTACGACATCTCTATTTTCATTGGAGAAATGTTGCAGGGTATATGGACTCATCTGACCCCCCAAGTTATCTGGAGGCAACCCTGTATAGGGAAGGTTTTTTAAAAAAAAGTTTAATGTTTTATTATATTTTTTACATATGTCGAAAGCTGCCCAAAGTGCCTGGGGCAACGCAGTCAGATGGGCAGGGTATAAATAGTAAAATATTCATTATGGAATAGGACGTCCCTATTTTCATCAGAGAAATGTTGGAGGGTATGTGTTCCACATTCAAACAGCTTTTACTGTCAGAAAGGTCTTCCTGAGGTTTTGTCAGAGTCTCCTCTCTTGTAACTTGTGAACTTCCAGAAGCTGCTGATGTCTGAGCCCCATTTCTGTACGCATTCCAAAGCTTTCTCCTTTACTTTTCCAAGCAACCATTGGATAGTAACAAAGGAAGCAATCTTACACCAGAGGTCACACCATTGGTCCATCTAGCTCAGTATTGTCTGCATTGATGGGCAGAAGCTGCCAAGGATTTCAGACTGGGTTCTCTCCCAACCCTACCTGACCTTGTCAGCAATTGGACTGGGACCCTTTGCATGCATGCAAAACAATTGATCTGCCATGGAGATATGGCCCTTCTGCAAGAACCATTACAAAATCTAGGTTCTTGAAAACTGGGTTGACTGGGATACCCTGGGTATGACACATGTATGGCAAAGGGGTGCATGTTTCCCAAAAGCTGGGATGGCGGCTAACAGATTGAGGTTGAATCCTGACAAGACAGAAGTACTGTTTTGGGGGGACAGAAGGCAGGCAGGTGTAGAGGACTCCCTATTCCTGAATTGGGTAACTGTGCCCCTGAAGGACCACGTGTGCAGCCTGGGAGTCATTTTGGACTCACAGCTGTCCATGGAGGTGCAGGTCAATTCTGTGTCCAGGGCAGCTGTTTACCAGCTCCATCTGGTATGCAGGCTGAGGCGCTATCTGCCCGCGGACTATCTCGCCAGAGTGGTGCATGCTCTAGTTATCTCTCCCTTGGATTACTGCAATGCACTCTATGTGGGGCTACCTTTGAAGGTGACCCGGAAACTACAACTAATCCAGAATGCGGCAGCTAGACTGGTGACTGGGAGCAGCCGCCGAGACCACATAACAGTGGTTTTGAAAGATCTACATTGGCTCCCAGTGTGTTTCTGAGCACAATTCAAAGTGTTAGTGCTGACCTTTAAAGCCCCAAACAGCCTTGGTCCAGTATACCTGAAGGAGCGTCTCCACCCCCATCATTCTGCCCAGACACTGAGGTCCAGCGCCGAGGGCCTTCTGGTGGTTCCCTCCCTGCGAGAAGCGAGGTTACAGGGAACCAGGCAGAGGGCCTTCTCGGTAGTGGCACCTGCCCTGTGGATCGCCCTCCCACCAGATATCAAAGAGAAAACATCTGTCAGACTTTTAGAAAACATCTGAAGGCAGCCCTGTTTAGGGAAGCTTTTAATCTTTAACAGACCATTGTATTTTAATATTTTGTTGGAAGCTGCCCACAGTGGCTGGGGAAACCCAGCCAGATGGGCATGGTATAAATAATAAACAAGGTTGTTCAAAGATAAGGGAATGGGCTTGTTGGTTGAGGAAATACAGCGATGCAGAGCTGGTTCAATCCCACATATTGCAGGAGCTGTGCAATGTCCACTCCTGGGGAAATGAATCCAAGGTAAGAAGCTAACCATTACATTGAAGGATTAAATCAGGGGTGGGGAACCTATGGCCCTCAATATGTTGTTGGACCACAACTCTAATCAATCCTGGTCAACAGTCAAGGATGATAGAAGTTGTAGTCCAGTAACATCTAGCTTCCCATAGCTTCTCCATCCTTGGATTAAATCAAAAGGCACATGCAAACCAGTAAGAGTCCAGCCAATGGTTTCTCTCTCAGAACCCTGGAGGGAAATTATACTGAGGAAATCAGCAAGCAGAGGTAGAATTTCTCAGTTTCTGGCCTTTGGGTCAATGTCTAAAGTGGCCAGGTAGGTCCTGTTGCCTAGTAACAGAGTGTGGAAGCAAGGGGAAGGGGTGGCGTATCTGTTCAATTAAACGTTAACATCCATTTGCTGGAGTAGGATGCAAACACCTGTATGCATACAAGTTATCTCTGCATACTTCACCCGTCAGATGAAGGTAGATGGAGTTTTAAAGGATAGGACAGGGCAAGGGAACTGGAGCAGGGGGTGGGGGTGGTAGAGGGTGAGAAACTGCATAGCCTGGACATGAAATGGAAAAGATGACACAATCAAGGAACTCTAAACATGAATGTCCCATCTGCCAGTAGTTTCTTTTTTTGTCATTGCTCTTTATTGGTTTCATTAGATATTACATCTATTCCATTCATCATCAGAAATATCACAGAGTACAGAAAAGAAAAAATCATGAAAAAACACCTATACTTAATAAAAACATTTCTCCGTAACTTTAAATCATAAATAAATAATCTTCTACTTTTCTAATGTGTCTTCCGTCTACCTTTCTAATGTGTCTACCGTCTACCTTCCGTCTACTTACTTTTAAAACTGTGCCCCTTTTCACCTTATCAATCACCAATATTATATAAAATACATTATCCATCTTTCATGCAATTTGCAAAAATTAATCAGAACACACTAAAGATTTTATTTGGGAGCAATGTTTTTTTAAGTACCCTTTCTAGCACTCCCACTCCTTTATAAACTTTTGATTTGTTTGATTCCTGATTATTTCTGTCATCTTTGCAAGTTCCAAATACTCAAAGAGTTTTATCTGCCATTCTTCTCTCGTTGGAGTTTTCTCTCCTTTCCAATTCAGAAATCGACATTCTCGCTGCTGCTGTTGAGTATAGGAATACCCTTCTGTTATCAATTGGGGTATCTGTTGTCAGAATGCCTATAAGAAAGGCTTCTGGGTTTCTTTTTGCAGAAAAAAAGAAAAGAACTTTTTTTTTTAATTCCTCAAAAATGATATCCCCTTTTTTTCTACACCCCCACCACATATGGTACATTGTTCCCTCAGCCTGTTTGCATCTCCAGCATATGTTTGAATTTGATTTGTACATTTTTGCCAATTTGTAGTTTCTTACAGCTTCCAAAGAGAGCTGATTGGTTTACATATCTAGAAACTGCCAGAATGTTACAGAGTTCTTCTTGCTTAACCAAATAACTTTCTCCCACCCCTAAAATGACACCATGCACAGATTCAGTTGGCCTGTGGAACGCACCCCGTAAGAGTCCCATATGCCAGTCTGGCTCCTATCAGCCTCACTTGCATCCCCTCTTACGTAAATGTTTTCAATCATTTGCTCACCTTAGTCCTCATTCTCTGAAATCCATGCCACTTACCAGCACACTTCTGGTAATGCGGTGCCCTGGAAATCAATGCAACAGCCTGTGGAAATGGCATTGCTGTTTGCTATTTAATTGTTCATTAGCCTTTTATTGCACTTCGGAGCAACTCTTTTCCGTGTGTGTTTCTGTGTGTGTGTGTGTCCCTTTACAGTTCTTTCTCATGTGATCTAGAAATCAGAATGTAGTATCATGCAATGCAAATGTATTAAACCAGGGATGAGGACCACAAGCATGGGGCCCAAATGAGCCCTCCTGGGTTTTATATCTGGCCCCTGTGACTCTCCTTAAAAATGTAAAGGACCCCTGACAGTTAAGTTCAGTCACAGATGACTCTGGGGTTGCGGCGCTCATCTCGCTTTACAGGCGAAGGGAGCCGGAGTTTGTCCACAGACAGTTTTTCTCGGTCCTGTGGCCAGCATGACTAAGCCACTTCTGGAGAAACCAGAGCAGCGCACGGAAACACCATTTACCTTCCCGCCGCAGCGGTATCTATTTATCTACTTGAACTTTTTGGCGTGCTTTTGAACTGCTAGGTTGGCAGAATCAGGGACTGAGCAACGGGAGCTCACCCCGTCACGGGGATTCGAACTGCCAACCTTCTGATTGGCAAGCCCAAGAGGCTCATTGGTTTAGACCACAGCGCCACCAGCATCCCTTGTGACTCTCCTTACCTGCCTCCTTTTGTTCCATACTTGAGGGTTTGTTTGTTTGTTTGTTTTAACTTGGTTGGGATGTGTCCTTGAACTCTGATATTGCTTCTTGCTTGCCTGGATGAAGGCTAGAGAGGGAGAAACAGAGAGAGTTGGAGCTAGCCTATTACGCAATGGTAACATTTCCATCTGTCGCTGTGCCCACTTCGGCCTCTGTCTCTAGCCACCAATGGCCCATAGCTCCCAGAAAGCTACCCAGAAGGGAAAATGGCATTCAGGCTGAAATAGCTTCCCCGTTCCTGTTTAAAGGGAAGGTCTCCCATTCCATTCCATTCCATGCCCAGTGCCGTCCATATTAAGGCACTCCTTCATTCTTCCCCCGAGGCAATTTCCTACATTTTTGTTGGTCAAGGAACATTGCGTGAAATGTTCCATTTCCTTCCATCTTCCTAAAGCACCTGCGCGACGTGCTTGATGGATCATTTCAGAATGACCTTGTTAAATGGGAGCGTGTAAACCGTGGTGTATTTATTGCGTGTGGCTCTGACCGGTCAAATCCTTCCATTAAATGGGTGATATGTCAAAGAACTCAAGGCACAAATTCAACTTGCCATTGATTTCTCTCTCTCTCTCTCTTTAGCTTATAAGATTGTCTTTGAAAGAGAGCCAGCATCTCCTGTCTGTCATGGAGAAAGTATTCGACGGGGCTGCTCAAATTCCTTAAGCTCTCGTGGTGTGCTGTTTCAGGGCTCGACATGGCAATCTCGTTCACACTTCCTTGGATGTCAAACTCATTGACCATGATGAGACTTACCTTCTGAATATGCTACTGCTGTGATGAACATTACTCCTGCATTTTCTGGGACCACGGTCCATTCCATTTATGAGAATAGGAACTGCATTAGAAAGTTATGAAAGGAGGGGGGTGTTGGAGGTAAACATCTGGCGGTAAGAGCTGTTCATATGTGCAACAATCTACAGCAGGCATGTCAAACCTGCGGCCCTCCAGATGTTTTGGCCTACAACTCCCACGATCCCTAGCTAGCAGGACCAGTGGTTGGGGAAGATGGGAATTGTAGTCCAGAACATCTGGAGGGCCACAGGTTTGACATGCCTGGTCTACAGTCATACCTCGGGTTAAGTACGCTTCAGGTTGAGTACTTTCAATTTAAGTACTCTGCGGACCCGTCTGAAATGGATTGATCCACTTTCCATCACTTTCAATGGGAAAGTTCGCTTCAGGTTAAGTACGCTTCAGGTTAAGTACGGACTTCCAGAACCACTTAAGTACTTAACCTGAGGTACCACTGTACCTCATTCACTGGAAGTTTTTAGGCCATCTGTCGGGGTTCCTGCATTGCAGTGGGTTCAACTAGGTGACCCTTGGCATTCCTTTCCGATCCTACAATTCTTTGATTATATCTCATGGGTAGGGTGCACCCGAGGGGGTTATGGTCCTCAGGCTGAGAAAAAAGCACCACCATTCTGCCGGCGAAAGGGGAGCATAATGTCATGTCCGAGAAATGGCACTTTCCGATGACGAATTCATTGTTTTCCAGGATATTTTCTGAAGCTCAGAAGTTCACCTCTGCTGGGTTGTCTTAACCTTGCTGTTATCTTGTGTTATTAATGGACATACATTTCCTTTGCCGTGACCCGCTTTCTCTCGGTAATGCCACTTAGTGTACACACATACACACACTTAGGAGAGATTGCATTACGGTTCGGGGCTCTGTTTTTATAACCCTTTCTACTTCGCATTTCCCTGAGGGAAAGAATAATTCATAACCACCCATACTCCAGAATTATGGCAATCAATCAATCAGCCAGAAGGAAGGGTGGATCAACTTACTGCTAATCTTGTGTGGGTCATTACATGCAAATCTCGGATTTAGCCGGTGTGGGCTAACAGAACAGCACATAAAGATGTTCACTTAAAGAGGTTATACTACAGCCTTTGCCTACCTGACACCCTCCAGGTGTTTTGAACTATAGTTCCCATCAACTCCAGTCAGCTGGGGAGCCCCCAAATGTCCCATCATACCTTCACACAGAGTATTTCATTCCTGGTAACATGTACTATTGTCTATATGAAGTTCCAGAATTAATGTAATAATTTAGAACAAATATTTTACTAATAAGCAAGCAGAAATATATGTACAACAACAGTCAACTGAACTGGACCTCTTCCAACTTCCATACGTCCCTGACCAGTTTCTATTCATCTTAAATACACAGCAACATACAGTATATCATCATTTGATTAGAAATATATATATATATTGCTGCCTTTGCCAGCACTTATAATATTGTACAGCTTTAGCATACCCAGGAATCAAAGTTTTTTGTCGCTTTGTAGGAAATGTATACTTTTTTGTGGATTCTGCAACTTACTTCCTTTTTTTTTTTTGGCAAGCACCTGATTGGTCAATGCAGTATTTAAATATCAACTCTAGACAAGTATGCATGTGTGATAGTTGTTTAAAATGACACACACATGATCTTCCTGTATACATAGAATTGTAAGGCTGTTGTCACACTGTAGTTTGCATGACTGCCAGAAGACAAGCAAGTGAGCAAACAAGCAGTAAGGAGGGGCATTGGCCTAGGTGAGCTTTTTAAGGAAGGTGCTTCAGAGAGTGGTTTGGCAAACTGCTCTCTGAAGTGCCTCCTCCCTGTGGGAATTTTCAGGGAGGCAGGAGAGGATATATTGTTTATTAATATCCTTTCCTAACTTGCATTAGCAAGTTCTATAACTTAGCAGAGTTTTAAACATTCCCCTTTACGCGCATAGCGGTTAGCTTGTTGCAAGGTTGTTTAAGCTTCTAAATATAGAATTCCTGGTAATTCCCTTTAAAAAAGGTAAAGGGGGCGCTGACCATCAGGTCCAGTCGTGTCCGACTCTGGGGTTGCGGCGCTCATCTCGCTCTATAGGCCAAGGGAGCCGGCGTTTGTCCGCAGACAGCTTCTGGGTCATGTGGCCAGCATGACAAAGCTGCTTCTGGTGAACCAGAGCAGCACACGGAAACGCCGTTTACCTTCCCACCGGAGCGGTCCCTATTTATCTACTTGCACTTTGATGTGCTTTCGAACTGCTAGGTGGGCAGGAGCTGGGGCCGAACAACGGGAGCTCACTCCGTTGCAGGGATTCGAACTGCCAACCTTCTGATCAGCAAGCCCTAGACTCTGTGGTTTAACCCACAGTGCTTACTCCCTCTTAAAAAAAATAGACACGATACAAAGTTGTGCAAAAAGTATAAAACAAGTTTACTCACACACATTCAGTTCACAGATGGATCCCTGAAGGCAGATTTAGGTTACAAAAGTATATGTACGTGGAATCTATCCCATAAGGAGATAGTTCCTTTGAGCTCTGTTGGCTGGAAGCCAACAGGGCATCTCTAGTTGAAGCCTATGGGAAGACCACGAGCAGGACAGAAGTGCCCAAACACTCTCCACTTGTGATTTCCAGCAACTGGTGTTCTGATGCATACCATTTCCATACCTACAGATGAAACATTCAAACCCTCTCTTTCCTGTGTGTCCGTAATATTTATTCCTGTCCTTGTAATATATGTCTATCTCAGGCTTCTTCAACTTCAGCCCTCCAGATGTTTTTGGCCTACAACTCCCATGATCCCTAGCTAGCAGGACCAGTGGTCAGGGATGATGGTAATTGTAGTCTCACAACATCTGGAGGGCCGAGTTTGAAGAAGCCTGGTCTATCTTTTGTCAATTGTTGTTGTCCAGCATACCTTGAGTGGTGCTAGTGTCCCATTGTTGTTTCAGAGGATCTCCATTGTTTTACAGCTACAAAACTCACACTGTCCCAATAAGTTTCCAGTTTTTGCCATCTTTCTCTTCATCCTGGGAGGGGGATCAAGCTGTCAAACTTCAAATAACTCAGTAATGGAGCTCATCAACTTCTTGGCAAGCTCGCAGCGTCTCTCCTATCTTCTAATTAAATTAAATTCGAAGCCCTTTTGAGGCATACCGTATCTGATCCTGGAAGACTAGCAGTCAACAGTTACCTAGCCCACCATGAATCTGCCCAATCTCATTGCAGAGCCATCCAAATTGGTGGCCATCACCAAATATTATGGCAGCAAATTCCATAATTCAACTATGCTTATGGTTTTTACTAGTTTAGCCATGTAAATAAATCTTACATTTTGGACATGTGGAATCTCCTATCCTTTGGCTTCATTATATGACCCCCTGGATGTGGTATTATGAGAGGAGGAAAATGTTGCCCTCTTCCCTTTCTCCTCGCTATGTATAATTGTATACTAGGCCATCTTTAGCATATGTGGCAAAGGAGGCAAAGGAGGTCAGAACCCTTTTCCTTTTTTTCCAAAAAACACTGACAAATGACCCACCAACCACAATCACTCAGGGATAGCGGTTAAGAGCATAGGTGGCTTCAGCGGCAGGCACCCCCTAGAATTCGGCGCCCAAGCGCACCGCACCCCTTGCACCCCCAGGTAAAGACGGCCCTGATTGTATACACCTTTCTCCTGTCTCCCATCACTTGCTTTTTCTTCTATTGCCCCAGGCATTGTAACAGTTCCTTGCTAGAGGAATGACTCATTCCTCCACTTAATTATTCTGGTTTCTCTTTTCTGCACCTTTTTAGCTCTACTAGGTCCCCTTTCTCTGGATTCTAACACACTGAAAATCTATCTGAAAATATTCTCATATAGACAAAAATTAACTTCTCTTAACACTTCTGCAGGCCTCTTGCCTGAGCAGGACCCTCTGCATTAGCACCAGATGTTAAGGAAACTCAGTGTGAACTAAAGTAATTACAGATTAAGAAATAGGCAGTAGTTGCTGAGCGATCTTAGCCTCGTGTCTTTCTCTGTAATCATCACAGGAAGCCATTTTAATAATCAGAATTGCCAGCTTGATTGTCTGAAAGATTCTAAACCTTTTTAAAAACAGAACTTCAGGAACCTCAGCTTGGTCCATTATGCGTGCTGAAATTAATATTTGCTCCGAGCAAATAAGGCTCGGATATTTTCAAATGGAGATGATAATTGAGTACTTGTCTGATAAGATGGCTGTGTTTAAACAAAGCACATTTGTAGTTATGTTGCGCGAGCCGCTTTCCAGCCCTGTCATTTTCAAACTGTACAATTGTTTTCACAGGCATCAAAAATAAAGAACCGTGTTTGTCTAAAGCTTAAGATGGTTGGATAGGGTTTTCATTTTAAATATAAATATATATTAGGCAATGTTTTTAAAAGAACACAAAGGAGCTGCACATTATAACACTGTCCTGACTCGTCCCCAAATTTCACATAAAGCAAAATTTTATGGCAGTTTTCTCCTCAGGCGAAGCATTTAAGGAATTTCATGGGCAGTGAAAAGAGATTTGATTAAGCTTGATTTGTCAGGTGTTCCATAAATCCCTATGTGGAAAAGCTATAGCTTGATGGAAGATCACATGCATTGCATGCAGAAGGTCTTAGATTCTGCCAGGTAAGGCTGGGGAAGATTCCTGCCAGGACTCTTGGAGAGCCACTGCCAGGCCCCATGTCCACTGCACATTTAAGTAAGTGTTGTACCACTTCAAACAAAGACCCTCCAAGTGTCCGTATTTTCCGGGGACAGTCCCGAATTTACAGAAGCCATCCCTGTTACTGATTTGATCCCAGAATGTTCCGCTTTTCCTTAGGACATCCCTGTTTTTATCAGAGAAATGTTGGAGGCTATGGAGTTACGCGACACCCCCTCCCCCCAGCCATCTGAAGGCAGCCCTGTATATGGAAGGTTTTTTAAAAAAATGTTTGGTGTTTTATTATATTTTTATATATGTTGGAATCCAGTATAAACAGTAGAATTGTTGTTGTTGTCGAATAGGACATCCCTATTTTCATCAGAGAAATGTTGGAGGGTATGTAAACAAACATTGCTTTCCCCCAAAGAACCCTAGGAACTGCAAGTTGACAAAGATGCTGAGATTTGCAAGAAGACCCCTAATCCCTTCTAGGGCCGGATTTAGGTTTGATGAGGCCCTAAGCTACTGGAGGTAATGGGGCCCTTTATTTGTCCAGCTGTCCTTTGTCAACAACAAATTGACACTGTTTGGTTACTTGGGTACTTACTTCGGGTTAAGTACACTTCAGGTTGAGTACTCTGTGGACCTGTCTGGAATAATTAATCCACTTTCCATTACTTTCAATGGGAAAGTTCGCTTCAGGTTAAGTACGCTTTAGTTTAAGTACT
This sequence comes from Zootoca vivipara, assembly GCF_965207765.1. Taxonomy (NCBI): domain Eukaryota; kingdom Metazoa; phylum Chordata; class Lepidosauria; order Squamata; family Lacertidae; genus Zootoca; species Zootoca vivipara. The sequence continues at coordinate 93,460,094 of NC_142587.1, forward strand.
CCACGGACCGTCTGGAATGGATTAATCCACTTTCCATTACTTTCAATGGGAAAGATTGCTTCAGGTTAAGTACGCTTCAGGGTAAGTACAGACTTCCGGAACCAATTGTGTACTTAAACCAAGGTACCACTGTAATGGTGAATCGGATTTGAGCAGGTCTTCCCACCATTAAATATGTCATGCAATCTTATGCTCACTCAATTGACGAGATATCACACCAAATGAAGTGGAACAAACTTCTGAGTAGACATCTATAGGAACACCACTCGTTGCATGGGGCCTTTAACAGTACAGGCTTCTACCTGTCTACTCAGAAGTAAAACCCACAGCATTCAGTGTTGCTTACTCCCAGGTAAGTGTATATAGGATTGCAGCCTCCAATATGCAAACAAGCAGGCAGGCAGACACACACACACACACACACACATTTATGAACTCCACAGGCATCATGACTTGAATGCAATTGTCGGCATTAATAAAGCCACTGATGGCATCAATTTCCTTTTGAGGGTTTTTAACCGATTATCCATTACGGAGACCTTTGTTCCCCAAAGAAAATGAAAATCAGGTTTTGGGTACTTGAACCAATGCATTGTAATTACAGTTCCTCCAGTAATGACTTGTTAGCATTTCCATTCTGGCATGTTCATAAGTAATTAGGTCTTCCATCAATATCTCCTCTATGTTCCTGATTGCTGAAGTTACTACACCGTTCTTTGTTGCAACATCTTAGCAAAGTGTACCTGGAGTTCAAATGCCATTCCAGGGCCATTCATCAGCTCTGCGTTCACCCTGAATAATGAAACAAATAGACTCAGAAAGTTCAGAGCTGGACTATTCCTTTAACAAGGTGGATCAGGAAGTCCCCAGCTTTCCGAGTCATTCTGCTGCTGTCCCCCCCCCCCCCCAAAAAAAACAGAGATAAATGCACAAACTTTCATTTTGCTATATAGTTATTTCAGCATGCCATTTCAATAACAGCAAGAATGGGAAAATATGGTGTATGACCAGGGCCCACAACAAAACTGCCCTAGGAGAAGACATTGCTGGGACTGAAGTTTGGCCTCTCTTTTCCTCGCTAGCCCTCTTCCTCTGGACTCCTGCCAAGCAGACATAAGCTATGGCGAGGAGGAAGAACTTCCCCTCTGGGCCTGCCTGGCCCATTGCTCAGCAAAATGCAATGCTCTTTGCATTCTCGGTGTGAGGGGAGGAGGAGAGCTCACTTCGGACTGATGTGAAGATGAAACAGTGTCTTGCTCCTCTCTGTCCTGTCTTTCAGAGTCTGCACTCGCACTGAGAACCTCAGCACCCCACCCCACCCGTCCTTGAATGACTTTCGTCTTTTGACTCTCCATAATCACACATGCTTCCTGCTTCTACCACCTCCCAGCTTGTTCCCCAGTATCCCACCACTCTCCTGGGTCCAAGTCTTCTTCCACTGAGTCATCCCTAAGAAGCTCTTTCACAAACTTGCACTCAGTCCCTGAGACTTTTGGGGTCTACATGCCAATTCTGGGCAGGGCCAGTGGCGAAAGTGGATGAAGCAATGAACTTGAACTTTGCCCCTCACCATCCTCCATCCAAGCAACCCGGCAGGCAATTTTTGGAATTCTAGGACATATTTCAACCAAAGCAAAACACTCAAGGAAGGTGCAAAGCAGGGCTGGTGAAAGCTGGGGCTTGGATGTGATTTGGGGAGAGTCCTGAAGCCCAGAAATAACAGTTTCGAGGGCCACATTTGGCCCCTGGGCGCGAGGTTCTGTTTTTAGCGATACATAGAGCACTTGGTTTTAATTTCATTTTGCACCTTAAAATTATTCAGCAGGGATGAGGTGGGGAGTCATTTTTCATATAACTTTTAAGTGGCTAATTTGTCTCTTTTAGAAGCAAATTTAATTGCTTTTTTGTCAGGTTTTATTCCTATCCCAGGTAATATTTTTATAAATGGCTGTGTTGCTCGGAAATCAAAAGGTAAATGCTCGAATTACTTTAATGATTTAAATACTTAATTGCAACACAAGATAGGGGAGAGGAACTCAGCAAATAATTACTTAGGAGAGATCTGACAAATTATACGGTTCAAACAGCTACCCTAAGTTAGCACCCCCCTGTCTCTGGAGCAAGACCAAGAGCTGTTACAGGGCCCCATCCCTTAAAGTCTCTAAGGAAGGAGATTCCACAGAGCATATTCCATTGACCAGCTGCCCTTGTGCTTAGAGAGCATTGCTTCATAAATCTGCTCAATCCATTATTCATTCATAAAAATATGCATATACAGCCGTATCATGCATATATATCACAGCGGTTCACAACAACATATAAACAGTAAAACCATAAACAGATTAAGGCAAAATAATTAAATTTAAACACCACTAGACCATTGTGGGGGGTGTACACTTAATTGCCTGCATAGGCCTAGTGGAATAGAAAAAAAAATCCACTGGCATTTAAAAGTTAGCACAGAGGGCACCCGCCGAATATCTAGTGGCAGGGTGTTTCACAGGACTAGGCAATGACACTAAAGACTTGGTTGCTCATCAAATGAGCCTCACCAACTTGGGGAATGGCCAGAGGCACCCCTGCAGATCTCAATTATCGAGCTGGGATATAACAGTTCAGGCAATCCCCGATGTATAATTTTAAATCAATTTGCTCCCACATTTCAGGGGTGATCTGTGGCGGGGGAGGAGGAGATTGGTATAATGTAAGGTGGTGGCCAATGACAGGGGTTGCCAACTTTGGGGGGGATCAGTGGCAATATTTTGAATTTTTAGGAATTGCTGTGGGTGTCAGCCGCAAAATGACTGCTGTGGGGGGCACGGTTTCACACAACATTTGGCAATTTCCTTTGCAGTTCCCAGCATTACTTCTCACACTGTGATAAGTGGCCCTAGATGTCAGATGGGAATGGGGAATTTGGCAATAGCCATATTTCCAGCTACCAGCAGCAAGAATTTCTCTCAGCTGACCTTCCCGCTAGTGGGAGCAGAGTATGGATCCAACCGAGTATAACAGTGAATTAATTAAAACAATAGCAAGCAGTAGATAATATAACAATAATCCTATATTCTACCCACCCACCTGATGCCGATCTCTTATTAACGAGTAGAAATGACTGAACAGGATTATTCTGCAGCATAACGAACAGAGAATGTAGACAAGTCTCCACAGCCCTATTCTGATTCTCATCCTCCGTGATTTAATGCCCAGGATCTACCTGGTGCTAATTTCCTGAAGTTGTCTTTATAGAAATAGCACAAATTAAAGGCACAGGGAAACCTACCGCAAGCAATCCCCAAAGGGCAGGAATTGATTGCCAAGTTGAGTTGCTCTTTAACTAAAAGTCAAGCAAATTAAGAACCAGCTTCCCTAAGGATGACTGAGAGGTCGCACAGGAGATGCGTCGAGAAGAGAACTTTTCTAAAGTTCTGCTTTCCCTACATTTGTGCAGCAAAGTTGTCTGGAGTTTTCCAACCTCTAGCCTTGCCTGTCCTGCGTTGGTTAGGCAGTGGGGAAGCATTTTCAGTGTGAGGGTCGCATGTCTTCTGGGGTACCTTCCAATGGTGGGTAGGACTAGGAGTCAATGTGGGCAGAGCAAAGAATCCTAATTTTAGGCTGTACATCTGCATCCTTCTCCATCCTCTATCCAGGCAAGGAGGAAGTAGAATCATAGAATCATAGAGTTGGAAGAGACCACAAGGGCCACCCAGTCCAACCCCCTGCCAAGCAGGAAACACCATCAAAGCATTCCTGACAGATGGCTGTCAAGCCTCTGCTTAAAGACCTCCAAAGAAGGAGACTCCACCACACTCCTTGGCAGCAAATTCCACTGCCGAACAGCTCTTACTGTCAGGAAGTTCTTCCTAATGTTTAGGTGTCCGCTTCTCTGGAGCAGCAGAAAACAACATTTCACCCTCTTCTATATGACATCCTTTGATATATTTGAACATGGCTATCATATCACCCCTTTACCTTCTCTTCTCCAGGCTAAACATACCCAGCTCCCTAAGCCGTTCCTCATAAGGCATCGTTTCCAGGCCTTTGACCATTTTGGTTGCCCTCCTCTGGACACGTTCCAGCTTGTCAGTATCCGTCTTGAACTGTGGTGCCCAGAACTGGACACAGTACTCCAGGTGAGGTCTGACCAGAGCAGAATACAGTGGTACTATTACTTCCCTTGATCTAGATGCTATACTCCTATTGATGCAGCCGAGAATTGCATTGGCTTTTTTAGCTCTTGCATCACACTGTTGACTCAAGTTTGTGGTCTACCAAGACTCCTCGATCCTTTTCACTTGTACTGCTCTCAAGCCAGATGTCTCCCTTCCTGTATTTGTGCCTTTCATTTTTATTTTATTTTTGCCCAAGTGTAGTACTTTACATTTCTCCTTGTTAAAATTCATCTTCTTTGCTTTGGCCCAGTTGTCTAATCTGTTAAGGTCATTTTGAAGTGTGATCCTGTCCTCTGGAGTATTTGCCACCCCTCCCAATTTGGTGTCATCTGCAAACTTGTCAGAGCTCATGGGCACGTTGTAGCCAGGCCAGAAAAACCTTTAAGGAGGTTTCAAAGCAGTGCTAGTGCCCTGGGAAGAGAGGATGTGGGAGCTGGTGAGGGCCCTGGGGGTGGGGGGTGGGGCTTCATCCAGGCCTGAGGTTCCACATCTTTGATGTGAAGTAAGTATGGAAGTGTGTCTAGAAGAATACAGTAGCAAGCCACAGGAGGAAAAGGGCCTCATTCACCTCTGCACTGTGCACTTGTTTCCTTCCACACAGGTGTTTACAGTTGACATGTGGTAAATCTGGAGCCAGTTCACACATAATCTGTAATAGAATCGGATAGTGCTACTTTTCTAGAAAAAGAAGTGCCAGAAATCAACGTGAACACCTCCCTTGTTCTCTTAGAATGGCAATGGTGTGCCCCCCCCCCCCGCACCACATCTACAACTAAAGTGCCCTTATTTTCCCCAGGGCTACCCTTAAGTATTCCTACTCAATCAGGGATCCTGTTGTGACTGTATAGCCAATCAGATTATGATTGCATGGGAATGTTGCGGATTCGAGCGAGGGCAACTGTGTGAGTGAGAAATGTAAGGAAATAAGCAAATAATTTTGCAAACAGTGCTGTAAGGGCGAGAGACAACGGAAGCTGCCTTATGCCAAGTCAGGCCGTTAATCCGGCTCAAGTAGTCTTGTCTACATTAACAGGCAACAGCTCTCTGGGATTTCGGGCAGAAATCGCTCCAAGCCATTACCTGGAGATGCCAAGGATTGAACCTGGGACCTTTTGCATGCAAGGCAGATGCTCTGGCCCTAAGCCACGACCTCTCCCTGCCCCACGGAGGGCAGACTGAAAGCAGAGTCATGTTTTTGACCTGGACAATAAAATTCATCACACACAAACACCACATACACACACCAGAAAAGTGGTTGTTGTTTCTGTTGTTGTTTAGTCGTTTAGTCGTGTCCGACTCTTCGTGACCCCATGGACCATAGCACGCCAGGCACTCCTGTCTTCCACTGCCTCCCGCAGTTTGCTCAAACTCATGTTCGTAGCTTCGAGAACACTGTCCAACCATCTTGTCCTCTGTCGTCCCCTTCTCCTAGTGCCCTCAATCTTTCCCAACATCAGGGTCTTTTCCAAGGATTCTTCTCTTCTCATGAGGTGGCCAAAGTATTGGAGCCTCAGCTTCACGATCTGTCCTTCCAGGGAGCACTCAGGGCTGATTTCCTTCAGAATGGATAGGTTTGATCTTCTTGCAGTCCACGGGACTCTCAAGAGTCTCCTCCAGCACCATAATTCAAAAGCATCAATTCTTCGGCGATCAGCCTTCTTTATGGTCCAGCTCTCACTTCCACACATCACTACTGGGAAAACCATAGCTTTAACTATACGGACCTTTGTCGGCAAGGTGATGTCTCTGCTTTTTAAGATGCTGTCTAGGTTTGTCATCGCTTTTCTCCCAAGAAGCAGGCGTCTTTTAATTTCGTGACTGCTGTTGATTCTACTCCACTCCAATTCAACCTGTACGCATCTGCACGGAACACTTTGCAAAGATGTGCAAAAGCAGAGTTTACTCTTGATCCAAAGAACTGCTTTGTCCATTAAAGTGTCTTTCCCCTTAATATGATTCCTCAAGATTTACTGCATTGTGTCAGCATTCTTGATGGCCACCTCCTCAGCCAGTGGATAATAGGGCAGAGTCTTTGTAATGAATTGTGAATCACAGAGACAATGTAACCTCCTTTTATTTACATCTGGCCCAGACACCTTTCGTCTCTTTGTCCAAGTGATTTTGTTCTTTTTTACTCTAATTCTTTTTCTTCCAAAAGCAAAAGATGAAGAAGCCAGAGGATAAAAACTTTATAAAAGAATGGGAAAAATTTATAGGTTATCTAGGAGGCCACTGTAAGAAGATGGAAACAAGAGCAGGATTTTGACTCACTTGTAGTGTAAAAAATATTATTGATAATATGGTTTGATATAAAAATTGGAGTATGGCTGAATATCCAGTAGTAGATGTTTAAAACGAGACCCCACGGAGGGGATGGGGGAAAGTCTCGAGATTCGGAGAATCTCTTTATATACATTTGTTTTTACAGTTTGTGTTCATTTGCATTTTGTATTTGTAAATTCAATAAAAATTATTTCATAAAAAAGAAGCCAAGAACATTTTGTAATTAGTAAAAAAGAAGAAGTAAAGGACCCCTGGATGGTTAAGTCCTGTCAAATGTGACTATGGGGTTGCGGCGCTCATCTCGCTTTCGGGCTGAGGGAGCCAGCGTTTGTTCATAGACAGCTTTCCGGGTCATGTGGCCAGCATGACTAGACTGCTTTTGCTGCAACGGGACACCGTGACAGAAGCTAGAGCGCACAGAAATGCTGTTTGCCTTCCCGCCACAGTGCTACCTATTTATCTACTTGCACTAGCGTGCTTTTGAACTGCTACGTTGGCAGGAGCTGGGACAGAGCAACGAGAACTCACCCCGTTGCCAGGATTTGAACTGCCAACCTCCTAATTGGCAAGCCCAAGAGACTCAGTGGTTTAAACCACAGCGCCACCCACATCCCACGCAATTTTTTTTAATTAACGCTGCACCCTCAGCAGTTACATTCATTGAAATGATTTCTGTGTTGTATTCAAGTACACAAAAGTTTTACTGGGTGATATACACACAGTTTAGGAAAAGCATTTGACTATGACTGGGTGCTGGGAAGTATACTATTGCAGAGGCCGTTAAACTAGCTCCTAAATAGCCCCATTTAATTGTCTTATTAAAGTGCAATGAAACTAGAACAGAGACAAATAAAAGGGTCTGGAATCTATAAGTCTTGTCAACGTCTTTGGGCTTTGCTTTGATTCACTTGGCTTTGGGCATCCACTATGCAAAATGTGGGTGTTTTGCATTCAGCCCTCTGCCCTCCCTGAGAAGGCCATTTATTGAAAAGTGGGGAGAAATTTGATTCGGTTTACATTTAAAGGCAAACTTTCCTAGTTTGCTCTTTATGAAACAATACACAAGCTGAAACACAGTCATTCTTTCAACGTAGTACATCTCCAAATTTTGCAGAGCTGTACAAAACTGCATATACCCAGGTAAAAGATGTACATGAATGCATATATATTACTGAAAAGAGCACACAAAACTGCTTTGCACAAATAAATACACACAAATACTGTAAGTGTATAGTCAGAAGAAACTTGGGGGAATTTCAGGCGGACTTTAAAAAGAAATCACAAACTGATGTGGAAATATTAGGAACTGAGCTTGTGACTGGAATGTAGTGTGTCATTTGCAGAAGGAAAAAAATAGGGAGCTGGACGGGGGCATGGTTGTAAGGCAGGTGGGCAGGGACCTTGAACAGGAACTCCAGTCATACACCATATTTTTCAATCCATGCTATTATTTAAATGACATGCTGAAATAACCAGGCTTCCCAAAGCAGCCTAATTGCACTCATCACCTGCAGAGATCACTGGGACTAATGGAGTTATGCATGCTTAAAACAAGTTGCGTTTTCTTGGTTGTTTGTAGGAAATCAATTCTTGGCAAAAAGTTTCCTTCCCACAATCATATTCCAGCCATTAAACACTCACTCACGCAGCTTCGAACGGCATCTCTGGCACTCATTTTTCAAAAAGTGTTTTCCCTACGGTGAGGCAGGGTGGGACGACCCCCTCAAGGGACAGATGTTTGGAGATCATTAAAGGCCAGGGAATTGTTCTTCACTGGAGAAATTTAAAGGTGTTTCTAGACTGCAGGTATCCCTTGAAGAAACCCCAAAGAAAAGGATACAGATTCCAAGAGAAAATACAGGCTTTCGTTGAAATACAAGGATGCATATGGTCCATACCTGCCAAGTTGCTGTCAGAGAAATAAGGGACCGGGCGGAAGTAGCAGACCGGAAGTAGCGCGACGGCCATTTTGGAACTGGGCGGAGCATGCTCATTAGTGACTTTTGATGCTGCTTTGCCCAGTTCCAAAATGGCCACCACGCCAGAAGTCGCACTGCAGCGATTTTGGAACTGGGCAGAGCAGCATCAAAAGTCGCTTCTGAGCATGCTCCGCCCAGTTCCAAAATGGCCGCCGCGCCAGAATAAAGCGGGGGAAAACAAAAAATCCATTTTTTTCAGCTAGGAACAGCTGGAAAAACAGGGATTTCCCGGGGAATACGGGAGACTTGGCAGCTATGATAGGGTCATCTTCAAAAATAAAGAGATGGGTGCAAAGAGCTACATCCAAAGCAATGTTTCTTATACTCTTCCAGATTACACACATGATTTCTTTTAACGAAAGGATTTCAGCAGTCTTTATAGTTGCAGCTCAACATCACCATCCTGAACCAATCAAAATCATTTAGCTCTTCAGATCAGCCCCCGTCACAAAATCATATGATACAGTGGTCCCTCGGTTTAAGAACAAACTTGTTTACGAACAATTCGGTTTGTGAACTTTGCAAAACTGGAAGTAGTGTCCCGGTTTGCAAATGGAATCCGCAATGGTGGAAGGGCACCGGTGGCGGGAGGCCTCATTTGCAAAGCACACCTTGGTTTAAGAACGGTTTCGGTTTAAGAACGGACTTCCGGAATGGATTAAGTTAGTAAACTGAGGTACCACTGTAATCATGTTTAAATGTCTTTCTTTATTAAAACTTTGTCTAATTTTCTCATTCATGAAATGTCTCCCAATATCATCTTTCATCTGTCTACAAAGCAATTCAAGATTAATCACAATTGCCATGCCTAGCCAATTTTCTTTCATGCATGCAAATGGACAGTATAGATTGTAATAGTTTATTCTTTTCAGTGTTTTGGAACAAACATTTGCGGTATGCAGTACCTGAAAAAACTAGTTCTGTACTTTAAAAGGCAGGTACAGGCCTTTTCAGTTTAGCTAGGCTATAGGCTCAGAAGAAAATGGAATAATCAAAATGATATAGTATTAAAAAAATAATTATTATTTCCTCCATTTGTGGCACTCCACAACTGAGCGTTTTAAAGCCCCAGCTTCACTTGACAGCATCCCAAATCTGATTTCACCCTAGTGAGCTGATTCTGCTAAAGACTGGCCTCCCTTGGCCTGTTCTTCTAAATACCTCACGTTCCAGTGATGCATTTGCTAGAAACCTTCAAGATGTTCCTTTGGCCAAGAGTCTGCTTGTTCTCCCTTGCAAAGTTGGCATACATGATGAATATTCACTCATTTGCAGTACAAGGAGATACAATGAGAACAACAGAAAAAGGACCCTGATACTTTTAATAGTGATTCTTAGTCTGAAGTCAAAGGAATATTTGCACTGAGTGGATTCTTCTCCCCTCCCCCCACTGACAAAAAGAATAAGCATTACCCCACTTAATCTAGTCATTTGAAACATGGCTCAGATAAATCTATTTGACTAAATGAAGAAAGTCAATCTCCCTTTGATTGCTCACCCAAGGTGCAGGAGGAGAATACATTATGTCAGATGATTGAGTAACTCAAAGCAGGTCTTTCCATGATTAATGGACACTGCAAAAATGTATATTTAATAGGCTTTCACTGAATGGTCCAAAATGAGATCAGCCATGTTTGGCGAATTTGAGATGTTCTGCATTGGTGGCTATTTTGAATGCCAAATCTCTGGGAGGTTTTGATCGTCTGATATGGGAGAAATTGCAGTCATCTGCTGCTCACTTGCAAAACTGGGCAGCTGTTGCCTTTTCATTTCTCTCTGTTCTCCAGCGACATATAACCAAGAGTCAGTTTGGGACAGGCGGGGGGGGGGGCGGGGCGCAAGTGTTATCTAATTCTGTGGGAGAATAATAATAATAGGTTGTAGAGAGAGAAGCAGGAAGGTCTAAGAAGATTAAGAAAATTACAGGCCTCGGTGTGTAGGTATGTTGAAAATGAGTTGGGAACAATATATCTGCATTCCTCAGGCTTCTTTGGCACTTCAAAGTCACCGTTGCATTCTCTAATTGCATATAATAAACAGGTAGAAGATCAGCCCAGCGTGGGGCTACATCGTCTGAGTCCTGGATCTGTTTATAAAGAGTCAATTTAGGGATTGGGGGAAAGGCAATTAAGAAAAGCTAAAGTGATGCTGCAGATTTCATCATATGGCGGCAGCAGGAGGAGCTGGGAAATGTGAAGGCAACCAATCCTTTCCATTGTCTGGTGCAAACATGGTTGCGAAATTGAATTAAGAGTTGGTTGTTACAAGTCGTGGGTCTTAATAACAGCCCTGCAAGGTTGACCAGCAATATTGTTCTCAAATTGGATGTGAGGGAGGTGACCAAGGTCAATGGCTCAACAGCAGAGGCAAAATTTGAACCAATAACTTTGGTTCTGATTTGTTGTTGTTGTTTAGTCAGGCACTCCTGTCTTCCACTGCCTCTCGCAGTTTGGTCAAACTCATGTTGGTAACTTCGAGAACACTTTCCAACCATCTCATCCTCTGTCGTCCCCTTCTCCTTGTGCCCTCCATCTTTCCCAACACCAGGGTCTTTTCCAGGGAGTCTTCTCTTCTCATGAGGTGGCCAAAGTATTGGAGCCTCAGTTTCAGGATCTGTCCTTCCAGTGAGCACTCAGGGCTGATTTCCTTCAGAATGGATTGGTTTGATCTTCTTGCAGTCCATGGGACTCTCAAGAGTCTCCTCCAGCACCATAATTCAAAAGCATCAATCCTTCGGCGATCAGCCTTCTTTATGGTCCAGTTCTCACTTCCATAAATCACTACTGGGAAAACCATAGCTTTAACTATACAGACCTTTGTCGGCAAGGTGATGTCTCTGCTTTTTAAGTTGCTGTCTATATTTATAGTAGATCATTAAATGAGCAAGTTAAATGAATTTGGATAAGCAGAAGATGCTTCCTTTTATTTTGTAGAATTTGTTATGGGTTTGCAAGTGTGGTGAAGGTCATGGTAAAAATTAAAGCCGCACCTTCTACCTCTGGGAAACTTAATTCAGCCACTTCATTGGCATCCAAAATTGTCTCAGGAGGAATTGGCTGCTGATTGGAATGCGACGTATATTTTTCTTTTTAAAGAGAGCTTTAAAAAAAGAGTACAACATAAACAGACAATTAAATAAATATCAATCGCACAATCCATCCATGCACGCTGTGGACATATGCTAATATGACAATATAATATGGAAATATTCATGAATATTTTAATGTAAGATAAATCATTTTGATTTATGTTGGTCTTGATAATAAAGTAAATGTTTGAGCACAAAAGCAGCAAACAAAAAAAATGAGGCAAAGATAATATCACAATATCAATAAAACGTAACATACAACGAAGATAATAATGATTAAGTTCAAGTGTTTTGAGGTCTCCCAGGAGGGATTTTCTTTTTCATTGAGGTTTTATATTTCTATTAGAAGCCAAGAAATTATATAGTCCAATCCCCTGTAATGCAGGAATCTCCGCTAAAGCATCCATGACAGATGGGCATCCAGTCTCTGCTGAAAACCTCCAAGGCAGGAGAGTCCAGCACAAGCTCCCAAGGGAAACTGTTCCACCGTTGAACAGCTCTTACCACCATAAAGTTCTTCCTGATGTTTAGTCGGGATCTCCTTTCTGGTATCTTGAAGGCATCAGTTCAGGTCCTACCATACCTTCCAAGTTCCTCTCTGAAAAATAAGGGACCGGACCGAAAGTAGCATACCGGAAGTAGCGCAGCAGCCATTTTGGAACTGGGCGAAGCATGCTCAGAAGTGACTTTTGATGCTGCTGTGCCCAGTTCCAAAATTACCGCCGCACCAGAAGTCGCGCTGCAGCCATTTTAGAACTGGGCGGAGCAGCATCAAAAGTCGCTTCTGAGCATGCTCCTCCCAGTTCCAAAATGGCCGTCGCGCCAGAATAAACCGGGGAAAAACAAAAAAGTCCGTTTTTTCGGCTGGGGACAGCTGGAAAAACAGGGGTTTCCCGGGGAAAACGGGAGACTTGGTAGCTATGGGTCCTACCCTCCACAGCAAGAGAAAACAAGCCCCTTTTGAAACATTGGAATATATCCACCTTGATGGTGTTCCTGAGGACATCCGTTAATTTTCTCTTATGGGAGTGAGCAGGACAAGGTATCTGGATGGGAAATGACAATGAATGGCACCTTGGGACACAATGCAGGTCATGTGGGAGGGGGTCAGTCTGAAAGTCACCAGTTCGATGGGCCAGAGGCTACTATTCTTGATGGCTGTATTGCCTCCAGAATCAGAGGCAGTGTGCTAGTCGCTGCAGATCTTGAGCAGGAGAACGCTGTTGCAGAAGAGTTCTGCTCCCCTAGCGGCTTCCTGCAGTGTCGGATTTACATATAAGCTAAACAAGCTATAGCTTAGGGCCCCACTCTCTTGGGGCCCCTCAAAATATTCTTCTTCTTAATTGTATTTCACTATTAATATACTTCTTCTTAATTATATTTCAGTTCAGCAATTTGTTGTTGACAAAGGAGAGCTGGACATATAAAGGGCCCCATTACCTTCAGTAACTTAGGGCCTCATCAAACCTAAATCTGGCCCTGCCCATGGGCATCTACCGTACTTGGCCACTGTGAGAAGAGAATGTTGAACCTACCTGGACCCTGAGATGATGATGATATAATAATAATAATAATAATAATAATAATAATATAATAATAATAATAATAATAATAATAATAATAATAATAATAATAATAATAATTTATTATTTATACCCCGCCCATCTGGCCAGGTTCCCCCAGCCACTCTGGGCGGCTTCCAACAAAATATTAAAATACAGAAATCCATCAAACATTAAAAGCTTCCCTAAACAGGGCTGCCTTCAGATGCCTTCTAAAGGTCTGGTAGTTGTTGTTCTCTTTGACCTCTGGTGGGAGGGCATTCCACAGGGTGGGTGCCACTACGGAGAAGGCCCTCTGCCTAGTTCCCTGCAACTTGGCTTCTCGCAACGAGGGAACCGCCAGAAGGCCCTCGGCGCTGGACCTCAGTGTCCGGGCAGAACGATGGGGGAGGAGACGCTCCTTCAGGTAAACTGGACCGAAGCCATTTAGGGCTTTAAAGGTCAGCACCAACACTTTGAATTGTGCTCGGAAACGTACTGGGAGCCAATGTAGATCTTTCAAGACCGGTGTTATGTGGTCTCGGCGGCCGCTCCCAGTCACCAGTCTAGCTGCCGCATTCTGGATTAGTTGTACTGTAGTTTCCGAGTCATTATGGGGGCGAGGGGTGCTCTTGCAATGGAGACTTGGGGGGTCCCCCTGGGGCCTAGCCTACGCATCATGGTGAACATTGGAAAGTGGGACCAGGGTGCATAGGATGGGGTTTGCTTACCCAAGGCTCAAGGAGGGAGATATTTCTCCTCATCCTTGGCTGGGCAGCACATATCCTGTAATATGTGGAAGATGGCAGGCATGGTATGTCACTGGGGAAAGGTGACGGTTTCAAAATCTCTTCTGAATTTGTGGTTTCTGTATTCTAGCATCATAGAAGCTTTGAGAAGAGAAGAAGCTACAGTATCCCCCACCCCACCCCACCCCTTGTATTATCCTTTTTAAGCAAGGAACTAATTTCAGCTCAGGCTCTGCACATGCATATATATGACTTCTAATTTCCCCTGCTTTGTTTGCCTATAATAAATTTTCAATTAGAGAAACGGGAAGAAAGCTTCTGTTTGCACTCAAGTAGCCTTGGTAATTAGCAAGGAACAGCATATAGGAAGGGTGCCCCCCTGTTCTTGCTTCTTCTTCTTCTTTTCTTTTTTAAAAAAAGCAAATTGCTTTTATATTTCACATTCATTGCCCTGAATGTGGTGGAGGTGTGTTCAGTAAATATGCTAAAGGGGAAACCATGAGGAAATCGTTGGAATGGGAGAGCTTTGTTTGTTATTTGGGATGAACAATGGCAAATATCCCACACTGCACTTCTTGAACCAGAGTTCTCTCCTTGCCGTTTAAATGAGGAAATTGGAAATGTTCTATATTGCACCCAAAATGGTACATCTGATTGTATGATTACTTAAACTCTCCGCGAAACCGGGCTAATGCATTCATTTTCTTTAAATGCTATCAAAATGGGGATTTGTCTGGCAGCTGTGTCTATGCCCACACATGGATTTTAGACAGTATGGTGCTCAACACCCAGGGACTCAGACAAGGGGATCCAGCGGTATAGTCTGGTGTCCTTACTTCCTCAAGGAAGTAAGATGGGTGGGGTACAAAATTCTGGCTGGGTCAGCTGATCTGGGAAGCATTTTAGAAGCTCAACTGGCTTTGGAGAAAGTTGTGCAGGATTTGTTCATCTGGTTCATTCATTCATCTATTGAATTTATATACCGCCCTGTATCCGGAGGTCTCAGGGTGGTTCACAGAAAATATTACATATATATATATATATATATATATATATATATATATATATATATATATATATATATAGGCATTGCGTGCGCAGAGGTCACAGCCTTTCTCCGTAACCGCTGAACTGTAATGTAACAAATTTGGCCACAACATTCCATGCCCATCAGTGAGGGATCTGGCATAACTTTTTTTTCCAAAAAAGCAAACCTTTCATTCCTAAAATAATGATTAAACACAAAAAAGTGGCGCCCAAATTAGACGTCACCAGCAGAAGCTCTGAAGACTCCAGCAGCATCCAATAGAAAGGCAGATTGCCCACTGCTGCCTCGAAAGCCGCGCCACCAGATGACATCACAAAATTCCACAGCAACCAACTGAAAACAGGCCCTTTGCAGCAACAAGGCCCAACCAACTGAAAACAGGCGTTTTGCAGCAACAAGGCCCAACATTGGCAAGTGGAGATAGGGGCCTGCCTGGGGGGGGGGGATGGGGGGTGAATATGGGGCTGGGATAGGTAATGGGTCAGAACAGGGTAGGGGGAGACACAGGGATGAAACCTGCCCTCTCCACAGTATCTCGCCTCGGCTTTGCAGACTAGGCTTAGTGGATTTAGGGGCCTGCCTGGGTGGGGGTTGGGGGGGGGGCGAAAAGGCCGCAGCATAGAATCAACTGAATATGGGCCTTTTACAGGGCCGTGCCTTTGGGTAGAATAAATGTTATTTCACATAACACACGTGGGTAGGGGAGTCAGGGTTGGGACAGGGCTAAATTTTACAGAACATGTGCAACATGAACTGGTCACATGGATAACCTGTGGGGGAGGGGAATCACATGGATAAGCCAGGGTGGGGGGAAGAGGGGGCATAATAGGTCATGGATCAGGACAGAGTTGGGGGATTCACAGGGCTGAGGGAGGGGGATGAGGGGGGAATCACAGGGATAAGCCAGGGCGGTTAAGGGGAGGAGTGGGGGAATCACAGGGATACCTCATGGATCAGCACAGGGTAGGGGAAGTCACACAAATAACCCACAGCAACGTGTGGCAGGGCCAGCTAGAAATATATAAAATAAAAATAAAAAACAATAATCCAGTAATACCCCCCAAAAAAGTGCCACATTTTAAAGGGTATAGAATGTTGATTAGGTCAGCCAAAGGCCTGCTTAAAAAGGAACATTTTTGTCTGGTGCCTAAAGGTGTATAATGAAGGCACCAGGCAAACTTCCCTGGGGAGAGGATTTCACAGACGGGGAGCCACTGCAGAGAAGGCCCCATTCTCGTGTTACCACCCTCTGGACCTCTCGAGGAGGAATCACACGAAGGAGGGCCTCAGAAGATGATCTAAAGGTGTATAATGTGAGTGCTTGGAGGCGGTTGGGGGATGGATGGCGGCTAACAGATTGAGGTTGAATCCCGACAAGACAGGACAGGAGGCGGGCAGGTGTAGAGGACTCCCTGGTCCTGAATGGTGTAACTGTGTCCCTGAAGGACCAGGTGCGCAGCCTGGGAGTCATTTTGGACTCACAGCTGTCCATGGAGGCGCAGGTCAATTCTGTGTCCAGGGCAGCTGTTTATCAGCTCCATCTGGTACGCAGGCTGAGACCCTACCTGCCCGCGGACTGTCTCGCCAGAGTGGTGCATGCTCTAGTTATCTCTCACTTGGACTACTGCAATGCGCTCTACGTGGGGCTACCTTTGAAGGTGACCCGGAAACCTGGCAGCAAGTTCACATCTTACCTTTCTGCACCTGCCCACACCAAATGCCAAATAATTCCAAATCAAGAGAAGATGTTCTACAGTGTGAAACAGGTGAAAACAGAGAGTCCCACTAGCTAATCAGGGTCTTCCTGCAAATTCCCACTCGGCCTTGAAGCCCACATTGTAAAGGGAGGGAAGGAGCTGCAAAGTGAGAATTGGTGGAGCACAGCAGCCTTAAACAGGAGGCCGGTTCACCCCCTCCAATAGGCTCTGGGAGACACGGAGAAGATAACCTCAAGTCTTCTTTTCTCCTGGGGTGGGGGTGAGGCAAACCCATCCCTACCAAACTCTCTGGACTTCTTCCTTCAGCTCTCTGTATTTTTCAAGAGAGAGGAAGGTGTAACCAAACCATAGACGAGATGGGTGGGAGGTCACCTGCTCTTGATGGGGTTACACTTCCCCTGGAGGAGCCGGTTCGTAGCTTGGGGGTACTCCTGAATCCTTTGCTATCTCTTGAGGCTCAGGTGGTCTGAGTGGCCCGGAGTGCCCTCCATCAGCTTCAGTTGGTGACCTAGTTACAACCCTACCTGGACAAGGATAGCCTAACTACTGTTGTCTATGCTCTGGTAACCTCAAGGTTAGATTACTGCAATGCGTTATATGTAGGGCTGCCTCTGAAGACGGTTCGGAAGCTTCAGCTGGTGCAGAATTCAGCGGCCAGGTTGCTCACTTGGGAGCAAGATGGTTTGAGCCATAGGTGCCAAGTTCCGGACTAAAAAATCCGGGATCAGCAGCACCGTGGCACCAGACGTCGCTTCTAAGCACTTCCGGACATGCATAGAAGTGACTTCCGGTGCCGCTGTGCCCATTTCCAAAATGCCCACAGTGCCAGAAGTTGCTTCTACGCACTTCCAGACATGCATAGAGGCGACTTCTGGTGCTGCGAACATTTTGGCAATGTGCACAGCCGCATCGGAAGTTGCTTCTACGCATGTCCAGAAGTGCATAGAAGTGACAGGCCAGAAGAACATGACCACTGGCAGGAGCTCTGTAATCTGGGGAAATACGGGGTATTTTGTCATTTGGGACACCTGCGGGAAACAGTAAGAAAATACGGGGGTTTCCCGGGGAAAACGGGGTACTTGGCAGCTATGGTTTGAGCATATTACACCAATCCTGGCCCGACTGCACTGGCTACCAATTAGTTTCCGGGCCCAATTCAAAGTGTTGGTTTTGACCTATAAAGCTCAGGACCGCAATACCTCAAGGGCCGCCTCTTTCCATATGAACCTACCTGGAACCTGAGATCATCTTCTGAGGCCCTTCTTCATGTGCCTCCTCCTCGAAAGGTCCGGACGGTGGCAACACGAGAACAGGCCTTCACGGCTCCCCTTCTGTTGAATGCTCTCCCCAGGGAAGTTCGCCTGGCGCCTTCGTTACATACCTTTAAGCCCCAGGTGAAAACATTCCTTTTTAACCAGCCCTTTGGTTGACCTGATTGACATCCTATACCGTTTTAAAATGTGACTCTTTTGGGGGGGGGTGGTGGTGGTGGCATTGGGTTATTGTTCATATTTTGATTTTATATATTGTGATCTTTTCTGTGAACCACCCTGAGACCTCCAGGTATAGGGCAGTATATAAATTCAAGAAATAAACAGCCACCTTCTAAGGGGCAGCAAGTGGTGGTAGTGTTCAGAGGCTTTGCGGGTTCCAAAAGACCTCAAGGGCACCTATTTTCCCAATGGTGCCACATTGCTGCCCCCTGCCCTGCATTGTAGTCATTGCAGGGGAGAAAGAAAGAAAGCCCGCCCTAGAAGATTCCTTTTCCTAACGCCACAGTCTCGAAGAAACTCAGATGCTCTGTTGTTGTTTTTTACAACATCCCCGCTCTTAAAATTGCAAACAGCCCCAGTTTGTGCGTTTTACCATTATACGAGCAGCGAGTGTTGGGCAGCTTAGAGTGTTTTGCCTCCTTCTAGGAAATATTTCTGCCAAGAATGTCCTTTTCCTATTGCAATATCAGCTGAATGCAAAAAGGTCTCAGCAGCTAAAATAAAGCAGCTATAAATACTTTCGCATTCTTGGCAAGCTCCGTCTCTGCAAGGAAAGCTGAAACTCTGTCCGGGTGCAGGGGGAGGGGGGAAGTTTAGGGGAAGTGAGACCAGTGGGGCGCATGATTGCATATGCGCTACCTCTCCCTGTTTAGCAATAACACCTCTTTTCTGTTGTTGTCCATAGTGAATCCCTGTCCATATTTATCCTTTATTCTCGCCCCCCCAAACTCGCCCCATCTTTGGGAATTCCTTGTTAAATGGTGCTAAAGTGATGTGTCAGAGCGGTCCTTCCCATAAGTACTTAGAAATTAAATCTCAAAGTTGGGGTGCTGGAAAAGTCAGTCGGAAAGTGGGAGTGGAAATTGGTGCAATTTTCAGGTTTGTCTGAGGTCAGCAACAGAAATCACGCAAGCAAATGTGAGGGGTATTTCCCTTCTTTTCTTAGACCACAAGCATTGTGTGAACAATTAAGCTATTTTCTGCATTGTTTGTGATGTTTCCCTTCCGCAGAAATGCATTAAAATTAATTATGTGATTGATTGCATCAGTTTGGGCCATAACAGATAACAAAATTTAGCTCCTTGTTCTCCATTCAGTATAAAGGTAAAGGTACGCCTGATCATTAGGTCCAATCGTGACCGACTCTGGGGTTGTGCGCTCATCTCATGTTATTGGCCGAGGGAGCCAGCATATAGCTTCCAGGTCATGTGGCCAGCATGACAAAGCCGCTTCTGGCACACCAGAGCAGCACATGGAAACGCCGTTTACCTTCCCGCTGTAGCGGTTCCTATTTATCTACTTGCATTTTGATGTGCTTTCGAACGACTAGGTTGGCAGGAGCTGGGACCAAGCAATGGGAGCTTACCCCGTCAAAGGGATTCGAACCACTGACCTTCTGATCAGCAAGCCCTAGGCTCAATGGTTTAGCCCACAGCACCACCTGGGTCCCTAGTTGGGCCATAACAGATAACAAAATGTAGCTCCTTGTTCTCCATTCAGTATAATGGGGAATCTAAAAGAAAAAGAAAAAGCTATAGCATTTTCTAGGTTGGACCAAAGTAGGTGATATCACAGTCATAGGAGCCCCTCCAGAGTGGATTAAGTCTACCAAATGGTAGCCAGGCATTTCTGAGCAGGATACTGTTAGCATTTTAATTTTTTAACACAAAGGAAAACTCTATAACTTTTTTATTTTCTGTCAGAATTGGATGCACTTTGCAGGCATGGTCTGAGCCTATGAGGCCTGCCAGATTTCAGAATTATAGCTGCAGGGGTTCCAAGTGAAGGTCTGTTCCCACTCATCTTGTCCTAAATATTTTTTGTACTTCTGCAAACTATGGGATTTCCCACAAGCCTGCTGATACCTCGGTTTTCTATTTTACTTTTTTTTTTTTTGCATGCTCCATCATCATTCTCCATCATTTAACAAAAATTGATTGCACAAGTTTTGGCTACATACAGATCCTAACAACAACAACAACAACAACAACAACAACAACAATTAAGAAAAATATATTGTTATTTTATTATTACATTTTCATACCGCTTAATTGGCCAAGGTGGCTTCCAAGCGGTTTACAGGTGTAAAACTGGCAACAAAACCCACACGTAATTAAAACAGAGAACAAATCAGTTTTCATAAAATATTGAAATAAACATCCGCACTTAAAATGTATAGTAAAAGAAGCCGATTAAAACAGCACAACAATCAAATGCAGCAATGAAAACAACTGGAGCAGGAGATTCAAGGCTGCAAACCTAACTCCATCAACCTAGGAGTTAGTACTATTTAATTTAGTGAGACTTACTTCTGAGTATACATGGTTAGGACTGAAGCCTAAGTCAGAAGATTGGGGGAATGGTCTTCTAAACAGGTGTGTCCTTGAAAGACGATGGGATGCCACTACTGATGGGACCTCTTTTCATAGGAGTCACCTCCAGGGGGTTGTGGGTACTTGGGAACCCGCAATAGTATAATTAGGGGGGCTAGGCACCCACAAAGTCAATGAAAAATGTTGAGAGAGAAGCAGTTCAGCTCCGCCTTCTGTAGCCAGTGAGCAAGGCACTCTTTTCTTTTTCTTTTTTTATAATATTTTTATTAATTTTTTCCAGAATACAAGAAAAACAAAAAAAGCAAAAAAGCATTACAGAAAAAGATAAAACACTGAAAAAAGAAAAATACAGAATAAAAAAGGCATATAATTAATTAACTCTTTGGGTATTTACATTGCATATGTGGACCCCCTCGGGATCCCTTCCCCTGTGGTTCTTAATCACATATCTATTTTAGCAAATTCTAACCCATTTTCATCACCTCATAAAATCTAATTTTAATTCTAATTCACATGTTCCACTTTTCCACAGTTTATTTACAACCTAATTCTGCTCTTAATATATCACTTTTGCATATTTTGCTAAATATAACTTAAAATCTTTCCATTCTTCTTCCATCGCTTCCTCTCCCCGGTTGCGGATTCTCCCGGTCATCTCAGCCATTTCTATAAACTCCATCATCTTCATCTGCCAATTGTCAATCGTTGGTAGTGTTGGTAGTTTCCAGTTCTTTGCAATTAAAATTCTTGCTGCCGTCGTCGCATACATAAAAGAAAGACACATTTTTCTTTGGTATCTCATTTCCAATGATGCCCACTAGAAATGCTTCTGGTTTTTTAACAAATGTGTTTTTCAACACTTTCTTAAATTCATTATTAATCTTATTCCAGAAGTCACTTACTAGTGGACATGTCCACCACATGTGGTAAAAGGAACCTTCTTCTTTCTTGCATCTCCAACATTTATTATCATGATTATGGTAAATTTTAGCCAATTTTACTGGTGTAAGATACCATCTATACATCATCTTCATTATATTTTCCCTTAATAAACTACACGCAGTAAATTTAATATTCTCATGCCACAATTTTTCCCAATCCTTTATCATAATATTATGCCCAACATCCTTTGCCCACAAAATCATAACATTTTTCATTTGTTCATCTTTCGTGTGCCACTCCAGCAGCAATTTGTACATTCTGGAAAGTAATTTTGTCCTTGGCTCTATCAATTCTGTTTCCAACTTTGACTTCTCACGTTGAAAACCAAGTAATCTATCTATCTATTTTAGAAGGTGTCTTCTAAAAGTCAGGTAGTTGTTTATCTCCTTGGCATCGGATGGGAGGGCATTACACAGGGTGGGCGCCACTACCGAGAAGGCCCTCTGCCTGGCAACCTCACTTCTCGCAGGGAGGGAACTGCCAGAAGGCCCTCGGCGCTGGACCTCAGTGTCCAGGCTGAATGATGGGGGTGGAGACGCTCCTTCAGGTCTACTGGGCCGAGGCCGTTTAGGGAGGCAGTCTCTCCGCCTCTGAGCCTGAGGCCCTCCGCATGGAAAAGGGTGCCTTGCTGGCTGTGGATAGGAGGAGGAAGAGGAGTCGCTGCCATCAGCCGCCACAATGCATCACGCATACTACGGGCGGGCGGATGCATGTGATGTGGGCGAGATGCTGACCCCGCCTCTTGTATTTCAGTAGGGAGAACTTTCCACAACACTAAGGCCACCAAAGGAAAAAGCCCTATTCCAGGCATGTCAAACCTGCGGCCCTCCAGATGTTTTGGCCTACAACTCCCATGATCCCTAGCTAGCAGGACCAGTGGTTGGGGAAGATGGGAATTGTAGTCCAAAACATCTGGAGGGCCGCAGGTTTGACATGCCTGCATTCTGTGTGGCCATAAACTGATAATTATCAGGCCATGGCAAAACTAACTGGGTTCCATTTCTTTTTTTACCTTAATGGCCTTATCACCTGCTATTAGGGATAAAGGCTAGCTACATGGAATTTTCATGGGGCAGTATGCCTCCCCTGAGTACCAATTTCTAGAGGCAAAGCCTGCCATCTTTATGCCTCACTCGTGAGCTTTCAGATATACCTGGTAGGCTGCTATTGGGGAAAAGGAAGATGGATGGAACAGCCTTTAGGTCTGATCGAGCCATGCAGTTTTGTAGCCTTGTGGTTTGTTGGTTTGTAATGTAAAGAAGAAACACTTAGTTTTTTTTCTGTTTGCTAATTGGAATCCACTGTTTTAGCCCCCTGATCTTAGCTGGTTGACCTCCTGCGTTCAGAGGGAGTTGGAACCATTTTCTCTGGCTAGGAGGGAGTTAGATTTCCTGTAAGAGATGCTGATGTACTTCTCTGATAATAGAATGACCTTGAGGCAAAACGCAAAATGAAATGTGGAGTGAGTCTCTTTCCGCGGAATGGACAGTGACAGCTACTTCATAAGCAAGTCTCAAAGTTATATGATGTTTACAGAGAAAATTGACTCGCTTTGCTTGTCATTGGGTCATAAAAAGTCTACATTCTGTCAACTTGGCTGCAAACAGGAATAGCTTACTCTGTGAGTAAAGGCCGCTTCACTCCAAATACTGGAATATATCGCTTCTTGGACTGGTACCACTCTGGATTCCAACACATGCTTTCTATCACAGACAACCCATATATGGGGCATTGCTTCTGCTTTGACCTTGGGTGAAATTTGGGGGGTGACTTTTCAAAAGGTGTTTGTACAAGTCGCTAAAGATACTATCTTGTCATACACATAAAAATACAGTGAACTTAGGAGCTGAGTTTTAAGGTGGGTATTAGGAGAATTCCAAGATCTGCCTAAATAGAAAAAAAATATTTAGGGGTGGGTGGGAGATCGTGCTTGCTGGCCTACACCTGATTCATATAAGGTCAGCACAGCCAGTGCCTGGCTCCTGCAACACCTCACAGCGTTCAGGGCCTGGCTCCTGCAACAACTCACAGCGTTCAGGGCCTGCCTCCTGCAAAAACTCACAGTGCTCATTACACTTGCAGGATCAGGCCAAAGTCCAATCTAGTCCAAGACTCTTTTCTCTCAGTTGCTAACTAGATGCCCACAGGAAGCCTGAGTGCAAGAGTGCCCTCCTCTCCAAACTTCTTATTCCTAGCAATTGGTATTTAGAAGCATACCATCTCCAACAGTGGAGTTACCCAGGGGCGGAGAAAGGGGGTACGGTGGGGGCGGACCACCCCGGGTGTCTTCGCTGAGGGGGGTGACATTTGGCATGCCCAAGACTACCCCGAGCCATTGGTGTAATTGTTGTTGTTGTTGTTTAGTCGCTTAGTCGTGTCCAACTCTTCGTGACCCCATGGACCATAGCACGCCAGGCACTCCTGTCTTGCACTGCCTCCCGCAGTTTGGTCAAACTCATGTTCGTAGCTTCGAGAACACTGTCCAACCATCTCGTCCTCTGTCGTCCCCTTCTCCTTGTGCCCTCAATCTTTCCCAACATCAGGGTCTTTTCCAGGGAGTCTTCTCTTCTCATGAGGTAGCCAAAGTATTGGAGCCTCAGCTTCACGATCTATCCTTCCAGTGAGCACTCAGGGCTGATTTCCTTCAGAATGGATAGGTTTGATCTTCTTGGAGTCCATGGGACTCTCAAGAGTCTCCTCCAGCACCATAATTCAAAAGCATCAATTCTTCGGTGATCAGCCTTCTTTATGGTCCAGCTCTCACTTCCATACATCACTACTGGGAAAACCATAGCTTTAACTATACAGACCTTTGTAGGCATTGGTGTGATAGCCATCTTCAAATATGTCAAGGGCTGTCACATGGAAGAGGGGACTCGAGGCAATGGCTTCAAGTTACAAGAAAGGAGATTGTGACATAACATTCGGGGAAAACATTCTGACAGCTGATTGTCCGTGGAACAGACTCCCACAAGAGGTGGTGGGCAGGGGCGTAGGAAGATAGGGGCAGTGGGGGCGCCGCGCCCCGAGTGATGTGATCCCAGGGGCGCCATCGCCGCTGCCCGCCCCGCCCCAAAACACGTGCCCCACCCCAAAACGCGCCGCTACATCACTGCGGACGCATGCCCCGCCTCCAGAACGCGCAGCACGTCACTGGGGGCAATGCGCCTGCTCTCCGCCCTCCCGGTGGCAGAGCATGAAGCTCCGCCGCTGGTGGTGGGCTCTCCCTCCTTGGAGGTTTTCAAGCAGAGGTTGGATGGCCATCTGTCATGGATGCTTTAGCTGAGATCCCTGCATTGCAGGAGGTTGGACTAGATGACCCTTGGATCCCCCCCCAACTCTAAGATTTATGATTCTACTGTGTTCTTTTACTGTCAGCAGTTCTCCGGGGACCCAAGCGGAGAAAGGCGTATCCAATTTATCTGAGACCATTTTAAACAGAAAACATCAAGAATGAACCTGGAGCCTTCTGTCCAATTCCGTGCCACCGAGCTATGGTCACTCCCTTTTAGCATCAAACTTACTTACTGAACATTTTGGTTGATTAGCTCAAATGCCCCAGGGATGATTTTCTCAGTACAGCCAAGTCCCACAACTTAATATACCATGCTATTAGCTTTGAAATCTGTCTTCTTTTACAATGCTTAGCATAAGTAATTCTTTCTGCCACTGCAATGTGGAGCAATAATCTCTCTCTATCTCTTTCTCTCTCTCCTAAGTGGGCTCTGTTCTTTTCTATTTGTGGCTTCAGCACTGATGTCCATTTGCATTTGAAATGTGAACGGCCAAAGCAGATCTTATCTCAGGGCTCACCAATCCTTTTTTATTTTTATTTTTGAGTGAGGACTGAAGAAACCACCACCTCTGGTCACTTTCCCCCCTCCCTCCTATCAACCCTTCCCTCAGAGAGACAGAAATAGAAAAGTGTGTGTATACCAGTTCACTTTTCCAGGAGATATGAGTAAAATTTGGGTCCATGGCGATGGTGTGTGACGTGAACTAGTAGTCATAGTGACCAGTTCACAGCAGCCATAACTTTGCTATGTGGATCAGCACTTGTAGTGGGAGAGGGAACCATTGTCTTGCTTTAGGCCAAACTAAATAGAATCGAATTTTCCAATAAATTCAGATTCAGCAATTTCACTCTGGGACCTCTCCTCGAGTTGGAAAATGTCAGCTTTCAGGCCAGCGGCAGAGTGTCGTGGGAGACAAAAATGAGCCCCCACTCCTTTAATATCTGCCAGCTGAGGTTAACATTTCATGCACCAGACATCCCACAAAGGCTTACGCCGCAATAGGGCCAAAGTTGTGATACCGCTTTGAACAGCCATGGCTTCCACCCAGAGAGTTCTGGGAGCTCTTAATGGTGCTGAGAGTTCCCAGCAGACCCTTTTTCCCCTTGTTCCCCTCTCACAGAGCTATAATTCCCAGAATTCCCTACGAAGAGGGACTGTTGCTCTGTGGCTGGGAATAGGGGTCACCTAAGAACTCTCAGCACCCTTAACAAACTACAGCTCCCAGAATTCTCCGGGGGAAGCCGTGGCTGTAGCATAGCGCTTTAAATGCATGGCACAAATGTGGCCTGGATCTTTAAGGTGCTGTAAACCACTGTGATAAAGCTCACTGTTGTTTTTGCTACAGCAGACCAGCATGGCCCCCCCAAAAAGGGCCAACGTATGGGATTGGCAACATGATAGAGAAGAATCTGTCACTTTTCAGGGTCACTAATATTTGTTTATTTATTACATTTATATTCCACCTTTCCTCCAAAGAGCTCAAGGTGGCATAATTTTATTAATTACACAAAATGTAAGCATTTAGTACAATTTATACCAAGTAATTAAGTATAATGTGATGCTTTGACGCAACACATAATATGAGTGGCATTTTATTGTTTATGTTTACTTGTTTAGTACAACGTTTGCTTAATTGTTCCATATAATTTTTTAAAAAACCATTGGTTTTTCATGTACATTATCAACATGTTTTATCTTAAATAAATAAATATTGCAGAAAATAATTGTTGTTTAGTCGTGTCCGACTCTTCGTGACCCCATTGACCATAGCACGCCAGGCACTCCTGTCTTCCACTGCCTTCCGCAGTTTCCCGCAGTTTGGTCAATGCAAGTATTATTGCTCTACATAAAACCTAATTTTTTTGTTTATTTAGTTCACAATTTAACATACTGAGAATTAAATGATTCAAATTCCTATGTTTTTATCACTCGTGGTGAGGCAAAATTTCAATCTGTAGGAGCAGGGTCTAAATATTAACCGATAAGATCAAGGGAGGAAACATTTTCGATATTTTTTTTAATGACCCACCCTATTGGTTATCCCGCTTCCCATTTTATCCTCACCACAACCGGTTGAGGGTAGTCTGGGCTGAGAGGCAATGATTGCCCCAAAGTCGCCCAGTGAACTTCGTGGCTGAGTGGGGATTTGAACCCAGGTCTCCCCGATCTTAGTCCTGTACTCTATCCACCACACCACACTGTCTCCACCCTTTTCCCCATTCATTTCTGTGATAGCTTTACTTGGCAAACTTGCAGCTGGAAGGAAGCCTGTTCGTAGTTCTGCTTTGGTGGGTGGCCAATCCTGTAGGCCTAACCTAACAGGATTATTATTTTTTAACGAAGTCCCTCTGTTGGAAACTCTTCGTTCCTCGGTTGACTTTTCCCCTAAAGGAAATTCTAATTTCTGTTATTCTAAAGAGAACCTGGAAAACACGGCAGTCTGCTAAATGTCAGGCACTGTCAGCTCTTTGACTGCTGTTCCATGCCTACGTTGCATCCTACGGGTTCTGCTCACCCAACCACAAGAACGCACTTTATAATCTCATTCTTAAAACAATCTGGGCTCCAAGTCAATTTTTCTTTTAACATTTAACAATTGGCAACCCTGTATTAAGATTATTTGAATGCCTTTTGAGATGGAAATGTAGGCAGTAGTAATTAATGATGTACAATAATTGGAAATGATTTTTTTTTTTAATTTCCAAGGGGGGGACGGCGACTCAGTTGCTTTTATAGTTTTGAAGAATGGCTGTCAAAATTATGCCATTAAATGTGCCTTTTCAAAGATTCCAGCATCTTTTAATTACCACTTTCCTCTTCTATGGGATTTTCAGATTCCTGTCACTTTTCACAGATGTGTTAAGTTCCTAGCCCTCATCCCTAGTACACTCGGGCTCGACACAGTATATTCAATTCCTGCAAGGCATGTGTAACCAGAATGCAACCTGCAGATCTGTAATTTGTAATTTCTACATTCTGATCACTCGACACATCCCACTTACACAGGACCTTGGTCTCAAACAAATTAAATATCAATAAATTTCGCAATATGACATATAGCAGAATAAATCAAGAGTCACTTCTGGATTGATCCCTATCGAAGAGGGATGGAGAGTCTCTGGCGGTTCCAGATATTGTTGGACTCTAAGCAAGATCCCTGATCAGGAATAGGAGTGTTTGAGACGTTCAATTCAGTCCGCATTTGAAGGCGAACCCACCTTCTGAAACTATATGCAAAGTGAAATCCAAACATCCTTAGAAATTTCGCTGTTCTCCAGCTAAGTAAGGTGTAGAAAGAATGTATATACTTGAGTGATAAGATGGGTGTATTGCTTTGCAAAATGTGAATGTTAGTGTCGTGGACTGGCTGGATTCAGAGGAATGGCGGGAGGCACTGGTTGGGGAAACTCCATGCAAACCCCTAAGGCAGGCATAGAAAAACTCAGCCCTCCAGATGTTTTGGGGCTACAACTCCCATCATCCCTAGCTAACAGGACCAGTGGCCAGGGATGATGGGAATTGTAGTCTCAAAACATCTGGAGGGCCGAGTTTGCCTATGCCTGCCCTAAGGGAAGAAGGCTCAGAGTCTGGAGATTGGTGGTGGGATGGCGCTGAGCAGTTAGAGGGAGAAGAGGGAACAGACTGGGAGGAGGAGGTGTTGGAAGCAGAAGAGGTAACTGGACTTAGTGAGCAGGAAGAGGCTGTGGCAGAGAGCAGCCCAGATTCAGAGACAGAAGCAGAGGGGATTCAAGAAGTAGAGTGGAGGTAGGCTGCTGAAGAAGTCAGGGAGTCTGACCTGGTCCTGATTCTGGTTCCTGAGAGTTAGGAGAATTTTCATATACATATTGTATACATATTGTCATGGAATTCTACGCAATATTGATCCAGAGTAGATTCCAATGTATAGTTAGCAGAGTAACGACTTAAACACATTGCAGGATTCCCCCAAAATAGACCAGAGGCAATTATATTTCATCGCAACAGAGCTTTACTGCTACTGAAGGCAAATGAGTGTCATAGCTGCCAAGTCTCCCGTATTCCCCAGGAAACCCCCGTTTTTCCAGCTGCCCCCAGCCGAAAAAATTGATTTCCCTCCCCCGGTTTATTCTAGCGCGGCGGCCATTTTGGAACTGGGCGGAGCATGCTCAGAAGCGACTTTTGATGCTGCTCTGCCCAGTTCCAAAATGGCGGCAGCGCTACTTCCGATCTGCTACTTCCGGTCCGGTCCCTTATTTTTCAAGAAGGAACTTGGCAGGTATGAATGAGTGTAATGGACACAAATCCAATATTTTCAAGATTGGCACTGTCCATAAGAAATCCAGTTGCAGCAGACTTAGCTTAAACTTACAATAACATTTAATAAGTCTAAACATTAACGCTAAGCATACTATGTACAGAACACCATACCAGAAGGGAGGTAGAAAGAGAAAGTGAAACCCAGGCTCCTTCTGGCCTATTTTTTTATAGTCAGCATGACCTTGATAGAAAGGGATAAGAGAACCAGTTTAAGCCAGCTGTACTCGGCTTCTCTGAAGGAATAACCCAAACAATAACCCTCTCCTTGTTTCTTTCACACAGAGAAGCTTCCAGAACCCTCTTGAATTAAGCAGAACAGGAAAGATCTGTACACATCAGATCAATACTTTCTGCACCAAGAAATGCAAACTGACGCGTATAAGGACTTAAAACATATAAAGACTTAAAACATATACAGTGGGACCTTGGTTTATGAACACAATCTGTTCCACGAAGGCGTTTGAAAATGGAGGCATTCGCTCCCTGAAGGCACGCTTTTGCGCATGCACGGAGCGCCGATAGAGCGCTTCTGCACACACACAATCTGTTCATCCGACGCCGCGGAACCCGGATGTAAACACTTCTGGGTCTGCGGCGTTCGTAAACGGAGGCGTTCATAAACAGAGGTAGTTGTAAACTGAGGTTCCACTGTATGTATTCGTGTGTATATACATTGTTGTTGTTTAGTCATGTCCGACTCTTCATGACCCCATGGGCCATAGAACGCCAGGCACTCCTGTCTTGCACTGCCTCCTGCAGTTTGGTCAAACTCATGTTGGTAGCTTCAAGAATACTGTCCAACCATCTTGTCCTCTGTCATCCCCTTCTCCTTGTGCCCTCAATCTTTCCCAACATCAGGGTCTTTTCCAGGGAGTCTTCTCTTCTCATGAGGTGGCCAAAGTATTGGAGCCTCAGTTTCACGATCTGTCCTTCCAGTGAGCACTCAGGGCTGATTTCCTTCAGAATGGAGAGGTTTGATCTTCCTTGCAGTCCATTGTTGGGTACAACCTACTTACTGCTGCAGACTGTCACGTGTCAGACATTGCAAGTTGTTGACTGCTACATCGACCAGAAATAGGTAGTTACCTACTCAGTTAATACCTGCAATACGTTAATGCTGTAAAATGGTGAACTCTACTGCAGCAACCTTGGATGTTGAGTTCGGCAAAGCAATAAACAGATTAGGGAGGCTGCTGATAGAAGGCATGTAAAACATCTGCGCTGCCAGAGAATTTTATTGGAAAACATTCACCGTCAGAATCTATGAAGGAGATTTTCTGGTGCAAAAGTCATTCCAGTTTTAGATTTCCTCTGTTTCCTTTCCTTAAGATGCTTAAAAAAAGGAAAAAAAAACCTTTGCAAGTATTGCTGCCGCCGCCTTCTTAGTGCGAAAAATACAGCCCTGATTTGGTGTTTTGTATGTACAGAATGAACTCCTTTGTTGACTCCTGTTTGGTCCTGTCTGCTAATGAGAGTGCAACTGAAAGAGAATTAGCATATTCATTGCTTATTTTTACAAGAACCAAGGAAGCAGAACACTAAAGGAAAAAAAAAACCTGCTCCTACAATTCTAGCTGCAAGGCCAACACATTTAATTCCAAATCCAGAAAGCAGCACACACATTAAAGCTCACTGTATTTGATTGGGGAGAAACCCATACAGATGGCTAGCGGTATCGTTCTGAGAAATAGGAAGAAAACCTCTTTTTTTTACCGCACTTCAGGTGCAAATATGTGGCAGAAGGTGAGACGCAATAGTCCATGCAGGCTGTAACATCTTATTGAGCTCTCCTATTGTGTGCAGAAACAGCAAAGGATGTGACTGAAAAGGTGGCTTTCTTCTTTAGGTAATTTCCCTAGATAATAGTTAAGGGATTCGGCAGTAATTGAAAATTAAACTATGTGAAGTTTCATTTTCGCTTTGGAATCTGTTAGACACGCTTGCAAGGGAATTGACGAAAAGATGTACAAGAGTCTTCTTAGAGGCTTAGCGAGGGCAGGAGACCAGGCAGAGGACAACCCAGCAACTTCTTGTTGGTGCTGTGCTTGCAGCCTGACGCAACAAAGCATAGCCATCTACTGGATTGTGCTCCCCAGCGGAGGAGGGAAATGATGTGACACTGGCCTACTGATGCTGACTGGACAGCAGCGGCCAAGAAGATTTGGGCAGAGCCAAAGCCAAGGTCAGCAGAAACAGTTTTCAGAGTCAGGGAACTTGGGATTTCATCAGCAATACGCTTAGAGGTCCACATCAGGAACCTCTGTGTGTTTGTTTATGTGTATACTCTTGAGAGTCCCATGGACTCTCCCCTTTAGTCTAATCGCCCCATCTTAGTTTCACAGTCCACTACCCTGAAACAAAACTCAGTTAAATCTTAATGGGGAAAAATGCCAAATTTAAAAGAACCCAAACAGTCAATCTTTCCATCACTGTCCCTAATTCCACTCCAAAGTCTTGGTGGCATTGGCCAATGTCCCATGAGCCACCAGGCGAAGATGGATAATGCTTCTGATAGGTCAATATCTTAGGAGGACATTTCCATCCAATAGCACCAGGGAAATTGCAAACAGAAGCCCTGGTGGTTGGGAATTCAAAAAATGAATATGGAGACTGTGGAATTTTATGGGATATATTTTGGAGTTGCTAATCAATGCTGACCCTTTCATGGATCACTGCCTTGTCGTGGCGAAGGGGCTTGAACAACTCAGAGAAGCTATGAGCTATGCCGTGCAGGGCCACCCAAGATGGACAGGTCATAGTGGAGAGTTTTGACTAAATGTGATCCACCTGGAGAAGGAACTGGCAAGCCACTCCAGTATCCCTGCCAAGAAAACTCCATGGACAAAGAAGGGGAAGAAATAGAAGGGGAAGAAATGGAGGCAGTGAGAGATTTTACTTTCTTGGGTTCCATGCTCACTGCAGATGGTGACAGCAGTCACGAAATTAAAAGACACCTGATTCTTGGGAGAAAGCAATGACAAACCTAGACAGCATCTTAAAAAGCAGAGACATCACCTTGCCGTCAAAGGTCCGTATAGTTAAAGCTATGGTTTTCCCAGTATGATGTATGGAAGTGAGAGCTGGACCATAAAGAAGGCTATTCGCCGAAGAATTGATGCTTTTGAATTCTGGTGGTGGAGGAGACTCTTGAGAGTCCCATGGACTCCAAGAAGATCAAACCTATCCATTCTGAAGGAAATCAGCCCTGAGTGCTCACTGGAATGACTAAACAACAACCCAACAATGTTCCACTCAAGAGTAGACCCATTCAGCTGAGTTGGAGTTCTGCAGGCTTAGACCCGCAACATTGAGTGCATGAACTGTGAAGCTGAACACTACAGGGGACCACCAAAAGACTTCAGTGATCAGACATGGGTATAAGGGATTAGGTGATTAGGGATGCGGGTGGCACTGTGGGTTAAACCACAGAGCCTAGGGCTTGGCGATCAGAAGGTCGGCGGTTCGAATCCCCACAACGGGGTGAGCTCCCGTTGCTCGGTCCCAGCTCCTGCCAACCTAGCAGTTCGAAAGCACGTCAAAGTGCAAGTAGATAAATAGGTACTGCTACAGCAGGACGGTAAACGGTGTTTCTGTGTGCTGCTCTGGTTCGCCAGAAGCGGCTTTGTCATGCTGGCAGCCCCAGAGTCGGTCACGACTGGACCTAATGGTCAGGGGTCCCTTCACCTTTACCTTTTAAGATATTCTGGACTCAAAATGATTTAAGGACCTTGTAAATTAACACAAGAACCTTGTACCTGACCTGGTAACGTATGGGCAGCCTGTGCGTGCTTTTAAGCACCGGTGTTACTTGATAACAAAATCACTTAAATAATGCAGAAGGAGTCCAGAGCTAAATCTTGATGCTACTTTGCTGAAAAACCAGTGTACAGTTTTAGAAGAAAGGAGCAGTGTGGTTTCTTACTTCAGGCCTTCTTCATGAAAGGTTAAGCACTCAACCAATCCCACAGTGCAGAACTCCCTCAGAACCACACAGCCAATCAGGGCACAGCACATCATGCCACTCTTGGCAAGTTGCTAAGCAACTCTTTCACCACCCCCTCTTGGAGAATCGACTAACACTGAGAACAGAATTAACCCTTAAGCTGCACACTGAATGATCTCTGCTGTTCACACATAATGTTGCTGGCGGCAGCCTGACCTCACCAGCAGGCTTGCCCCAGATGTTATGGAGCCATGTGCAAAGAAACTCTGAAAAGTATCCCCCTTATTTGGGGCAGAGAAATTGTGTGTGCGCGTGCAAAACCAGCTTTCTCCAAGGAGGAGAGATTTCCATTCTTTTTCTCCTTTCCATGGCCCTGCAGACTTCACACATCCAAATCCCTGCCCAGCATATTTTGGAGCAAGTGCAATGCAGAATCAAGGAGGCTGTTGCTTCAACACAGGTTCCTCCTGGGGTTGATATTCTGCATTTGATTTTACTTTCCCTCCCTCCCCTCTCATTTTGTCTCTGGTTCACCCAGGACTAAACAAAATTTATAAATGGAAGCAGCTGAGGGGATTTCCTCCCCCCTCCACTTCTTTCTTTTCTGTTTTTCCAGCTGCTAGAAAGAAAGAAAAAAGGTTAATAGGTTTGGTTGCCTGGGGATACAGTTCTAGTTCAAGACTCACAAAAGTCTAATGTAGTATCTCCATGGAAGGGGATGACGGTAGAGGATTTTGTCCCTGTTGCGTGTTTCTAAAAGACAAGGAATTAAAAAAGATTTTTTTCCCCCTACCATAATAGAGTTTGTTTATATCCAATACCCTGTTGCTTGTCCAATTAGCCCCGGATATTTGTGGCTAATTTGAAGTGCAGGTCTGCAATAGATAACAGAAATAACATTTGAGAAAATGTCTTCTTACACCTGCCTTCCTGAAACATTTGAAAGCATTTCTTACAAAATCCTGGTGTGAGGGTCAAGGATTAATATCTGTCTAAGTTGCCTACTCTATTTTAATGGGCTTTTTTAAATATATATTTCCTTAAAGCCCTTGGGTTGGTACAGGGTAAATATAATTCGTGTTGCAATCCTACAAAGTTGTGTGTGTGTGTGTGTGTGTGCGCGCGCAGCAGCAGGAGACTGTAAACCAGGCTTCCTCAACCTCGGCCCTCCAGATGTTTTTGGCCTACAACTCCCATGAGCCCTAGCTAGCAGGACCAGTGGTCAGGGATGATGGGAATTGTAGTCTCAAAACATCTAGCGCAGGCATCCCCAAACTTTGAGCCTCCAGATGTTTTGGACTACAACTCCCATCATTCCTGACCACTGGTCCTGTTAGCTAGGGCTCATGGGAGTTGTAGGCCAAAAACATCTGGAGGGCCACAGTTTGGGGATGCTTGATCTAGAGGGCCAAGGTTGAGGAAGCCTGCCATAAACTACCCTGGCCACTAGCCATGGTTGACCTCTGATTGGTGACCTTCTGAATGCTCAAGAGGACCTTTGACACCTTAGTCACCATTCTTTTAACCAAACCCAAGAACCATCTGGATCCCAAAGTGTTTCACAAGTGGGGACGGTGCTGCCATACTCATGGTTATGGGTTTCCCAGAGACATCTGGTTGGCCACTGTGAGAACAGGATGCTGGACTCGATGGGCTCTGCTTGCGTATTATCTAGCATTCACTGAAATCTGAGGCTATTGCATTTCACCACCCATGATCAATTTCACCAGCAAGATCAATTGTTCTTTTCTGGAGGGAGCAAGGACACTGTCCACATCATGCTGCCAACTCACATGGCTGAGTTTCCCAATATGAATCACCATGATGCATATAACATCGAGACTGCTTTGTGGGTTTGGCAGCATATTTGGTACCCATGAATTAAGGGTTGTTATGAGGAATTGAAAAGAGGAGCTTGTAAGCACGGTCCCCTCAATCCATATTCCTGACATGTAGCACTGGCCCTCTTAATTTGGTGCTGAGTTTAGATGTGTTCTGGTGATCCACCAGCCGATTACATCCAAGGCTTCAGATCTACTTTGTCTGAAGACTGAAGCGGTATTTTAATGGCCAACTGATGAACATGCAAACACACACCCACACACCCAAAAAGGTCCATTAAAAGCATTCTAAGGCTACACTCCTTTGCATACTAACTTGGGAGTAAGTCCCGTTGAACACAATAAGGCTGTCTTCTGAATAGACATAGGTAGGATTGGACTGAGATTTTTACAGGCAGGCTAGTTGCGGGTCGGAGGAGATACTTGTGTAAGCTACATACCGCAATCAGTGAGTCACCATCCTGAAAATATGAGCAAGGCAAAATGCTTTTAGCACAAGGCTAACCACTTTTCAATCAACACGCTCAATAAAAGAGGTCAGGAAATGTATCCCTTTAGATGTGCTATGTATTATCAGCCTTATAGTTGCCTGCTTGAAAAGCAGGCTCACCTTTCGTCTACTGAGCACATAAATTCCCCTATTCCTTTTCGTTCCACAGGAAAACACACACACACACACACACCATAAATTATCTTCCATCAAAGATACCACTTCCTTTGAGATCTTTTGCTTGTGTTGCATGAAATATGCAACAATGCGATCAGATAATCTACAGCCCTCATTAGGGGATGGGAAAAAACTGTCAGTTTGTTTTTCCTTTTTGCAACATTAGGTTTCAGCCCTCTACTTTTCCACATCGGTTTGCAATGAAAATCCATTAGCATTTCAGCATGAACGTTTTTGTGTGTGATTTTGACCAAGATACACATTTTCCCCTACATATAAATCATTCTGTATGTTAGCTTCACGAATATATGCATTTTTATGCACAATTTACCCTAGCATATGCATTTTTCTACACACTACTTGGCTGGAGAACTGCATTGCAACATTTGCGGAAGTCTGACTCTTGAAGGATGGCTGTGTTCTGGTTAGTGTATTGTTTCAGAAAGAGCAGATTATGTTGTTGTTGTTGTTCTTAATACCCCACCCACCTGGCTGGGTTTCCCCAGCCACTCTGGGCGGATTCCAACAAAGATTAAAAGTACATTAGATCCACATTTAATTGTGAACTAAATCAAATTTCTCCCCATTAGCAGGCCCCAGTTAGCCAGTCACTCTTCCTCCCATGCAATTAGAATACCCGTATATACTCGAGTATAAGCTGACCCGAATATCAGCTGAGGCACCTAATTTTACCTCAGAAAACTGGGAAAACTTGTGGATTTGAGTATAAGCCGAGGGTGGGAAATGCAGCAGCTATTGGTAAATTTCAAAAATAAAAATAAATACCATCCTATGCCTTTCCCAGCTGTTGACGGTTGGGTGGGTGGGGGGGAGAAGCGGCGAGGAAGGATCACTTCCTCGCCACTTCTCCCTCCCTGGCGCCTCGCACAGAGCAAGAATACGATAGGACAGGTTCGGAGAGTCGCAGCGCAGCGCTTCTCTGAACCCCCGGTCCTGTGCCTTTCTCCGCTGCCGCCCACCTCACGTGAATGTAAGCCGAGAGCGGCTTTTTCAGCACATTTTTTTGTGCTGAAAAAGTAGGCTTATACTCAAGTATATATGAAATACAAAAATTCCTTCAATAGCACCTTAAAGACCAACTAAGTTTTTATTTTGGTATGACCTTTCATGTGCATGCACACTTCGTCAGATACACTGAAACAGA
This sequence comes from Zootoca vivipara, assembly GCF_965207765.1. Taxonomy (NCBI): domain Eukaryota; kingdom Metazoa; phylum Chordata; class Lepidosauria; order Squamata; family Lacertidae; genus Zootoca; species Zootoca vivipara. Next base: position 93,496,648 of record NC_142587.1, read on the forward strand.
AGAAATCAGACCCTTATGTATATTCAGAGGGTGGGGGGTGAGGGTGTTGGGAATGGGTGATGGGCTGATAGGAGTGGTAAACCTGTTGGTGATGACTGCAATTGGTCTTGCGGGGGGGAAAGCAAAGGCTGAGGTGCTAAGGAAAGCTTGATCATGTATAATGAGATAAGAATCCTATGTCTTTGTTCATTCCAGGTGGCTCCATGGTTTTAAGCTTGCTAATGAGTTGCAATTCAGCAACTTCTCTTTCCAGTCTGTTTCTGAAAATTTTCTGTAATAAAACAGCTGCTTTGAGATCTTGTATAGAATGTCCTGGGAGATTGAAGTGTTCTCCTACTGGTTTCTCTGTCTTGTGGTTCCTGATGTCAGATTTGTGTCCATTTATCCTTTGGCATAGGGTTTGGCCTGTTTGTCCAATATAGAGAGCTGAAGGGCACTGTTGGCATTTGATGGCATGCACAATGTTAGAAGATGAGCAATTAAATAGTCCTGAGATGGTATGTTGGATGTTTTTGGGGCCAGTAATGGTGTTGTCCAGGTGTATGTGGCAGCAAAGTTGGCATCTGGGTTTATTGCAGGCTCTGGTACCAGTGTCCATGTTAAGTCTGGTGGTTGTATTATCAAGTATATATGGTAATTTAAATGTTGTTGGTCTTCCCCCCTCCATAACATCCTCATCTCCTGTCCTGTAGTGTTGGAGACTGAAAGTCTGCAACAGGGAGCTTGTGTAGACAAGCTTCTCACTGAAGAAGTTCAATCCACAAAAAGTGAAGGGTGAAGAAGTGATGGGGTTTTCATCTGAGCAGGCACTGCAGGAAAGAGAGGTCATTTCCTTCGGTCTCATTCCTCCCTGTGTGTTCTGTATACCGTCTTCTGTCTTTACAGAGGAGTAAGAGGTGGGAGGAGGGAGCGAAAAGCACACCTGAAGGACAGGAGGGGAAGGCGGAGGTCAGGATTCTAAATAAATGCTGGCGTATATATTCCTGAGAAATGTTGAAGGCAATTTTAAGGGGAGCACGAGTTAAGATAAGAGGCTATTTTGTCAGCTCTGTCGGCTTTGCCCCATAGAGTGCATTTAATTGCTCCTTCCTAACTGCCTCGCACTTCGCACTAGTCTAAATCAGATCAAAGCTGGATTTGATTGCACTTTAAAGATTCTTAGTAATTATTATTCCTAGGCAATTTAGTCTCTTAAGGTAGCTGCTTTTAAAAGCTTCCTTCTTTGAAAAGTTGAAATGTTCACCGATTTAGCAGATGGGCTAAATCCGCTCCAATTACATTTCTAACAGCTTGATGCAGCCCAGATCTTCTTGCTCGCATGGAAGGGTGGGGCTGGGGGCCTCTGGTTGAGCTGCAGGCTTCCTCAGCTCCTGTCCTCCTCAGATCAATGCCTGGACACCCAAGATTTATTCGACAGACTGTTGGCTCCAGATTGCTGTCCAGCAGCAACACCTCTTGTTGACATGGGGAAGGGACTCCAGATTGCTTCAGCCACAGACTCATTAAGAGCTGGACCATATATTCAGAATGCCTTTCACATGGCAAGGCCTTTCTGGCCTTGAAATAGAGCAAGCAGATGATGAATTAGATGTATGAATAGTCCCCTGTGTTAATGCTCCCTTGTCCATGGAAAGCTATCATGTCAGCGTCTTTTGTGTGCCAGAGATTTTATGAAGGAGGGGCATTTAAAAGAAAAACAGGGTTGCTTTGTCGGTGCTGGGTGAATTCAGATTTCTTCTTCCAAAAATTCCCCAGCATCTGAGGCTGCACTAAGCTACTGTGGCTTTAAGTTACTGAAATATCTGTCCAGTTTTTATCCCACCTTGAGGAAAAGGTGGGATATGCAAATAAGTAAATAAATGCACAAACCCAAGAAAGCATCCATTATATTTCATGATTCACATTTTTTCTGATTTTTTTCAGTGCAATTCTCCTGCCAAACAGTGTGCACAGAAAAGCATATATTAACAGGAAAGTGTGCCCCCAAAATTGCTAACATTAGTGAAAATAACCTGAAAGGGTGGGGAAAATTCTTGCCAAAAAATGTGTACTTTGGGAGAAATTTGTACGAAAATTCTGGTGAGATTTCAAGAGAAGTGAAATTTGCAAATTGCTAAGGCAGTGTAGAGAATGAAATTTAGAAAAATGAGGGATTGAGAGAAACTGAAATTGACAGATTCGCCCAGAGTCCTCCTATCATCTCCAATTAATTTAGCACAGCCGAGCCATTTCTTGCTTGGACTCTTACCTATATTCTTTAATCTGCTATTTCCCTCCTTACTTTAACATGTAGGCTATCCGTCTTTCTGCCACTTTCTATGGTTAAGGCTTACCTGTTAATGAGGAGAGAAGCCAGCAGGAAAGGGAACCCATTGAAAGCAGTATATTGTAATGCGGCACATTCTGTCTTTGGCAGGAGGGAGAAGAGCATTTAATAATAGTTAATCCACGGTAAAATAATTATCTGCAGGCGCACACATGCCAGAGCCCCAGTGCCTACCTTTTTTTTTCCTATAAAGGGTGTGTGTGCGCGAAGTGTTTGGCACATAACACCATTGCTTTTCTTCCCAGCTGGATTTTCATTCCAGCAGGAGAGTCGGAAGAAAACAAAGTGGAGCTGATGGGGGAAAGTGAATGCCGCTTCTCTAAAGGAAAAGAAAGAAAGAAAGTTTCTTCCCCATATCTTGTTTATGGGAGACAAAGAGGAACCATAGAGTTGGAAGGGACCCAAGGGTCATCTAATCCAACCCCCTGTAATGCAGGAATCTCATCTAGATCATCCATGACTGATGGCCATCCAACCTCTGCTTAAAAAGCTCCAAGGAAGGAAAGTCCGCAACCTCCCGAGGGAGTCCATTCCACTGTCAAACAGCTCTTACTATCAGAAAGTTTTTCCTTATGTTTATTCGGAATCTCCTTTCTTGTAACTTGAAGCCATGGGTTCGATTCCTGCCCTCCAGAGCAGGGGAAAAGAAAGCTTTCTCCATCTTCTCCAACCTTTGAGATATTTGAAGAAGGCTATCATATCTCCTCTCATTCTCTTCTTTTCCAGGCTAATCTCTGGGTAAACTCACCAGAATGAAACCAGTACCAGAGACGGTTCCAAGAGCACATTACCTAAAAAAACAACAACCCAGATTGTTAGGAGGGGTGTTTTAAACCACTCTCGAAGTACCATTGTGTTTTAACAAGATCTCATTAACTTAAATTAGACTAACACAATTGCGTTTGCCTGTAAAAGTTTCAGTTGAGAATGATTAGATCAAGGAGGTGCAGGTGTATATTCAAAAGAAGAACATTCATTTTTGTCTTTTCTTAATTGCAAACCCTCCTGTGATCCTCGGAAATTTTAATAATAATAATAATAATAATAATAATAATAATAATAATAATAAAGCACCAGAAAATGGCTTGTGGACTGCAGCATCCAGCAATCCAAGATCAAGCAAGGGCAACAGTAAGAGGGTCACCTGATCCGCATTAATTATGCTTCATTACAGCAGCCCAATCAAACACTGTTTACCTAATAAAGCAGCACGGTACATTTTCGGCAACTTTAAAGAGACACGTGGCATCTTGTAATCTGGCTAATTACATTTGTATAAATAAAGGTTGTAAAACAATGGGGAAAACAAAAGCTTGACTTTCCAACTTGCCTGGAACAGAGCATGGCATTTAGACAACTGATTTCTTCTCTGCAATCCAGACATACAACCCCCATTGGGGGTTTGGAAGATAACCGAACGGCCCATGCATTTTTTTGACTTGCGTTATGAAGCAGCTGCTATTTGTGGTTGCCTCTCTGACCCCCTTTCAATTTCTCGTTTGTCCCCAAGGATTCATGGGAGCCAATGAGTCTTGTCCTTTTGTTTTGATAGGGTGGGGAAGCAGAGTCATATCCAGTGGCCGCAGGCCCTCCCCCATGGGCTTCATGATAGTGATGTGGCCCCATGTGACGTGTGGCCCCATGCCTGCCTATGTACATAGGGCAGTGTTCTTCAACCTTTGGTGTGGTTAGACTACAATTCCCATCAGCCCTGGACATAAGATAATCTGGCTGAGGATCATGGGAGTTGTAGCCCATCAACATGTGGGGACCCAAAGGATGAAGAACAGTGACATAAATAGACCCTTCAAGTGTCCCTATTTTCCAAGGACACTGTAATGATCTCAGGCAGGAAACCAAGCTCCGATAAGAATTAATGAGTCTCCGGAAGTTTTATGGTACGTTTATTTACAATTAACTTCCAGAGCCTGCCGCTCTTTGCTACAAGTTGGTCACTCTGAGTCTCTATCCCTTTCGCAGCACGAAGGGCGCCAAAGTCCAGTCCTTCCTCTCTTGTACTTCCATTGTATTTTAACCCTTTCAGCTCTTCTGGTTCGGGGAGAAGGTGGGTGAACTCCCTCCCACTCTCAAACGAAGAGCCTTTCTGCACTACAACTCCCATCATTCCAGTACATTGGCCATGCTGAGTGGGGCTGATGGGAGTTGCGGTCAAACAGCATCCAGAGGGCAGCATAGATTTCCCCACCACTGTTCATGCAAAAATGTGTGTGCAGAGAGAATTTGCATACAAAAATGTGATAGATTTAATTCAATTTATAATATTTCATCACTTCACTGATGTGAAAATGTAGAAAGCTAAAGATTTGACTGAAAAAACAGGAAACCGAAATAGGGACATTTGTTTTCTCAAAATCCACCCCAATGCTCATTTAAAAGCTGGCATAAAATGAATCAGTGCTTCACACCCATTAAATAAATGGTTGTGAGACCTGGCCAGCTGTACACCCAAAGATAGTCTTTAGACCAGAGGTCCCCAGACTACGGCCCGCAGACCGGATATGGCTCGATGGACCGATTTATCCAGCCCACAGCATCCCCACTGCCCGCCGCCCGCTCTTAGTGGCACGGCACGGCGGCCCACTTCCGGGTTGCCGGAGTGCCGGAAATAGCTTTTGTGCATGCGCAAGCGTCATTTCCGGCGCACTTGGGTCGGAGGAGGCCCCTGCGCCTGCGCACAAGCCATTTCCAGCGCTCCAGCAACCTGGAAATGCGCCAGAAATAGCATGTGCGCAGGCGCATGTGGGCGTGTTCCCCCGACCTCCGGCCCTCCGTGGGATTGGCACTTTGGACACCGGCCCGAAGCACGGTAAGTCTGGGGACCCCTGCTTTAGACAATCAATGTTCCTAAAAACTACTCTCTCTTGCCATATACACACAGAGAGAGCAAATTCCCCTCAGGCAGCCCACCTACTGCACCAACGCCAGGCCTGGGCCAGCTGGGCTTCTTCCTTTGAGAGCTTTCCTGCTTCCAGCAGCTCCACCCCCCCCCCAAAAAAAGCTTGAGGCCACCACAGTTGCCTTGAGGGAAAACCCTCTGGAATATGCTATGCAAAAGTGCAGGCTTTTCCCCTCCTTTCCAAACCCTTTCCCAAAGAGAACCACGGGTCTTTCTTGTGACATGGTGTAAACAGAGATGTTAAGGAATATGTGCAAAATGGAACCACATGCTGACTGTTGTAGCTGCTCTTAAAAAGATAAATACCAGATGGGAAACTGCGAGACAAGCAAGAAGGATGAGGCATCTGGTCCTGGGCTTGGAGCAGACAAAGGGGTTCCCTTTTCCCATATCACGCTTCCTGAGAGAGTCAGGCCTGCCTTGTTAGAAGTGTGGCTGCATATCTTTACCTCCCAACGTTTTGCAGATGAAAATAAGGAGACGTGCTCGGAACACCCTGATCCGCATTCAGGACGTGCTTGGAACACCCGTAGTCTTACGCCAAGGGCAATTTTCCCCACCATTATAGGTTGTTAAAGGCTCTGATCCACTTCATTTCCTCTGCTGTACCACGCTCCTTACCGATTGGAAAGCCAAAGTGGTGGTGTGTTGCTTCTTGGTGTTTTGGTTATAGATATACAAGAAAAACAGAACTGTTCTATATCTATAGGGCAGGGTCCAACTAACTCGGGATATAAATGCAATAAATACAACTCTACCCCTCTCTTTCCCCCATGTGTGCCCCATGCCCTGCTCTGGAGGGTTGGGGAAAACTGTGGGGGGGGGGGGAGAGAAAGAGGGAAAGGTATTTATTTACACAGCACAGAGTTAAGTGAGATGAGCGCCACAACCCCATAGTTGCCTTTGACTGGACTTAACCGTCCAGGAGTCCCTTTACCTTTACCTTACTAGCTTGGCTGGCTTTAAAAGAGGACTGGACAAATTCATGGGGGGAGAGAGAGAGAAAGACAGAGAGAGACAGAGACAGAGAGACAGAGAGAGCGCTATTGATGGCCTGGAAACAATGCCTTATGAGGAACGGCTTAGGGAGCTGGGTATGTTGAGCCTGGAGAAGAGAATGTTAAGGGGTGATATGATAGCCATGTTCAAATATATAAAAGGATGCCATATAGAGGAGGGAGAAAGGTTGTTTTCTGCTGCCCCAGAGAAGCGGACACGGAGCAATGGATTCAAACTACAAGAAAGAAGATTCCACCTAAACATTAGGAAGAACTTCCTGACAGTAAGAGCAGTTCGGCAGTGGAATTTGCTACCAAGGAGTGTGGTGGAGTCTCCTTCTTTGAAGGTCTTTAAGGAGAGGCTTGACGGCCATATGTCAAGAATGCTTTGATGGTGTTTCCTGCTTGGCAGGGGGTTGGACTGGATGGCCCTTGTGGTCTCTTCCAACTCTATGATTCTATGATGGCTATTGAGGACTGTGTTCTGCCTCCATGCTAATAATGCTTCTGAATACCAGACACTGGAAACCACATGAAAGGAGAAGTCTTTTGTACTTGAGTCCTCTTTGAGGGTTTCCTATGGGCATCTGGGTGCCACTGTGAGAACAGGATGCTGGACTGGATGGGACATCAGCCTGATCCAACAGGCTCTTACATTTTCCCAAGCATAAATCCTTGTGCTGAAAGAATGAGTTTTCTTGATACCACCCGTCCACAGGAAGCTGCACTATACCAATTGAGAATACCAGTCTGGGGTTCCATGCAGACTTCTTGTCCCAGCCATACCTGGCTTGTTGCCAGGAATTGAACTTTCAAACTTTTGATGGCAAAGCAGGTTCTCTTATCACTATGGAGGGGGGGGGGGCAACGACTCCCTAATTCCCAGTTGCCAGAACAGTGTGCTAACCCAAACACAGCTACCCTGTAATTTGGGAACACCCCAATCGAAGTTTGTGTAGAGACACACTTTCGCACAAACACGTGAACCTGTGATAGGCACAGCTTGGACCTGCGTTCAGTGTAATGTCTGACCAAGCCCCAGGGCAGGTTTGCTTGGGAAACTGGAGAGAACTCAACAGAGACAAATGGGGGCAAGTTCCCTTTCCCCTTTCTCTAAGAATTCTCTCTTTCCCCTTTCCCTAAGAATTCTCTCTTACATCTCAGAGGGGGTGGCAACAAAACGTCACTCGCACTTCCTAGAAATGTGAAAATCTGCAAATTTTAAAATTCAGATTTGATTCCAAATACGGGGACTCACAGAGAGAGGGGGAAATATGGTATGAAGCAAGAAATGCACTACAATAAGATCAAAATTTATGCACGTTTAACTTGTGTACACTGAGATGCATGTGTTTGGCACTTTTTAAATAAAAGAATTAAATAAAAGAACAGTCTTTAGTCATCCCACCCACCATTGCACCCAATGTGTTTTGTCTAGACACAATTTTGGATTTAGGCATGATCTCCAGAACGTTACCTCTGCATACATAAGTTTCAGGTTGACTGTATATAGTTACAAAGTAGGTACAGACATATTTTTAAGAATGCTTGTAGATTCACCCCCAGCATGCTCCCTCCCTCCCTCTTTTCAAGAACATCCCATGAGTTTTCAGCCTATCGGCACCATCCGATAACTTAAATAGGCAAATCCCTTTCTTTTATTTCCAAATATTTATGAACATGCAACTCGGCGGCATTCCGTTCCCAGCAGGAATATTTTCACCCAGGGACTTTTACTGATGAAGGAAAGCAGAAGAGAAAATAATTGAAGTGCTATCTTTCGGTAGAGGAAATATTTTGATTCTCTTTGCTCATATGAAACTGGCTCTTCGCCGAAATAAGCCCAATGGGAAATGACTTACAAGAAACGGGAAGGATATACAACTTACGGCCCAGACCTACACATGCTTACTCCAAAATTGTCTTCAGCAGTTTAAATTAATTTATTGCCGCACGCACCCCAATCTCCTGTTTCTGGTGCCGCTCTGCCCATGTATGGGCACCGGAAATCGGGCAGCGCCGGCATCGGAAGTCGCTTCTACGCATGTCCAGAAGTGCGCCGCTTCCAGCGCCGCTCTGCCCATTTCCAAAATGGCCGCAGCGCCAGAAGTCGCTTCTACACATCTCCAGAAGTGCATAGAAGCGACTTCTGGCGCTGCAGACATTTTGGAAATGGGCAGAGCGGCGCAGAAGTTGCTTCTATGCACTTCCGGACATGCATAGAAGCAACTTCTGGTGCCACAGTGATTTTGGAAATGGGCAGAGCGGCACCGGAAGTTGGTTCTACACATGTCCGGAAGTCACGTAGAAGCGACTTCCGGTGCCACGCTGCTGCTGGTCCCGGATTTTTCAATCCGGAACTTGCAGCTATGATAATAATAATAATAATAATAATAATAATAATAATAATAATAATAATTTATTATTTATACCCCGCCCATCTGGCCGGGTTCCCCCAACCACTCTGGGCGGCTTCCAACAAAACAGAAATTCTAAAATACAGAAATCCATCAAACATTAAAATACAGAAATCCATTAAACATTAAAAGCTTCCCTAAACAGGGCTGCCTTGAGATGCCTTCTAAAGGTCTGGTAATTGTTGTTCTCTTTGACCTCTAGTGGGAGGGCATTCCACAGGGTGGGTGCCACTACCGAGAAGGCCCTCTGCCTGGTTCCCTGTAACTTGGCTTCTCGTAGTGAGGGAACCGCCAGAAGGCCCTCGGAGCTGGACCTCAGTGTCCGGGCAGAACGATGGAGGTGGAGACGCTCCTTCAGGTATACTGGACCGAGGCTGTTTAGGGCTTTAAAGGTCAACACCAACACTTTGAATTGTGCTCGGAAACGTACTGGGAGCCAATGTAGGTCTTTCAGGACCGGTGTTATGTGGTCTCGGCGGCCGCTCCCAGTCACCAGTCTAGCTGCCGCATTCTGGATTAGTTGTAGTTTCCGGGTCACCTTCAAAGGTAGCCCCACGTAGAGCGCATTGCAGTAGTCCAAGCGAGAGATAACTAGAGCATGCACCACTCTGGAGAGACAGTCAGTGGGCAGGTAGGGACTCAGCCTGCGTACCAGATGGAGCTGATAAACAGCTGCCCTGGACACAGAGTTGACCTGTGCCTCCATGGACAGCTGTGAGTCTAAGATGACTCCCAGGCTGCACACCTGGTCTTTCAGGGGCACAGTTACCCCATTCAGGACCAGGGAGTCCTCCACACTCGCCCGCCTCCTGTCCCCCACAAACAGTACCTCTGTCTTGTCAGGATTCAATCTCAATCTGTTAGCCGCCATCCATCCTCCAACCGCCTCCAAGCACTCACACAGGACCTTCACCGCCTTCACTGGTTCTGATTTAAAAGAGAGGTAGAGCTGGGTATCATCAGCATACTGATGGACACCCAGCCCAAACCCCCTGATGATCTCTCCCAGCGGCTGCATATAGATGTTAAAAAGCATGGGGGAGAGGACAGAACCCTGAGGCACCCCACAAGTGAGAGCCCAGGGGTCTGAACACTCATCCCCCACCACCACTTTCTGAACACGGCCCAGGAGGAAGGAGCGGAACCACTGTATGACAGTGCCCCCAGCTCCCAAGCCCTCTAGACGGTCCAGAAGGATGTTATGGTCGATGGTGTCAAAAGCCGCTGAGAGATCCAGCAGAACAAGGAAACAGCTCTTACCTTTGTCCCTAGCCCGCCGGAGATCATCGACCAGTGCGACCAAGGCAGTTTCAGTCCCATGATGAGGCCTGAATCCTGACTGGAAGGGATCCAAATGGTCCGCTTCTTCCAGGCGTGCCTGAAGTTGTTCAGCAACCACTCGCTCAATCACCTTGCCCAAGAATGGAAGATTTGAGACTGGGCGATAGTTGGCCATATTGGCCGGATCTAAAGATGGTTTTTTAAGAAGCGGTTTAATAACCGCCTCTTTCAGCGGGTCTGGGAAGGCTCCCTCATGGAGAGAAGCATTTACCAACCCGCGAAGCCCATCGCCCAGCCCTTCCCGGCTAGCTTTTATAAGCCAGGATGGGCAAGGATCAAGGAGACAGGTGGTTGGTTTCACTCGTCGAAGCAGCCTGTCCACATCCTCGGAGGTAACAGATTGAAATTGATCCCACAAAACTTGACTAGACAGGACTCTAGCACTCCCCCGCCCCGGCCCTGCTCCCACGGTGGAGTCTACCTCTTCCCGAATCTGAGCGACTTTATCTGCAAAAAACTTTGCAAAATCATTGCAGGAGATCATGTGGCCCGTACTGGGCCCGGATGGAGCAGGTGGTTCCGCTAAATTGCGAACCACCTGGAAGAGTCTCCTGCTGCTGTTTTCTGCAGATGCGATGGAGACGGTGAAGAAGGTCCTCTTCGCCGTCGCCATTGCCACTTGGCAGGCTCGAAGTTGAGCTCTAGCCCGTGTCCGGTCTGATTCAAAATGAGTTTTCCGCCACCGGCGCTCTAGCCGTCTCAACGACTGTTTCATCGCCCTCAGCGCCGGGGAAAACCACGGGGCTGTCCGGGCTCCATGCAATCTGAGAGGGCGCTTCGGAGCCAGACAGTCAATAGCGCTGGTTAACTCCGCATTCCAGCGGGCCACCAGGGAATCAGCTGAAAGGCCATCGACATGGGATAAAACATCCCCTACCACTCTCTGGAAGCCAATTGGATCCATTAAGTAGCGGGGGCGGACCATCCGAATCGGTCCCACCTCCCTGCAGAGGGGAAGGGTTGTGGAGAAGTGCAGTTGCACCAGAAAGTGGTCTGACCATGGCACTTCTTTTGTTTCGCTTTTACTTAATGTCAGATCACCAACATCCATAGAGGTAAACACCAAGTCCAAGGCATGTCCGCGGCTATGAGTTGGGCCAGACTTATTCAGGGACAGCCCCATGGTGGCCATGCTTTCCACGAAGTCCCGAGCGGCACCTTGTAAGGTCGTGTCGGCATGGATGTTAAAATCCCCTAAGACAACCAAGCTAGGTGTCTCCAGGAGCACATCCGACACGACCTGAAGCAGCTCGGGCAGGGAATCCTTGGTGCAGCGGGGAGGTCGGTACACCAAAAGGAATCCTGTACTGCCCCTATTGCCCAACTTCCAGAACATGCACTCAGAAAACTCAGTCTTACCAATAGGACGCCTGGTGCAAACTAATGACTTCCTAAAAATCACTGCAACCCCCCCTCCCCGCCCAGATGGCCTGTGCATAAGAGAAACCTGGTGGACAAGCAGCGCCAAGAACGGGCCCATCGGCTTCATCCAACCAGGTCTCTGTCACACATGCCAGGTCAAATCCTCCATCCACAATCAGGTCGTGAATGGCAGTGGTCTTATTCATCATCGACCTGGCATTGCACAGCAGCACCTTCAGGTCATGTGGGTATCCCTTGCTGATTCCAATATCCGTCCGGTCAGGACCAGACCCGGAGGCAGGGATAGTCCTCAGACAACGACTAAGTCTGCCTCCTTGGTAATGACATGGTCTGGTCTTAGCGTAACTCCTCCTCCTACCCGTGACCACTGAGATCGGTTGTCCCAGTGCATCACCCCCTGTGGAATCTGCCCCAGCCATTTTGCTTGCTGGGACCCCCTCCCGGGCACCCCTGACCCCTCCCCTTAAAAACAAAATAAAACCTCTGTAAAAAACAGCAAAGAACAGAACAAAAGAAAAACACAAAAAACACAATAAAACAATAAAAGTTACAAATACACTAAAATTTAACAGATTCCCACACCCAACTAAAAATCCCTCCCTAAAACCTATGTAAATCAAAAAATACAGTAAAACAATACAAAGACAGAAAATTACAAACTAAAATTGACCCCTCCCCTTAAAATCAAATTTAAAACCAATACAGAAAACAAACTAATACAATAAAACAATACAAAGACAAAAAATTACAAACTAAAATTAACCCCTCCCCTTAAAATCGAATTTAAAACCAATACAGAGAACAAACTAACAAACTAAACGATAAACAACAAAAACAAAAAACAATAAAAGTTACAAACACATCAGAATTACAAGAAAAACAGCAGCAGCACTGTTTCAGGCCTCCTAGGAGCCTTAAAGCTGTGGTAGAGTATGGGTCCCGCCCCCGGGCCCAAGGTGGAAGTGGGCCTCAGGGGGAGCAGTCCTTCCAGTACTCACAGCAGCAGTGATGTTCCAGGCCTCCCAGGAGCCTCAAAAGCTGTGGAGGAGTGGGAGACATGCCCCAAGCCCCAGGTGGAAGTGGGCTTCAGGGGGAGCAGTCCTCCCAAACACTCCCTGGCAGAGCAGCAGCAGCAGCAGCAATGTTCCAGGCCTCCCAGGAGCCTTAAAAGCTGTGGTGGAGTGGGGAACCCGCCCCAAGCCCCAGGTGGAAGTGGGCTTCAGGGGGAGCAGTCCTTCCAGTACTCACAGCAGCAGTGATGTTCCAGGCCTCCCAGGAGCCTCAAAAGCTGTGGAGGAGTGGGGGACCCGCCCCAAGCCCCAGGTGGAAGTGGGCTTCAGGGGGAGCAGTCCTCCCAAACACTCCCTGGCAGAGCAGCAGCAGCAGCAATGTTCCAGGCCTCCCAGGAGCCTTAAAAGCCGTGGTGGAGTGGGGGACCCGCCCCAAGCCCAAGGTGGAAGTGGACTTCAGGGGGAGCAATCCTCCCAAACACATGTGTGCGCATGTCGGGTTATGCAAAAAAAATTCAATAAATAAACAAATACCTTTTGGGTCCCTTATCCAATTAGCCGCAGTTGTTAAAATACCTTATATTTGTGATCTTTAGATTTGATTTACTGCCTGGTAATTCACTATTAATGTTTGCAAGTTTTGCCATCTCATTTGTTAATTATCCCGCCGCTCCATTTTGATCGCATTATTAATCCTTTGAACACAACATTCCTTTCTTATTTATTTATTGCACTGGATGCTTGTTAGTTTTGGAATTACTTCATTTTCTGAATGATGTGATAGCCCATCATTAGTAATCAGTTACTGTGTGGATACAGCTCTCGTTTTATTGTTTTCATTTCACTCGAAACAATCTGTTTGCCTTATTTTTGAACGTAGCGTACGTGGAGTGGAACTCCGCTACAAGCCTGGATGTCTAGATGAGCGGGAGGGCAGCCATGTTGTATCTGGCGCTGGAGCTATAATTAATCACATGCAACGCAAAAAATCAAACAAACCCCAAACCAAAAATTATCTGTTGTGTTCTGCTCTGCTAGAGCTTGGGAATCACTGGGGAGGTTGCAACCATTACTGGAGGGCATAGCTGGAAAGAATGGGTAGAAGTGAAAGGAAAGCAGGTAAATATTAGGATACACTTTGCAACAGTAAGAGCTGTTCAACAGTGGAACAGTCTGCATCAGAAGATCATAGAATCATAGAATCATAGAGTTGGAAGAGACCACAAGGGCCATGCAGTCCAACCCACAAGGGCCAAGCAGGAAACACCATCAAAGCATTCTTGACATATGCCTGTCAAGCCTCTGCTTAAAGACCTCCAAGAAGGAGACTCCACCACACTCCTTGGTAGCAAATTCCACTGCCGAACAGCTCTTACTGTCAGGAAGTTCTTCCTAACGTTTAGGTGGTGGACTATTATTCACTGGAGGTATTTAAGCACAGCTGGAGGGCCATCTGCCAAGGATGCCAATATTGCATCTTGCATTTTTAGAGCCTGCATTGGACCCAGGCTACCTAAAAGATCCTATCTCCCTATATGAACCTGCCCAAGTACTAAGATACTTGGGAGAGGACCATCAACATCAGAAGCATGGTTGGTAATGACATGTGAGACAGCCTTTTCTGTGATTTCTCCCTAAATGGCTTCGGCCCAGTATACCTGAAGGGGCGTCTCCACCCCCAGAATTCTGCCTGGACACTGAGGTCCAGCTCCGAGGGCCTTCTGGCGGTTCCCGCACTACAAGAAGTGAGGTAACAGGGAACCAGGGAGAGGGCCTTCTTGGTGGTGGCACCCTTCCATCAGACGTCAAGGAAATAAACTACCAGACTTTTAGAAGACATCTGAAGGCAGCCCTGTTTAGGGGAGTTTTTAATGTTTGATGTTTTATTCTGTTTATAATGTTCTGTTGAAAGCTGCCCAGAGTGGCTGGGGAAACCCAGACAGATGGGCAGCATATAAATTGTTGTTGTTGTTGATGATGATGATGATGTTGTTGTTGTTGTTGTTGTTGTTGTTGTGTGAAACTCCCTCTCAGGAGAGGTTAGGTTGGCTCCCTCTTTGTTATTTGTCCGCTAACAGGCTAAGTTCTTTCTATTCAAACAGAACTTTGAAAACTAAGGTGTGGACGATGCTAATCAGGGCAAACTTTATTTTAATCTGTGGTTCTCAATGTGTTCTGATGCATTTCAGTTCCTTATTCAATTTGTATTACTTTGTATTCTATAATGTTCTTAAATGCTGCAAGCCATCTTGAATCCCGACTTGGGAGAAACATTAATAGATTAAACTATAGCAACAATAATAATATCCAGTGAGTGGGGGATTTGAAGAAAATTACCTGCAAGGTATTTGATGCCATAAGAATCACGATTGCTCTTTCTTTCTTTCTTTCTTTCTTTCTTTCTTTCTTTCTTTCTTTCTTTCTTTCTTTCTTTCTGGATCTGAAACTGAAGGTAGTGGCCTCTGAGCCGCAGTCTAAGCTGCTGTTAATAAAGCAATTCTATTACTTCCATGTCGGAAGCATGTCTTTTTAGTGATGCTAAAGGCTTGAGTGCGGCACATTTGTCAAAGGCATCACTCTTAAGAAATAAAAAAAAAGACTAGTAATTCCAAGGAGCCACAAGAATAGCGGGGAAGGCAGGTCAAAGGAGCATGTAGCTGCAAAGCAGCGTTGAGAAGCGGCCGAGGCCCTTGTCTGTAAATGCATTTCACATTGGCAGGGCCCCTTGTGGCTCAGACAGCTGTCAGATTAATGATAAGAAGACTCAGACAATAACTGAGATGTTTCCAATAAGGGAAGCAGCTGCCGGCTGGGTCCTGGTGGATCCAATTTTCTATCTTCTGTGTGATTCTCCCCACAACAAAATCCTCTGTGGCTGTAAAGCTGAATCACATTTTAACTGACTATCGAGCGATGATTGTATTTGAGGTGGGCGGCAGAGAGGAAGGGAGTGGCACAGATAATCCAAAGCAGGCTTCCAGAAATGGGCTGGCTGGCAGCTAGACTCCACAAACCAGAGGTGCAAATCGCCCAATAAGCTGAGTTCTGTCTGTACACGAATTCTGAATTTGAAAAGGTGTTCTGCCAAACCTGTGCCTCCTCTTCCGGTACACTTAGGTATTCATTTGCAGTTATGAATGGCTTCACATGATGACCCACATCACAGTGATTGGCAAGAAGACCACCACCAATAAAAATAATCACAGTTTCATATATGAAAGCAACTGGAACAAAGTTCTCCCCTAATAGAGAACTTCCAATAGGAGCTGGGTATGTTTAGCCTGCAAAAGAGGAGACTGAGAGGAGCCATCTTCAAATATCTGAAGGGCTGTCACATGAAAGAGGGAGGATTCTTGTTTTCTCTTGCTCTGGAAGGTAGGACTCGAACCCATGGCTTTAAGTTGCAAGAAAGGAGATTCCCACTAACATTCAGAAAAACTTTCTGACAGTAAGAGCTTTTCAGCAGTGGAACAGACTCCCATGAGAGGTGGTAGACTCTCCTTCTTTGGAGGTTTTCAAGCAGAGGTTGGATGGCTATCTGTCATGGATGCTTTAGCTGGGATTCCTGCATTGCAGGGGGTTGGACTAGATGACCCTTGGGTCCCTTCCAACTCTAAGATTCTATGAACATTCAGCTTCAACAAATGCGGGTTTAGGGAAGCGCAACCGGTAGGACAGGCATCCCCAAACTTCGGCCCTCCAGATGTTTTGGACTACATTTCCCATCTTCCCCAACCACTGGTCCTGTTAGCTAGGGATCATGGGAGTTGTAGGCCAAAACATCTGGAGGGCCGCAGTTTGGGGATGCCTGCAGTAGGACAACATCATTGGGGGGCGGGAATTACGACACACAGGAAAGAACAATGATTACAGACTGAGTACTGTACCTCACTTGAAACTTTATAAACTTCATTAACACAAATTGAAACCATTAGGTTGTAGCTGTGGTATAAGGGATTATTATCATTGGATGTCTATGACTACTAGTATTATTGTTGTTGTTGTTGTTGTTGTTGTTGTTGTTGTTGTTGTTGTTGTTGTTGTTGTTGCTGCTGCTGCTGCTACTACTTTTATACCCTGCCCATCTAGCTAGGTTTCCCCAGCCACTCTGGGTGGCTCCCAATAGATTAAAAACACAATAAAACATCAAACATTAAAAAATTCCCAAAACAGGGTTGTCCACAGATTTCTCCTAAAAGTCAAATAGTAGTTTATTTCCTTGACATATGACGTGAGGGCGTTCCAGAGGGCGGGCGCCACCACCGAGAAGGCCCTCTCCCTGGTTCCCTGTTACCTCACTTCCCGCAGAGAGGGAATCACTAGAAGACCCTCGGAGCTGGACCTCAGTGTCCAGGCTGAACGATGGGGGTGGAGACGCTCCTTCAGGTATACTGGGCCAAGGCCATTTAGGGCTTTAAAGGTCAGCACCAACACTTTGAATTGTGCTTGGAAACGTACTAGAAGCCAGTGTAGATCCTTTAGGACTACCAAGGAGTGTGGTGGAGTCTCCTTCTTTGGCGGTCTTTAAGCAGAGGCTTGACATCCATATGTCAGGAATGCTTTGATGGTGTTTCCTGCTTGGCAGGAATCTATGATTCTATGGTATCATATGGTCCCAGCGACTGCTTCCAGTCACTAGTCTAGGTGCCATGTTCTGGATTAGTTGTAGTTTCCAAGTCACCTTCAAAGGTAGCCCCACGTAGAGCTGCCACCATGCATAATTTTATAAACTTCTGTCTTGTCTCACCTTCTCCAAATTTAAAGGTCCTAAATGCTGCAAGCTTTCCTTACAAGGGAGTTTACCCACCCCTTTGATCATTCTGGTTGCCCTTGTTCTTCCGCCCATTCCAATAAATGTATGTGTGTGATTGTGTGCATTGCACATAGTTGTAAAAATCTGAGTTGCGGAGAATTTCAGAAACATGCCCACCTTAATTTCTGTCTCAACCTCTGCAGATTTCCCAGTTTGTCCCGTCCCTCGGTCCCCGGACAAAAAGAAGGGGGAAGAGCATTTTGTAAATAAGCTTCCCATGTCTCTTTAATTTGTAGCAAAGAAAATCCCTTAACTAACCTACTAATAATGCTACAATTGGATTTCAGCTCCCCCTTAGGAGAACAGACTGGACCAACGAGGGAACTATAAAGGAAAATGCTTAAATCATTCAAGGTTTAATAAGCAGGGTAGCAATGCTAAGTGTTGAACATACACAGGGTTGCAAATAATCTTTTAGACAAGGAGACAGCAAAGGAAGAATGAAAAATTGTTTTAATTTAAGTCCAGCAAATTAAATGGATTCCAGAAACAAAAAAGCTGCCTCTTCCATTAACATCCTACTAGATTCTCCTATAATTTTTCCAGCGCTGGAAACTCTTTTCTCACCCCTCCCTTTGATGGTCCTCTTCACAGCCTTTACAGCAGTGATCATTCTCTTTCAATATACATCAGCTGCCAAATCCCTCCCACCCCAACTGTTATTTGCTGGAGAATATCCAAAAGATCACCATAATTAAGTCTGTGATCTTAAGTTCGTGATCTTTGTCTAAACGAGGTGATTTGCTGTTAAGCTCTTTGGCTCCATTTAAAAGGCGGTGGGTGGGTGGAAATCAGATAATTTGCCAAGGAAACACAAGGGCTGTCTTTGCACTTGTGCTGTAGAAAAGTCACAAGAGGAATCCCATTGCCAAGTCAGCTTTCCCGATCTGGAGCCATGGAGATTCCATTGGCTGAATATAAAATTGCCTGCTTCCACACACTCTCTAATTGCCCATTGCTTTTTCATGTGCCTGTGACCTTCCAGACTCCACACTACAAACCCTATTGTCCTTGACCACCAGAGGTGCTAACTGGAACTGATGGAAGTTGGAGTAATTGGGAAAGGGACATACATCAGTGGTAGGCATATTTTTGCACACAGATCCTGTCAGGAATGAGCCAGCTCCAAGCGAAAAGTTACAGCAAACTGCAGAAAGCAGCCAGGAACAGAGAGGCTGCTTTGATGTTAGTCAGACAGGGGAGAGCCAGCAGCTGCATATTCCGGCTCCTCCTGACCTTGAGGTGCAAGCTGATAAGACATTAGCGGAGAGCAGGCTAGAACGCAGTCAAAGCTCGCTGGAAGCACAAACAGGCAGGAAAGAGTTAAGAGACAGCCTCTCAGAGAATGGGGAAGAGGTGGGAGCTGAACCACTAAGTCTGAGATCTTGGCGAATGGGAGGGCTCCAAGATAGAAAGCAAAACAAAAGACGTAAGGTTCGTAAGTTCAATATCTTCTGTCAACGTCATAAGGAGTCTTCAGAAGGGTCATCTTGAGTAATCTTGAGGCTTTGTCAGAGCCGTCGGGAACTACAGTATCTGTTTGTTTTTGCAATAAATCCACCTTTTTAACTAGCTAGGCCTACTGTGTTTTCAAGCTGGGAACCTGGACTCCCGACAGATTCTCTAGCATCTCCAATCAGGGCTGGGAGAAACTTCTGGTCTGAAATCCTGGGGAGCTGCTGCCAATCAATACTGGTCCAGAAATATCCACGACAAGGGCAGTTGAGCGGACACAGCATCTCAGCTCTGCTGCCCTCTTATACTGTGCCTGCTCATTGCAGCACCTGGGCTTGATGAAGCAGGTGACCCTCACCTGCTCTCAGCCTACCCCAGCTGAGGACTCACATGCCTCCTTCCCCACGTGGCCAGCTAGATGAACTAGGCTGCACCTCCTGGCCTGCCTCTGCATCCTGGAGTGCCCTGCCCACTGTTCCCTATGCCTCAGGACCTGCCATGTTTCTGGAGAGGGGCCCCACACTGGCTCTGGCGAGGGGTTCTGCTGCTCTGCCGCCTGCGTACTGACCCCCATCTCCTCATCATCCTATATCACCCCATGTGTACTACTTACACCAACCTCTCCTTCCCCTTCCCCAGCTTGCCCCCAGTGTGTCCCAGTCCTGGCTACATCCCTCATTGAGATCCTCTTCCTCCTACAGCTGTAGTCTAGCCAGTTCATGACAGCTTGCAGGATGAGGTCAATGGCCCATCTAGTCCAGTATTCTGTTTCCACAGCCACTGGTATACCCAGCCACCATTTTTCTGTGCCCTGCCTAAAACCTTGGAGAGCTTCTGACTGTCAGTGAAGACAATACTTAGTTAGATGGACCAATGTTCTGACCTATTATAACGCGGCTTCCTTTGTTCTTCTGTTCCAACTCACTGTCATGTTGCTTTTGGCTGATGGATTTGTTACAAACTATGTTTTATTTCTGGTCTGGGATAGTATTGGTGGTTTTATTAATGTTTATTAAAGTTGTGGTTATGTTTGATTTCTATCTCTCCGTGTTGTATTTTATCTTTTCCATATTTGAAGCTGCATTTTTATTTTTGTGCAAGGCACCTTGAGGGAGTTCTGCTCATAAAGGTGGCCCTATAAATATTTTACAAATAAATAAGATGAGATTAACATTTGCATCACAACAACCCTCTGTGTGCTTACTTAGGCGTACGTTTTGTTGTGTTCATTCGTTCTCACTCAGGTGCAGACTGCAGAGATTGCAGTCCTTGTGATTTATACGCATACTTCTTTAACACATTGCTTCTCTGCATCATGGGTTTTGTAGTCAACGTCTTTACTTTTCACAAACACCAAATGTGAAATGGAGTTACTGGGAAGAGTACCCACCCTGCAATTACAGGTATGAATAACATCACAGGTTAAGTTTGGCATGAAAACCTCATGTTTTTTGATCAAAATCACATTTTCAATGAATAACTTTGCTTTGAGCCCTCACCAAAATCAGAACCTCAGAATCTCTTGAAAGTGTTGTAAATGTGTTTGCTGGGCTTAATCTGGCCATGGTATGGTGGCATTAGGGTTGCCACACGCCCAGGAGTTCCCAGACATGCCTTCTTGGGGGGGGGGGGTTTCCCCGCATGCACATCCAGGGGGAATTTTATATTTTAAAGCAAATGTCCAAGGCTTTGGGCAAAGAAAAAAAAGCGCATTCATGGGCTGCTCTGGTTCAGGCTCTGCTTGCCCTAAAAAAGTTCTACAACTTTGTGTGTCTGGATTTTTACCTCTTGAAATATGGCAACTGTGGGATGCGAAACACAAGAGCAGTCAAATACAACATTCCTAGAGTGGACATAAAAGTGGATGTCTGGACCAGCCAGTCAGAACTTCCTGTTTCTCCTATAAGCCATAATTCTGCATAATTCTGTGAACTGCCTGGAGACCTCCAGGTATAGGGTGGTATATAAATTCAATATGTCCAGGAAGTGGGTAGCACTGTGTTCTAAACCCCTGAGCCTCTTGGGCTTGCCGATCGAAGGTCAGCGGTTCGAATCCCTGTGACAGAGTGAGCTCCATTGCTCTCTCCCAGCTCCTGCCAACCTAGCAATTCGAAAGCACACCAGTGCAAGTAGATAAATAGGTACTGCTGTGGCAGGAAGGTAAATGGTGTTTATGTGCGCTCTGGTTTCCATCACAGTGTCCTGTTGTGCCAGAAGTGGTTTAGTCCTGCTGGCCATATGACCTGGCAAGCTTTCTGTGGACAAACGCTTGCTACGATTCTATTTTTCCTCTTTGAACAAGCCTTGTAAGAGTTGATTTTCACACCAGTCTGTATCCGTCTTCGATTTTGACATTGTTTTCACATCTGAAATGGTTTTAATTGCCGCCTGACCTGAAATTGTTTTAGATTTTTTTTTTTTTTTTTTTTGCTGATGAGTGTTTGCTAGGGAGCAATTCATAAATGGAATTAAATAAATAAATAAATAAGCCAGGCTCGGAGATCGAAACAGCTAAACAAAAACAAAGGAACAAACAATAAAAAGCCTGGACTCTTTTAATAACATTGAGATGTGCTATTAAGAGTCAAAGATATCATTTTTGCCTTAATAATCTGAGTGGGTCCTTTGGGAGAAAAAGTCCATGCATAATGACATAGACGCCCCCAGTTAAATTATCTTTCGTCCCACTGGTTCTTTGCTCCGAATGGTCTGCCTTCCCCTTGAGACATGAAGCAATCTAATTGTGCTATTGCTGTTTAATCCCACAAGATGTCTCAATATGGATGAGCAAAGTTTTTTCCCCTAAAAAAAACCCGCAAAAAACTAAGAAGATAGTATAGTATTGTGACACCAAACTAGAGACCTAGTTCTCATTTAAGTGGCAAATCTCTGACTGGCTGTGAATCACCCCCAAATGGCTGGTAAAAAAAAAACCAGCCGCCAGGAAAACCAGTTATGCTATGAGCAAGTTATGGATGTGATACTAGGGAAGGGGGCCTTCTGTTGAGAATTCTCAGGTGATATGCCAGATTAATAAATGACCAGGTATAAAATGTACATATATGTTGATGAAAGATATTTCAGGTAATGTCTGAATGTAAGATCATGGATTACTGGATATTCATGAGTATATACAATGATGCACGATGTAGATATAACGTATGGGGACGCGGGTGCCACTGTGGTCTAAACCACTGAGCCTCTTGGGCTTGCCGATCAGAAGGTTGGTGGTTCGAATCCCCGCGACAAGGTGAGCTCCCGTTGCTCTGTCCCAGCTCCTGCCAACCTAGCAGTTCGAAAGCACGTCATAGTGCAAGTAGATAAATAGGTACCGCTGCGGTGGGAAGGTGAACGGCGTTTCTGTGCGCTCTGGTTTCCGTCACGGTGTTCCGTTGCGACAGAAGCGGTTTAGTCCTGCTGGCCACATGACTGTCCAAGCTGTTTAGTCTGTGGACAAACGCCGGCTCCCTCGCGGCCTGAAAGCGAGATGAGTGCCGCAACCCCATAGTCGCCTTTGACTGGATTTAACCATCCAGGGGTCCATTACCTTTTACCTTTTACCTAAATAGAACATTCTTAAATCAAATAAATAGGTTAATAATACATGCTTAATAGGCATATGGAAGATAATAATATGAACTGTATTTTCTTCCATACAAAGCAGTTCCTTCCACATAAAAGGAGAGTGTCAGGATGCAGGGGTGTAAACCAATGGCACAGCATGGTGGGCCCCAGGCACATTTTTTGGAGGTTCCCAAAATTTGGAGGGAGCAAAAGGCAGCTCCCTCACAGGCCTGGCTCCAGCGTGTGGCCGGGGCAGCTTCCTTGTGTCCAATTGCAGCTCAAGTCTGACCCAGGAGCAGAATGAAGAGTTTGTAGCAGAGAGCTCTCCTCCGCTGGGCTGTGTGCATCACAGAAATGCCAAGGCTTAAGTTTATTTTGCAAGGAAATTCTGGGCCTTTGTGCTTATGGCCCTTAATAATAATAAAAATTGGACATTGTGTGTGTGTGTGTGTGTGTGTGTGTGTGTGTGTGTGCTTCTTAGCAATGTAGATGGGAGAAGTATGGGTCCACCGGGTGCCATCAAATTTCTTAAGGTTATATCAGCATTATGCCTATGCAACAGTATTATCTTTCAAAGAAGAGAGAAGCGCCAAAGGTCACCAAGTCTGAAAGCCGAGACACGGACGCCCCCACAGTGTTCAGCATTTTCAGGTCACCAGTGGCCACGTTTGCATTCGGGAAAGTAGATTAACTCATTTTGGATCTGAATTACATGAACCTGAAGAGTCACCTTTCTTGCACTCCTGCGTGACTGTTCTGCAACTGTAAGGAAGGGAAAGGTCATTAAGTTAGAATATTACCCTTGGCGTGAGTAGCATCTGCGAAAGAGATTTGAAAGGCGCAGGCAGAGCCCATGCTTCAGACGCAGGGCGATGATGGACAGACCCTTTGACACTGCCAGTTATCCGAGGATAATGCCTGGACACTCGCTTTGGGCTCTGCATGCTCAGGGGGTATATTGGATGCTGAAGTTAGTTGAAGGAGAATCAGCACACCTTGAGAGGCCATGAGCAGGGATGGACAAGTGTTTGTTTACCCAAATGACAATTCAGTCAAATTTTGACATTAATTTGGATTTTTTTTAAAAAAAAGAAATCTGAGGGGGGAAATGCATTTAAATACTATTTAAATATAGTTTAAAATGTATCTTCTCTCAACACACACACACACACACACACACACACACACATTCTTCTTCTTCTTCTTCTTCTTCTTCTTCTTCTTCTTCTTCTTCTTCTTCTTCTTCTTCTTCTTCTTCTTCTTCTTCTTTCATACACCGCCCATCTGTCTGGGTTTCCCCAGCCACTCTGGGCGGCTCTCAACAGATTTAAAACAGAAGAAAACATCAAACATTAAAAACTTCCCTAAACAGGACTGCCTTCTAAAAGTCAGATAGTTGTTTATTTCTTCGACATCTGATGGGGGGGGGGGCATTCCACAGGGCGGGTGCCACTACCGAGAAGGCCCTGTGCCTGGTTCCCTGTAACCTCACTTCTTGCAGTGAGGGAACTGCCAGAAGGTCCTCAGAGCTGGACCTCAGTGTCCAAGCTGAACAATGGGGGTGGAGACACTCCTTCAGGTATACTGGGCTGAGGCTGTTTAGGGCTTTCAAGGTCAGTACCAACACTTTGAATTGTGCTCGGAAGCGTACTGGGATCCAATGTAGGTCTTTCAATACTGGTGTTATGTGGTATTAGCGGCCGCTCCCAGTCATCAGTCTAGCAGCCACATTCTGGATTAGTTGTAGTTTCCGGGTCACCTTCAAAGGTAGCCACATGCAGAGCTCATTGCAGTAGTCCAATTCCATCAGAGAAAAGATTCAAAGTTTGGTCGTCTTGGGTCTGCAGCTCAGCCCTCGAGCTACTACGCTGCAACAGCTTTGCAGATAGCCATTAGGCCAGGCATCCCCAAACTTCAACCCTCCAGATGTTTTGGACTACAATTCCCATCTTTCTTGACCACTGGGTCCTGTTAGCTAGGGATCATGGGAGTTGTAGGCCAAAACATCCGGAGGGCCGCAGTTTGGGGATGCCTGCATTAGGCTTATCCAAACTTACCTTTCACCCCACTCTTTGCAGGCACAAATTGGCACTTTAAAGCTCTGTCTCCAAGCACTGTTTGGTTTTTCCTGTACGGAAACATGCTCTTTAGAGCTTAGTCGGAGCAAACAACAATTTGGGCTTTCATGGGGAGAGCTCCAGAGCAGAAGAGAAGAGAAGAGAAAAAGGCACACGGAAAGAGCAGAGGAAACCTAATTGCAGATAAGCCCATTATCTCCTTCGTTTCACCACTGCTGCCAAATTGCACACAGCCAAACCAATCACTAGTTAGCTATGAGTCCTTGCAGGACTTGGTGGTCTTATTTCATTCCATTTCCCCAGTGCACATGTAAACACTTTGCCTCCTTTCTCATCAACGACCAATCACTAAATCTCACTTTACTTTCTCCTTCCCAAACCCTGTTGGAAGGAAGAGGGGTTGCACATAATACCTTATTTCATGTCTTGCGTTTTGGGTGCTTTATTCAGAGTCTCCTCTCTGTCTTTCTGCGTTGAGGTGACTGAAATTGGATGAAGCGCTAAAGCTTGGGTTTATCGACTGCCTCGTATTGCATCGTAACTGGAGCTGAGCCACAGTTTTCATTGATTTTGCCAGAGCTCCCTGCAGACAACCCGTATCCCAACTGCCTTTGCTCTGCTGTTTAAACTGATCCAACAGCTTTAAGGATTTTTTCCCCTTCACCCTTCCGTAATATTTTTCAAATCCTCTTTATTTTTCCTTCCTTGGCAATAGGTTGGAGGAAGTTTCATTCTGAAGATATATTTTGCCATGCTCTTTTATTCTTTGTCAAAAAATGTGAGCCAATACCCCCACCCCAGTTTTTGAACGGTTGAAAGACTGCTTGGTTTCATTCTTATCTAGTTTAATCTGGAGCAAGGATGTTGGAGAATTCCAACAACAATCAACATGGAAACAAATATAGCTTCCTGCCTACTTTTCTCCTGACCCAATCCACCAACTTGGCCCCATCCTGGACTGTAAAGTTTACGGGAAATGTTTTCTACTATCTTTCCAGAATTTTGCAAGCCAGAAAATAAAGGAAAGACTCCTCTCTTACACTCTCACACACCTTCATTTACCCAGCAATGAACTTGTAGCTTAGCCCTGGCTGGGAAAAGTCACCTAAAGTTGATAACAATGGCAGGGTTTTTTTTTGGGGGGGGGGAATAGAGTCACTGAAAGGGGGCTGGGAGGTCACAAGGACCACCGCCCACCTCCCCACAGCCAGAAGCTGGTGCTGATTTTGCAACTAAAATCAAAGGTATCCAGTTCAGAGAAATAGGGAATAATTCAACTAACTTTTATTCAGAGCACACCTGTTGAAATTAATGTGGTAACGTTACTGAATTTCGGCAGGCGAAACTTGAATACTACCATTTTGTAGATGGACAAATGTACTTAGATCACATATATATTTCCAGCAGAAATACTTCTAGTATAAACATTGTGATTCATTTGGAAACATAAACTCAGTACTCATGTTCCTTCTGTTTTAAATACTACACAGCACACTTTGCAAAATATAGCAGTGCCTTTAGGTGAAGCTCACAGAAAAACTTCAGTAGTCTACATTAATCTTGAGGCAAGATAAATATTCTACCGCAGGACTCCAGAGAATCACACAATTGTTTATATTTGTTGTCTTCCTTTAGATAAGTGGACCATGTAACCAGTGATAACAAGGCCCAAACATTTATTTTTTAAAAAAACTCAATTCCTCTCTCCCTCTCCCTCCCTCCCTCTCTCTCACACACTTCTTGTTTAGTCATTTAGTTGTGTCCGACTCTTCGTGACCCCATGGACCAGAGCACGCCAGGCACTCCTGTCTTCCACTGCCTCCCGCAGTTTGGTCAGACTCATGTTGGTAGCTTCGAGAACATTGTCCAACCATCTCGTCCTCTGTCATCCCCTTCTCCTTGTGTCCTCCATCCTTCCCAACATCAGGGTCTTTTCTTCTCATGAGGTGGCCAAAGTATTGGAGCCTCAGCTTCAGGATCTGTCCTTCCAGTGAGCACTCAGGGCTGATTTCCTTCAGAATGGATAGGTTTGATCTTCTTGCAGCCCATAGGACTCTCAAGAGTCTCCTCCAGCACCATAACACACACATACACACACACACACACACCTATTTCTACATTGCCAAAATGTTGCAAATGCCATTCTGGCTGCAGTCAATTGATGCAAAATTTGTACCTGAATTCTTTGACATAATGCAGAGGTTGTTTTTAGGGTGGCACGGCCAGTTTGGCATCACTGGTTGCCACACTACAGGGGGAGTCACAACAATGCTTAGAACAGAAAAAGGGGTGTGGGGTTTTCTTTTGCTAAAATTTAGCATTGCAAAGAGTGCCACTGAAATTTGAGAGCCCAAAGTTGGCCACTGCATATAGTGGGTTTCATCCATCTCCTGTAGTGGCAAAAATCCCACCAATTAAATAGAGCTGGATTGTTCAGATCCCTGGCAGAAGCAGACTCCTGCATTTATTTCAGTGGAGGAACCCCATCCACATCCACAATATATGGATCCTGCTCTTGTATTCAAATAATAAGGGGAATCACCTGGCATTGAGACAATATTTTGGAAACTGGGAAAGTCCTTTCCTCCATTTAAAGAAATACTCTTCCTAGATTCCACCTAAGTCACTTTCTTTGATTTCTTCTTCTTGGGTTGATGAAATGATTATAATAAATATTCTCTGCAGCCTTTTCTGCTAGTAAAGGAAATTGGTGTTGTTACATTCATGGGTAAGAAGAAATACGCTCATTGCTTGGTTCTTCATACCTCAGGAAATCGTTGTAAGGAATGATTTAATGATTATACAGCAGGAGCAAATCTTTAATTTTAGCAGTAGCTAAAATTAACAGCTAAAAGAGACCTGCTAGGAGGATTCACATGATCAGAAGCCTCTAAGTGACTGCAGCAGCTAGATCCATTTGTAGAGAGCTCTTTTCTAATATTTTCTCTGTGATGCTGCCTGCTGGAAGCACTCGGCAATCACAGTGGAATTTCTTTCTTGTAGTTTGAATCCATTGCTCCATGTCCGCTTCTCTGGAGCAGCAGAAAACAACCTTTCTCCCTCCTCTATATGACATCCTTTTATATATTTGAACATGGCTATCATATCACCCCTTAACCTTCTCTTCTCCAGGCTAAACATACCCAGCTCCCTAAGCCGTTCCTCATAAGGCATCGTTTCCAGGCCTTTGACCATTTTGGTTGCCCTCTTCTAGACACGTTCCAGCTTGTCAGTATCCTTCTTGAACTGTGGTGCCCAGAACTGGACACAGTACTCCAGGTGAGGTCTGACCAGAGCAGAATACAGTGGTACTATTACTTCCCTTGATCTAGATCAGGCATCCCCAAACTGCAGCCCTCCAGATGTTTTGGCCTACAACTCCCATGATCCCTAGCTAAGAGGACCAGTGGTCAGGGATGATGGGAATTGTAGTCCAAAACATCTGGAGGGCCGAAGTTTGGGGATGCCTGATCTAGATGCTATACTCCTATTGATGCAGCCCAAAATTGCATTGGCTTTTTTTTTTAGCATGGTTCCTCCTTATCTTGAATAGATCTTTCTTTCAGAGTAGACCTCCAGTTCTGATATCTCCTTGCAGCTAGGTGGTCACTTCTCTGCCAATTCTATTTCGTATGGCAGATGCACATTCTCATTAGGACCTG
Organism: Zootoca vivipara; assembly: GCF_965207765.1. Classification (NCBI taxonomy): domain Eukaryota; kingdom Metazoa; phylum Chordata; class Lepidosauria; order Squamata; family Lacertidae; genus Zootoca; species Zootoca vivipara. The sequence goes on from NC_142587.1 coordinate 93,524,612, forward strand.
GGGGTTGAAGGGGGGGAGTCTAGATCTATGGCGTGAGGCAGGGGCTCATTTAGGGCTCCAGGTGAGAAGTCTGAGAGACCAGGTGAGTCAGACATCTGCAGGGTCCCAAGGCTTTTGCTCCAATGAGGTTTCCCCAGGGTCCAGATCAAAATGACTTCTGACATCATCAGTGGCCAATGGGAGAAAATAAACGTGAAAGTTAGCAAGGTGACAGAAAGTAGCAATAAATGCAAAACTTTAATTGCATGTGACGTAGCCAGCCAGGCAAACTAAGAGTGACTAGGAAGAACCTTTGAAGGGCACAGTTGAAAAATCAGTGAAAGACTAAATTGCCATAGAGGGCATTAAGCAATTTTTTCCATATAGGCAAACAGTAACATTCCCAAGTGCTCATGATACATTTTTTATCTGGAGGAAAAGCAAAATGTTAAAAGGCATGCCTATTGCACCAGAGTTGCTAATGAGGCAATTAGAGCTATTTGAAATTGACGAAGCATCAGCTCTCAAATGAATTCCATCTCATAATTCTGAGGGAAATTTTGATGGGAAAAAGGCCTAGGAAAAAGCCTTTGGCAAAGATTTTTTTATGATACTCCAAGGAAGTGGAGGAAGTCAGCCCATAAGGGAGCATTAAATATGGTGGCAGCCATCCACAGAGCAGGTTGTAGACCTCAAGATGACTTCATTGCTAATGCTTCTTCCAGCGCATTCTGGGAATGGTAGTTCTGAGCAGCTACAATAAGAGAGGGTTCTCATATTAGTGGTAGTGTGGTTCCATTGTGCCTGTAGGATGGATTGAGATGATGGCATCTGCCCCACTTTCAACCTGTTGTCAGCATCCGGGGGTTGAAAGGCCAGCTGGCTAGGCCCCACCTGGATCGTCTCCCTCTCAGCCTTCATGCTGCGGAGATTCATCAACCTCTGGCTCCGATGTGAATCAGCAGCTCAAGCTTGTTGCCTTGAGCACACTATACATAGCAGAGTAAACTGCACAACAGAAGAGGCTGAGGCTGTGGATACATACTAAAACTACAGATTTATTTTACATAAATCAGAACAAAGAAGCAAGTCAAGTCTCCTTGTCGTATTCTCGGAGAGAGACTCAAAACAAAAGCAATACACAGAGCGGACGTTCCGCTCACGGGACCCAGCAGTCTGTGCTGCAAATGTAAACAGACATGTGACATGCAACAATCCCATGTCTGCAACAAAAGGTGGAATGGAATCTCCAACACCTGTTAGGGTGATACGGTGGGATGATCCTATGTGTGCCACCTAAAACCCCTTTGGAGAATGCTGGGATATTGTTAGGAATTTAGGATGCTACATAATTCTGAATCAGACCCTTGGGCCCATTGAGCTCAGTACTGCCTACACAGGCTGGCAGTGGCTCTCCAGGATTTCAGGCAGAGGTAAATTCCAGGCCCACCTGGAGATGCTGGAGATTGAAATTGGGGCTTTCTACATGAAATTGATTCAGGGATGGATCTCCGGCAGAATGCTGACTCCCAAGGTGGCACAGGGTGAATTCGGCTGATTTCAGGCACGGGGCAGATGCGGGGGTCATTTCATAGACTCAAATGTCATTACCTACTACAAAATCCATTTAAAGTAAGAATCAAATAACCATAGGGCTGTAAAGATAATATGATTCACTTGGTGTTAGCAGGCCTTGCAGCTTGGGTGGATTAGATTGAAGTAATCACTTAAAGCTTCTGGAGTTCAAAGACTTTATTCATGCAGGAACTTTTTACAGGAAGAGTGAAGCTAAGAGGAGAAAATAGCAAACACCTTGTCTCAACAATTTGGGAGAGAACAACAAAGAAAAATGGCTCAAATTTTAGGGGTGGAGTTAACTTAGATAAAGAGCCAAGCAGGTGTTGGCTAGATTGCTATACAAAGATTTGCCCAACCATATTGTGTTTAGAACAATGCCAATGCATATAGCAAAGCTCCACAAGCAGAACAGTTTTCATGTGAAATTTGCTTACTAAATTGGAGTAGAAAATAACTTTGTTTAGTTATTTGTTTAGCAAAGTGTCCCAATTCACACTTCTAAGTCTAGTGTCTATGTCCCTCAGATTTTGCCGTTTTCCATATTTTACAGTGCAGTTCTTAATGTTGTTGTTGTTTAGTCGTTTAGTCGTGTCTGACTCTTCGTCACCCCATGGACCAGAGCATGCCAGTAAACTCCATTTAGAAGTGCATTCATTGATTATAAAATATGTACTTAAATCTATATTTAAATATGAATTTTCTTAAGTGCTTTAACTACAGTCATACCTCAGTTTAAGTACATTTCGGTTTGAGTACTTTCAGTTTAAATACTCCGCGGACCCATCTGGAATGGATTATTCCACTTCCCATTACTTTCAATGGGAAAGTTCGCTTCAGGTTAAGTATGCTTCAGTTTAAGTACAGACTTCCAGAACCAACTGTGTACTTAAACCGAGGTACCACTGTATATAAAAAATAAGAGCTTAATGCAGAATCTTAAGTCTGAACAAACAGCGAAAATGAAACCGGAATAGACTGATCCGTCCTCCCCTACTGTTGAATTCATTTTCATGGATCACAATTTCCCAAACCCATAGCTGCCAAGTTTTCCCTTTTCTCGCGAGGAAGCCTATTCAGCATAAGGAAAAATCCCTTTAAAAAGGGGATAACTTGGCAGCTATGCAAACCTAGATCAACAGAGATGAGAATGGACCATAGCTCAGTGGCTGAGCCTCAGCTTTGCATGCAAAAGATCCCAGTTTCAATCCCTGGTATCTCTTGGTAGGACTGGGTAAACTCCCAGCCTGAAACCCCGGAAAGTCACTGCCACTCACTGTAGATTATACCCATCAAGATGGACCAGTGGTCTAACTCAGTACAAGGCAGCTTTCTATGTTCCTAACATCTGCTTCAGATTTTAACTCATGGCTTGCGCCTCCTTCGCAGACATGAGATATGGGCTAGGAACTAGCGGCGAGCTAAAATCTGAATCAGCAGCTGATGGATGCAAAAGGGGCTGGGTGCAGTTTTATTGCTACCTTCCCAAGAAGGTGCTTGGAATTAGAGGAACGGCAAAAATGTCATGAAGGAAAGATTGACTACTAGGAATTTGCAATGCAACGATCCTGTCCTTATCTCCTGTGCTGGGAAAAGATAAGTGGCATTTTAGAAAAATGGCATAAAAGTTCTCTCCCTAATGGCACACATTATTTATTACTAATATTTATTTCTAGTTTAAATGTCTGCATGATTTGCAATCTGATGGCTGCGGCTGTAGTTAAACCTTTTGAGATGCAATGCATTATGGATCTGCTGACGGTGATCTGTGTATTATGCGTGGATATTGAAAACTCCCCCAACGCTTTCTAATGTATAAACCAGTTCTCCCGGGGAAGGCTGTTGTCAGGGGAAGGGTGTGCTGACCCTTCTGTCTTCTAAGTTGTGTTGTGTGATTTTGATTTGAGAGCATCGTCCTCCCCACACTTCTGCTTTCCCCCCAGTTTTTTTTTCCTTTTTTTCTTGTTACAAAATTGTACACACATAAATCATAAAACATGACACGACTAACAAAAAAATGGGTCACTGGGGGCGGAGGTAAAATACGAAAAGTATTATTTTACAGTCCATAATGATGAGATAATTACAGAAAAGCAGTTCTTCAGTAAGGCAACTTGGAAAACACAGAGTAATAGGAGTGGGCTAATGGGCTGTGCCTGCTTATCTATGCCCTATTGCAATGTTGGTTGTTAGTATTTCTCGTCCATGTGTTGTTTCATTTGTATATTTAATAAAATCACACCATAAAGTGTACAAATTATCTTGGGGTCGTCCCCCCCCCTTGCCACCTTCAATTTTTGTGATAGCTTTTCTCTTATTGTAGGTGGGGTGGTGGAATCACACACAGACTCATAGGCCATCCAGGTTTCAAACCCCATCAGCATCTGAGCACAGGGGAGTCTTGTGGGCCTTGGGGGAAATCAGGGGGTTCCACTTTTACAGAAAAATTAAACCAAGTCCCTATGCAGGCTGCATAAGGAATACATTGGGGGCCAGCAACTGGAGATTCTGGAGCTAAATCTAGCCCTACAAGTGTGTGCTGGATGCACTGCTTGAGAGGAAGCCTACAGGCAGTCAGCGCATACCCTCTCACATTTCTCTGATGAAAATAGAGGCACCCTATCCCATACCCTCCAATATTTCTTCAATGAAAATAGAGACATCCCTTCCAACATTTCTCTGGTGAAAATAGGGACATCCTATTCCATACCCTCCAACATTTCTCCAATGAAAATAGAGATTCTCCCTTCCAACACATCCTATTCCATCCCCTCCAACATTTCTCCGAATAAAAGAGGAACATCCTATTCCATACCCTCCAACATTTCTCCAATGAAAATAGAGATTCTCCCTTCCAACACATCCTATTCCATACCCTCCAACATTTCTCCAATGAAAATAGAGATTCTCCCTTCCAACATTTCTCTGGTGAAAATAGGGACACCCTATTCAATACCCTCCAACATTTCTTCGAATAAAAGAGGAACATCCTATTCTATACCCTCCAACATTTCTCCAAAGAAAATAGAGACCTCCCTTCCAACATTTCTCTGGTGAAAATAGGGACACCCTATTCAATACCCTCCAACATTTCTCCAATGAAAATAGAGACCTCCCTTCCAACATTTCTCCAATGAAAATAGGGACATCCTATTCCATACCCTCCAACATTTCTCCAATGAAAATAGGGACATGTGGAGGTAGAGGGACAAGAAAAGGAACAGAGTCTGAGATGTAGCGAATCAGAGGGTTGGTGCTGGTGGACCAAGGGGTGGGATGCATAAGGAAAAATAGTCATGACAATAATTTAAAACCCCTGGCTCAAAATCGAGCAAAACGCTGAACCTGAGATTAAAATACTGGTCAGGCCAAGCTAGCTGGGCCCTGCAGGTGTCAACAATGTTTGTGGACAAGCCTGATGAGAACTCTGGTGGACTCCTCAAGAGGGTAACAGGCACCGCATTCACTGTCATCTTACTCTGGTTTCGAGATTAAAGTTATAGGAGGCACAGTCACGGCTAGGAACACCAGGGGAACATCACAGAAAACAGTGAAGAGATGGGATTCTGGGAAGGGAGGGGACAGTTGAGGAGCAGAATAGTATGGGGAAAGGTGTCGGGCTGTCATGTTTGCCTCACCAGAGCCTCGGAGTATTAACGGTTGTCACGGTAACAGTTGCGACAGGCCCAGGCACTTAACTTTTTCCCCCTTCTCCCCATTGATAATTACAAACGCGAACAAGCGCTGCCTTGCACTTTACACACCTGCCTGGCTTGTGAGTCTACCTTAATTGGATGTGCCAAGTTTGAGGGGGGAAAAGTAATCTGCCCTTTCAAGGCGTGTGACAGGTAGATAAAGCGGTGTTTAGGCCATTTCCCTGACAGAATTGCCAAGGAAATATCTTCCCCTCGCATTCGACAGCGGAACCCGGGGTTTAACCAAACTTTTAACGCAGCTAATTTTGCAAAGGTTTCACAGGGTGTGGAAGCCAGACCTGTAGCAAGCTCACTGGAAGAATGATATCTTGCCGTCCCTGACCCAGAATGTGGGATCTCCCTGGGGAGTCCAACCATCAATTCGAAATTTTGATTGGCTGGCAAAAATTAAAAGCTGTGCGATCCTAGGTCAAATCATTGGTCCTTCCAGACAAGCATTGTCTACTGCAGATATAAGAAATTGTTCACTGGCAAGGTGAACAATAACTGCTTTTCATTTTTTTATTTCTGTTCCACAACATTTAGTCTGGCGTCCATCTTGGAAACCACTCCCAAGGGAAGTAATAGTACCTCCCTATGCTGCCTTGGTCAGACTATACCAGGAATACTGTGTCCAAATCTGGGCACCACAATTTAAGAAGGATGTTGACTAGCTGGAACGTGAGCAAAGGAAGGCAACCAAGATGATCAAGGGTCTGGAAACCAAGCCTTATGAGGAATGGTTGAAGAAGCTGGGGATGTTTAGCCTGGAAAAGAGGAGACTGAGAGGAGATATGATAGACATCTTCAAATATCTAATGGGCTGTCACATAGAAGAGAGAAAAAAGCTTGTTTTCCCCTGATCTGGAGGGCAGGACTCGAACCAATCGATTCAAGTTACAAGAAAGGAGATTCCAGCTAATCACCAGGAATAACTTTCTGACAGAAAATGCTGCTTGACAGTGTAACAGTCTCCCATGGGAGGTAGTGGACTTTCCTACCTTGGAGGCAGAGATTGGAAGGCCATCTGCCATGGATGCATAAGCTGAGATTCCTGCATTGCAGGGGGTTAGTTAGTCCCATGGACTGCAAGAAGATCAAACCTATCCATTCTGAAGGAAATCAGCCCTGAGTGCTCACTGGAAGGACAGATCGTGAAGCTGAGGCTCCAATACTTTGGCCACCTCATGAGAAGAGAAGAATCCTTGGAAAAGACCTTGATGTTGGGAAAGATGGAGGGCACAAGGAGAAGGGGACGACAGAGGATGAGATGGTTGGACAGTGTTCTCGAAGCTACGAACATGAGTTTGACCAAACTGTGGGAGGCAGTGGAAGACAGGAGTGCCTGGCATGCTATGGTCCATGGGGTCACGAAGAGTCGGACATGACTAAACAACAACAACAATGATTCTAACACGGGCCTGAACGATGCTCCGTTCCAACTGTCTTTTCAAGAAAATGCTGTAGCCATTTGGCAATGGTCAAAGTCCCTTGCGCAGTCCTTCCCAAATCCCCAACATCCAGCTGGCTTGCCATTCCCTGGGGCATGTGTGGGTGATGGGTGGGGGAGGGGAGCAGAGGGGGAAGGGTGAACAGAGTCCAGCACAGCACAGCATAGCACAGCCCTCACCACTGACATCTCTGGAGTGACCCCCCCATCTCGCTAGAGCCAAGCGGAGCCACGTTGCGCTGCCTGACTGCCCTCCTATGCCAGGGGGAGCCTGACCTGATGACCAACAGGGCAAGGGAGACTCTATTCCTCTTAAGTGGAATCCTCTGAGCCGGAGGATGGCAATGAGGTACCCTCAGTCCAGAGGACACTATTATTATTATTATTATTATTATTATTATTATTATTATTATTTACTAGTCTCATTCAGCCCGTTAAGAAAACGGGCCCTAGAGGCGCGGCGGGGCCGTGGCCTTCCCTCCCTTTCTGCGCTCGGCCACGGGGCGCGCCAGGAACGCAATTAAACAAAGCGCTCTCCCGTCGTGTCCAGCGGCCCCGGAGCCCGATGCTGCCATCTTGGTCTGCCGCCGCAGGGGAACGGGAGGCAGAGGGTTGAGGGGGACAGAGAGAGCGCGCGCGCGTACATCCCGCCTCTTCACCCAGTCCCTGTGTCCGTGGGGCACATGCGCATTAGCGCGGACACAGGGACTGGACACAGAGACACAGGGACTTTATTATATAGGATACCAGGGGGGTCTCATTAAATTCTACTCAATATTGATCCAGAGCAGAACTCCAACGTATAGTTAGCAGAGGAGAAACTTAAACATGTTGCAGGATTCCCAAAAAATAGACCAGAGGCAATTGATATTTCATCCAGCAGAGCTTTGCTGCTACTGAAGGCAAATGAGCATAATGGTCACAAATCCAATACATTCAGGACTGGCCCTGTCCATAAGAAATCCAGTTGCAGCAGACTTAACTTGAACTTACAATAACCTTTAGTAAGTCTAAACATTAACACTACTGTATATACAGAACACCACACCAGAAGGAGAAGAGAGATGGAAAGAGGAAGTGAAACCCAGGCTCCTTCTGGCCTGACTACAGTGATACCTCTACTTATGGACACGATCCGTTCCGGGGTGCCGTTCACACTCCGAAAAATCTGTAAGTAGAGCGCCGCTTCTGCATGAGCTCGTGATGCGATAGAAGGCTCCTGCGCATGCGTGAAGTGTGCAAATCGCTCCTGCGCATGTGCAAAGTGGCGAACCCAGAAGTAAACACTTCCGGATTTGCCGCGTTCATAACCTGGAAAAACGCAACATGAAGCAAATGCAACTCGAGATATGACTGTATTATAATCAGCATGACTTTGATAGAAAGAGATAAGAGAACCAGTTTAAGTCAGCTGAACTCAGCTTCTCTGAAGGTATAACCCAAACACCATGAACCTTCTGCTTGTTTCTTTCACACAGAGAAGCTTCCAGAAGCTTCCAGAACCCTCTTGAATTAAGCAGAACAGGAAAGATCTCAACACATCAGATCAATACTTTCTGTACCAAGAAATGCAATCTGACAACTGGTTCACCTAGTGGACATGCTTTTGGGTGTGGGAACATATACAAGGACCACACAGGCACCATCATGGATCTCCTGAGATCTCATGTAGGTTGATCATCACAAAAGAGCCAATGAAACTTGGATGTTTGGATTTAGGAGGACTCAGCAAGGCTAGTCACCCAGCAAACATGTGAATCATAGAATCATAGAGTTGGAAGAGACCACAAGGGCCATCCAGTCCAACCCCCTGCCAAGCAGGAAACACCATCAAAGCATTCCTGACAGATGGCTGACAAGCCTCCGCTTAAAGACCTCCAAAGAAGGAGACTCCACCACACTCCTTGGCAGCAAATTCCACTGCCGAACAGCTCTTACTGTCAGGAAGTTCTTCCTAATGTTTAGGTGGAATCTTCTTTCTTGTACAGTAGTTTGAATCCATTGCTCCGTGTCCGCTTCTCTGGAGCAGCAGAAAACAATCTTTCTCCCTCCTCTATATGGCATCCTTTAATATATTTGAACATAGCTATCATATCATCCCTTAACCTTCTCTTCTCCAGGCTAAACATGCCCAGCTCCCTAAGCCGTTCCACATAAGGCATTGTTTCCAGGCCTTTGACCATTTTGGTTGCCCTCCTCTGGACACGTTCCAGCTTGTCAGTATCCGTCTTGAACTGTGCTGCCCAGAACTGGACACAATACTCCAGGTGAGGTCTGACCAGAGCAGAATACAGTGGTACTATTACTTCCCTTTATCTAGACACTATACTCCTATTGATGTGAAGGACTGGGCTGCAATGCCATCTTCAAATACAGTTAAGATTCCCTAAACCCCCCCCCCAAGAAAAGATATGTTGCAACCTATAAAGAATTTTAAAAGCCAAGCAGAAAAAACTGAACTACATCTGTTATTTGGCAATTTTAAAAATATGATGGCAACATAACATGTCTTTTCTCTCTTAAGATGACTATATCTAGCGGGGATTTTCCTTGATACTTTCAATATTTATTGTATGGTTTTTAGTTGATTGATCAATCCAATAAAATTAGCATATAAAATAGCATGTAGATAAAAACAATTGTTCAGCAGCAGCAAAAAAAAAAAAAGAAATTGAAATAAAATAAAATCTTCCAAGTTCCTTTGTTTGTAAATGATGGCTGCATATGCATAAAAACAATCATGGAAAAGAAAGGAAAAACAACAACTTTCTTTGTTTTTAGATGATGTGCACATCTGTTCTTACTTGTAGCAATTGTCTTCTTAGAAGATTCCCTCCCATGTAACAGAAAAGAGCTGCATTTTCTTAGATTGTGCTTCAGATATGCATTGTTTATAAGTACTACTAATACCAAATTAACCTTTAAATCTGCTGCCTAATCAATGCATGGGTACCTTTTTACTTTATTAAAAAGTTAATCAATTACACATTGCAACCCTTAAAAAAAAACCACCTCCCAAGAGTTCAAAGTGGTATATTGCTCTTCCCTTCTCCATGTTATTCTCACAACAATCCACGTAAGTTAGGCTAGATCACCCGATGAACTTCATGGCTGAGCAGGAATTTGAACCCTGGTCTCCTAATCCAACACTCTAACCACTAACCCACACTGTTCTTAGTGGGTATGCAATCCTCTGGGCTAGCATGAAGCTGTTTAACTGAGCTGAAGTAACCTTGAAATCGAAATAGTCTTAAATTAGCTGAACTTCATTCCCACTGAAATGAGTGGGTATGGCTAACTTGTCCTGCTGTTTTCAATAGGGATAAAGTTCAGTAAATTGAACTGGAATCCAATCCAGTGCATTTAAAGTCCTGTTTAAATTAACGAGCCAGCTCTTCCTTCCTGCCACCACTGGTGGAATGCATGCCTAGCGCTGCCATACATCCAGATTTTCCCAGACCGTCAAAATGGAGTCCGGGCGTATTTCCGTCGAAATGGCAAAATCTCCGGGAAAACTAGAGCGATTTTAAAAGAAAAAGCTCAACACCTTTGTCTGGATTTTCGCTTTTGGGGACCCTAGGTGTGCTAGAAATATGTCATTTTGAACAGTTTAAATAGTTGCATTTAACAATAGTTGCTTTAGTTGCAAGGCAAATGTGATGGAAACGTATGACCCTTACACCCGGCTTGTGAACTCTCCAGAGACAGGTGGGTCCTGGAAAAATGTTGCTGAACATCTTATACATTTAAACAAGTTGCACCTGCAAGAAAATGTTGCAGTACGGAATGCAGTGTTTCTGCCAGCATTCCATGCCCTTTTTATAAGAATCTAAGAGCCTGCTTGATCAGGCCAGTGGTCCATCACCTCCTGCATCCTGTTCTCCCAGTGGCCAAGCCTCTGGGAAGCCCTCAAACAACTCTCTCCTCTCCTGTGGTTTCTAGCAACTGGTTGTTGTTGTTTAGTCGTTTAGTCGTGTCCGACTCTTCATGACCCCATGGACCAGAGCACGCCAGGCACTCCTGTCTTCCACTGCCTCCCACAGTTTGGTCAGACTCATGTTCGTAGCTTCGAGAACACTGTCCAACCATCTTGTCCTCTGTCGTCCCCTTCTCCTAGTGCCCTCAATCTTTCCCAACATCAGGGTCTTTTCCAGTGAGTCTTCTCTTCTCACGAGGTGGCCAAAGTATTGGAGCCTCAGCTTCAGGATCTGTCCTTCCAGTGAGCACTCAGGGCTGATTTCCTTCAGAATGGATAGGTTTGATCTTCTTGCAGTCCATGGGCCTCTCAGGAGTCTCCTCCAGCACCATAATTCAAAAGCATCAATTCTTCGGCGATCCGCCTTCTTTATGGTCCAGCTCTAACTTCCATACATCACTACTGGGAAAACCATAGCTTTAACTATACGGACCTTTGTAGGCAAGGTGATGTCTCTGCTTTTTAAGATGCTGTCTAGGTTTGTCATTGCTTTTCTCCCAAGAAGCAGGCGTCTTTTAATTTCGTGACTGCTGTCACCATCTGCAGTGATCAAGGAGCCCAAGAAAGTAAAATCCCCCACTGCCTCCATTTCTTCCCCTTCTATTTGCCAGGAGGTGATGGGACCAGTGGCCACGATCTTGGTTTTTTTGATGTTGAGCTTCAGACCATATTTTGCGCTCTCCTCTTTCACCCTCATTAAAAGGTTCTTTAATTCCTCCTCACTTTCTGCCATCAAGGTTGTGTCATCTGCATACCTGAGGTTGTTGATATTTCTTCCGGCAATCTTAATTCCGGCAACTGGTATTTGGAAGAATTACTGCCGCCACCATTGGAAGCAGTGCAGACCCATCACAACTAGTACCCATTGATAGGTTTATCTTCAATGAAAGCATCGATTTTGCATACTCCAATCCACCACACACACACACACACACCACTTTTCTTCCTTCAGGAGCTTGGTCTGATTTTCTTGTGCTCTTCTAATTATTCCACACAGAATGTTGCAGAATGAGGTGCATTCTGTTCCAGCCAGCTAGCCATGCCTGTGTCCAGGATACTCCAGTCCATTCCCTGCCCTGCCTTGCTTTTCCATTTCATTCCTTCCTGCAACAGACATTCAGCAATCTCATGACCACTGATCATGCTCAGTCCTCAAGGATCTGCTTTTATTTCTGCCCCTCTTATTTGTGGTTCTTTTCTCCTAAGGTTTTTGTATTCCTGCAAAACATGTGCTTCCTCTGAACCTGCTAATACCCACCTCTTCTTTCCCAGTAGCCCTCTTTTGGCAACCCAGCCGTCATAACTCAGTACCTGAGTTCACTATTAGTATACATGATAGGTAATTGATTAGCTGATCATGATCCAAGTAGCTGTCCAGCCGTTCAGGAGATTCTCCTGAATCACTACCAAATTGCAGTCATCTCCAAGTTTGGATGGGGGAAATTGCTAGTAGCCAGTCATGTTCCACTCACAACACAGTCATGCATTGCTCAGTTCCTAAAAAGTAAATGGGAAAAGAAAGGAAAGAGGGGGAAATCTTGCAGTTGCTTGGCATGTTAATCTTACCAAAAGAAAAACGTACTTGTACCTTTTATAATTTATATAAAATGGGATTATATTCATTTAACATAAGACATAGCCAAAGAATTGATGCTTTTGAATTATGGTGTTGGAGGAGACTCTTGAGAGTCCCATGGACTGCAAGAAGATCAAACCTATCCATTCTTAAGGAAATCAGCCCTGAGTGCTCCCTGGAAGGACAGATCGTGAAGCTGAGGCTCCAATACTTTGGCCACCTGATGAGAAGAGAAGAATCATTGGAAAAGACCCTGATGTTGGGAAAGATTGAGGGCACTAGGAGAAGGGGACGACAGAGGACGAGATGGTTGGACAGTGTTCTCGAAGCTACGAACATGAGTCTGACCAAACTGCGGGAGGCAGTGGAAGACAGGAGTGCCTGGCGTGCTCTGGTCCATGGGGTCACGAAGAGTCGGACACGACTAAACGACTAAACAACAAAGCTGTGATAAGGAAATTGGAATGACCCAATGGCATCTGTTGTACCAGATCCAGTTATGGAATGTGTGTAGTTTCTCACAAATACACACACACACACACACACAGAGAGAGAGAGAGAGAGAGAGAGAGAGAGAGAGAGAGAGAGAGAGAGAGAGAGAGAGAGAGAGAGTCTGCTGGATCAGGCCAGTGGCCCATCTTAGACCAGCATCCTGCTCTCACAGAGGCCAACCAGATGCCTCTGGCAGAGGGTTTTCAATCTTTTTGACTCCATGGCTCCCTTGACCAACTATATTCTTCCTGCAGGACCCCTGTGGGGTTCAGGAGCCCAGTTACGTCACCCCTTGCCTGCAGAGCTGGTAGCTTCTCACCTTTTTTCGGACACCCTCCTTTGTGGAGTGTTCCCTCAGCCCCCTCTCCTCTCCCCTCTCCTTGGGAGTCTTCCAGTCAGCTGCTCCTGCCACCCCTGGCCTCTGCATCACCGCAACCTGCCCCAAAGAGAGGTGCCTCCTCACACTGCCCCACAGGGGCCTGGGAAGAAGATGCCCCCAGCCTTAGTGGCCCAAGGGAGACTGGCCAATGGTGGACGTGAGGCCAGCACCTTACCTTGGGAGGCAGCAGCGGAAGACTCCCCTTCAGCACCTGCTCCTAAGCAGGCCTTGTCACACACAGCAAGCACAAGAAAGGCCAGTGCCTGCCCAGCGTCCATCACCCACTTCTTTGTTTACCCTGAGTCCACCTCAGCTCCTGGCAACCAGCACCCCCTGGCCAGCCCCGGAGGCACCATTCGCCTGGGGAGCTTGTAGCCAGGGCTGCTGCAACAAACAGCTGTGCAACCCTTTGGGAGGCAGAGATGAGAGAGGACATCAGAGGAGGGAGGGAAGGAAAGGGGGACAGAGGTCAATGTTGCTCACGGCACCCCCAACCATCATTCAAGGCGCCCCAGGGTGCCACTGCACACTGGTTGAAAACCACTGGCCTACAGGAAGCCCACTGCAACAGCCCTCTCCCTACTTGGGTTTCCCAGCAAAGGGGAATCGGAGGCATATTGCCTCCGACAGCTGAGGGAGCAAACAACACTCGCTGCAGTCAACTAAAGACAACCAGCCATGCACTGGGTCCCGGTCCCCCCCCCCCAACCTCTCTCACTGCCGAGGAAAAATAATTAATGAGTAGAAAGATAACTCGCCCAAGTGACACTGACACAACCCCCCCCCCACATACACTAAGAAAAAGAATGTAATCTTACCATCCCCTCTCTTCTCCCCCAACCTTGTATTTATACTATTTAGTTTAACTGTGCACTGTGGGAGGAATTCTTCTAGATCTTACAACCTTTCACTTTATTGGATGTCCCAGAGATCTTGTATTATGGGAAAAAAATGGGGGACACATTTTTGCCTTGCTCCAGTGAAGTTCTTGATGATATCAGCGTGCGCGCGCGCGCACACACACACACACACACACACACACACACACTGTGCTGGTCTCAAAAGTGCTGTGATTCTGAATAGTTTGGTTGGAAGGCAAGTCCTTTGGTTGACAACCACAAGTCCTCTTCGCTGCCATCGCTCCGCGAGCTTCCCTTTAGCTCCTCACGCAAGGCAGAGGAGGCACGTAGCCCCGTGTCCTAAAGTGTGAAGGACAAACTGCAAAGCTACAGTGACAAACGCCGCCATTGCAAATTGCAGCCGGTGATTCTTTCAGACAGTTTGTCATTCCTTTGCCATTGTCAGTGCTGGTGTGCCGTTTGCCTGCTGTGTATAATGTACAAGAAAACAAGATGGGACCCACGATAAGCTCATAAGTTGCACTCACAGTCTTTGCTATCTTCTTTGGGATTTTGTCCAGTACGGATGGGAGTGGGGGCCAAGTAACAGGGGTGGCCTTCCAACCTGCCATTGGCAGAGGGGATGGGAGTTGTCTTTTGCAGCCGCCATCTTTCTTTGGCCTTACTGGGTAGAGTTGCCACCACACACAATGAGCTGGCTTTACGACACTTTCCACCCTTGTTCTGGCATCTGCAGGGAAGTGTCATAAACTCAGTTGCAGAGCTTATGCTTGGCATGCGGAAGGTCCATTGGATAATCTTGCTGTGTCGGCCTTCAGAGAATCGGCTTCCTCCCCTTCCCCCCCCCCTGTGGCAGTAGATAAGAAGAACAAAGGAAAAGGAGTCTTCTTACCAGTTAGAAACTTTAGTGATCACAGTGAGAGAACAAAGAATCCTTATCATATGTGGTGGAAATGCGAAAAAGTTAAAAGATTTTGGGAAATGATATATAATGAACTGAAAAAGATTTTAAAGTATACTTTCCCCCAAAAAACCAGAGGCATTCTTATTAGGACTTATCGGACAAGAGATTGCAAAGGAGGACTATACAATATTTTTGTATGCGACAACCGCGGCCAGGACTTTGTTAGCCCAAAAATGGAAAACTCAGGATTTACTGACGATCGAAGAGTGGCAGACAAAAATGATAGACTATGCGGAACTAGCAAGACTGACTAGCAGGATCCAGAACCAGGGGGAAACAAGGTTCCAAAAAGACTGGAGTAAATTTGTGGATTATATGGAAAAGAACTGTAGAAGTTTAAAGACACTTGCAGGACTGAAATAAATCCTACGAATTGACTTGAAATGGATGGAATTAAGGAACTGCGAGATAAGAGCTGAATAGGAAACCAAATGAGGGGAGGGAGGGAAGTCAAGCTCGGCAGAGCATTGGGAAGGAGAAATTTGGAAAGAATTGCTAAAAAGATAATTGTGTGTGTTGTATTTGTTTTGAATTTTTTTTGTTTATTGTTTTTAATGTGTTTATTTGGAAAACTCAATAAAATGCCTTATAAAAAAAAAGAGAGAGCAAAGAATCCATTTCCTAGGGATGGCAGTGCTCACAGCTAAAGGTTCCACCCACTTCCTCCCTAGTCACTACTGCATCTTGTAACCTGAGCTCGTAATCTCTGTGCTTTCTGTTCCACCACATCAGCTCCTCTTGTCCTTGGGCTGGGGGGGGAGGAATGGTTGCCAGAGACAGTGAATCTGTTAACTCTCTATCTCCCAGTGCTTCTTCTTCTAGCTGTTCCCCATCCGGTATTTCCCAGCTTCTGCCTTCTGAACTATGTCCCTCTGCAAACCACTGTTCCAAATCTAGACTGTCTTCCTGCTCCTGGGAAGATTCAGGATCCTGATCAGGAGCAGGGGGAGGGGTGGCTCCCACCATTCCTGCTCAGTGCACTCTTCCTCAGCGGTCCATGTCAGGGACTAGCTAGATGGCAAGGAGTGGTGGGAGATACCAACCAGGGATCCCTCAAGGGAAGCCCCAGATGAGGAAGGCTCAGAGCCCAGGGATTGGTGGTGGGACATTGAGGAGAGGTCAGAGGGAGAATGCAGGTTGAGTGCTGAAGAAGCAACAGGCTTTAGCGAGCAAGGAGAGCTTGTGACAGGGAACAGCTCAGACTCAGAGGCTGAAGCAGAGGGGGCAGGAAGAAGCTGCAGGAGAATCCCAGGAGTCTGTCTCTCCTACTGCGACAAGCTCCCCTCACTGCTTGGCTCCAAGGACATGCAGGGCGATGAGTAGGGCAGAACAGAGATTACAGGTGCTCCAACATAGTTTGAGGCTGCTTGAGAAACATCCAGCAGAGAAGGAGACCTAGAGGAAGTAGAGGGTGGAGACCATCGGGCCTGGCAACTGCTCGGTAGGGGCAAGTCCTGTTGGGAAGGATTGCTGAGTTGTATGCCAGTTTCTTGAACAAAGAATTAACTACCCTCTCGAAATTCTGGATCTGCTGTGCTGACCTGCATCTGACCCAGCTCTGACACTTGCTTGGGCTGATGGGAGATGGAGTCCAATAACTTCTGGGGGAGGGGGCACAGCTTCCCCACTCTTGGTGTAGACCAGAACAAGGGGACCAATTGTTTGTCTCAGCTCCTTATGTCCTTCTGTACATAGGAAAGGCCATAGCTCGGGAGCCAAACATCTCCCATGCATGCAGAAGATTCCAATTCTGATCCACAGCATCTCCAAATATGTTGCTCTGCAGAAGGAGCTGCATTCGCTGGAAAGACTAGCACTGATCAAAGCATTTTTAAGAGCGACGGGGGCAGGCACTGAGTCCGAGGCTCTGGAAGGGCGAACGCTTAAGCCTATTACCACCTGATAGAATATCAGCTTTTTTTTCAAGGCTTACTTGTTTCCCTGTGTCTCTGCAAAGTGACAGGAGAAGGTGATGCCTGCCATTAAAGGGAGACATTAGTTACGATGCTGCCCATAAATACAGCTCCTGCTGCAGCAGAAGGGCAGCTAGCAATGTTCCACTTAGCAGGGCATGGTGCTGCATAATCGAGGTGCAGCTCGCTCCCCTTTGTCCCACTAGCTATGCTTCCAGCCTAGATGAGGGATGCAGAGAAGGGCCTCTCCTTCTGATCTCAGGCATGGATTTTGCTTGCAGCAGCCATCGTAGCAAAGGCATAGCTAAAAACCCTTTTCTAGGAAACAAGTTCCATTGCGTTCTGTACTATTCTGTTACATGCAGCAAATTCAGTTATGTCCAACTTCCCTGTGCCCTAAGATCAGCAGATGTTGCCATCCTGGTGCTCCCTTCTCACTATGAGATACAGTGGTACCTTGGTAGTTGAACGCCTTAGCTGTCGAACAAATCGCCTACCGAACGTTGCAAACCTGGGAGTGAGTGTTCCGGTTTGCAAACTTTTTTTTCTAAGCCGAACGTCCGATGCGGCTTCCAGTTGGCTTCAGGAAGCTCCTGCAGCCAATTAGAAGCCGTGTCTTGGTTGTCGAACCATTTCGGGAGTCGAATGGATTAAATTCTAGAACTAAGGTACAACTGTATGTGGTGTAGGGCCCCAGGAATGGGCCTTTTCAGTGGTGGCCCCTTACATCTGGATCTCCCTCCCTACTGAGATGTGTCTGGCCCCATCTCTCTACGGTTTTAGGTGGTTAGTTAAGAAACTTGTTTTTCAGCAAGGGGAAACCTGATCACTTATGCAGCTGCTATTGGTTACCTTTATTTAGTGATACGTTATCTGCTTTTTTCAACAAGATTGTATTATTTCATGGCTTTCATAGATTTTAATCTGTCAGCTGCAAACATCCCCGTGGCTTGTGCAAAGGTTGGCGTACAAATAATCTAAATAAAACAAATTGCTTTAGATTGTATGTCTCTAAATAGTAGGGAGAAGGGTTGCTGGCTATACGGAAACAGAACAGCCTGCTCATATTTTTCACTTTCTAGCGGGGTGCCACATACAATTTTCTCCTCACAGGCTATTTTTCTACATGTGGAGAGTTTTTCCCTGGCAAGGGGAAGTCTTCCAATAATTTATCTCCTATCTGCAGCCTATGGTGGCAGAATCTATAGACAAACTTTAGCATTTGAATCTGCTGACCATGTAATCTGTTGGCTCCAAGATGCTTGGACCAGGGGAGAAAGAAAGCTATCAGTAATATATGGAAATGTGCAATTATGAAGACAATAAAATCTTAAAACTTTCCTACATTTTTTTTCCTCATGAGGAGGAATGAGTCATTTGTCTTGGCATTTTAACTTTAATATTGTGCAAAATGAACTGAATCCTTCAGAATTCTAATAACTGTTTTAATGCTGTTTCATTTTTAGGATGGATACCCTTTATTTCTTTGCAAAAACAGTTTCCTCACTTCTTCGTGGGTGTTGAAGGAAGGTGCTAATTAAGGTACTGGAATGATTAACTTGCTTTTCTGAAAATGCCACCGTCCCGTGACTTTGTGCTTTTTGAAAGTGTCTCTATGCTCGGCTTCTCGGAATCCAGGCGACTGCCTTGATGTCTTTGCTGAGTGTGTTGTCCGTGGTGAGTCTTGTGATGATTTCTTGCAAACATTGTGCAAGGTGGTTGTCCTCTATCATAAACCTCCTTTGCAATGATGCAGAGCGAATGGGAGCAGAGTGTGTGTGGGGGGGGGGGATATCTTCCCGGTGGCAATGGGGCAAGGTCAAGGATACTTCAGGTTGGTGCTAATATCGCTCCAGGTGACACCTGCAACAGGGGTGGACTTTGGTCTTTCAAATTTCAACGGCGCCCTATGAGAGCCCAAAATCTGGCATCTCTCACATGCACTACATCAGGGGTAGGCAACGTAAGGCCCGGGGGCCGGATCCGGCCCAATCGCCTTCCAAATCCGGCCTGCGGACGGTCCAGGAATCAGCGTGTTTTTACATGAGTAGAATGTGCCCTTTTATTTAAAATGCATCTCTGGGTTATTTGTGGGGGCCTGCCTGGTGTTTTTACATGCGTAGAATGTGTGCTTTTATTTAAAATGCACCTCTGGGTTATTTGTGGGGCATAGGAATTTGTTCATTTTTTTTTTCAATATATAGTCCAGCCCCCCACAAGGTCTGCGGGACGGTGGACCGGCCCACGGCTGAAAATGGTTGCTGAACCATGCTGTGAGGGACAGGGGATATCGCGAAGTCCCTCCCCTCCTGAGTTCAAGCCAATCCCCGAGCACAGGGGAAAGCAGAGAGAGTTCCGATTCCAGTGGGGAAGCAGGAAGTCGTGTCCGAGGCTCAGGCAAGGTAGAGGAGCCAGGGTCCCAGGTGGGACAGGAAGGGGCGAATAAGGGCGGGAGACCCATCCCCCCAACTCCGGAATTACGCAGAAAGAGGAGGGGAAAGAGGATGGGGCTGCCAAAGCTTTTGTGTTGGAGAAAGACGCGCCAAAAGCCATTAGGAGGTTCTGAAACCGACTGACCACATCACTCCGTGTAAATAGCAATGACTTCAGCACTGTAAATACGCAGCACCAATAAAAGAATAAAATGCAGAGCTGCGTAGCGTCGTTACTCTGAAGTAGTCCGCTCCGGCCACTGTGACAGCAACCTCCTAATCCTTTTTGGGCTACTTTGGAGTTGTCGGGATGAGCGTGTCAGAGGCGGAGAGATGGCGGCAGATCGCGGAGCAAGCCCAGCAAGAACTGCAGCAGCTGTCGCTGCAGGCGCAGGGGGAATTAAAGGCAGCTAAAGAAGAGACTAAGAAGGTCCAGGACGACCGGCTACAACTTGCGGAACAGGTGAGAGCGCTACAGGAAAGAGAGCAGGAATTAAGGGCGGTGGCGGTAGACCTCCAAAACAAGCTGGATGCAGAGAAAAACAAGGCGGGAGGGGCACCCCAAGTCCAAGTGCTGCCAGGAAGGAGAGCCGGGACGCTAGTAAGCAAGTTCAATGGAGACCCGAAGAAATATCAGGGCTTTGAGACTGAGATTGTGTATGCTCTTGAGCTGCACCACGATGAGTTCCCTGATGATGAGCACAGGGTAGCGTTTATTGTGGAGCACCTTACCGGGGCAGCCAGGGAGTGGCTAAGACCGTTAATCGCAACAAAGAATCCTTGCATGAAGAATGTCAAACTATTTCTAGAAGGTTTGAAAACGATGTATTCGTCCGATAGTCATATGGACCAGACTAAGGAGGAACTTCATAATTTACGCCAAGGAAATATGACAGTTCGCGCGTATTGGGCGAAATTCACCATGCTGGTGCACAGATTGGGGTGGGAACTAGAGTCACCCCCAATGCAAGCGGCGTTCTACTTGGGGTTGCATGAGGAGGTGAAGGATGAGCTCTCGAGAGGTCCAAAGCCCAGTAATATGGATCAGCTGAGCAAAGCGGCTCTGGCGGTGGGGGTGAGACAGGAATCCCGGTGGAGCGACAAGCAAGCAACGCGCGCAAAGCGGGCTTGGTTCCCACGGTCGCAGGAGAAGCCACTCCCCCAACAACCCTTTCAAGCCACGCCTGGGGCCAGTCAGGACCAGGAACCCATGCAGATTGATAGCGCGCGCGGGGGGGCTTTTCAAACCCCAGCGGTGCCAAGACGCAAGGAGGGAAGGGGTGGGAATTGCTTTCTCTGCAACTCCCCCCAGCATCTCGTCAGAGACTGCCCACATCGCAGGGAGTGGCAAGGAAAGGCGGGAACGGTTGTGCCCTCCCCCACCACAGCAGGGAAACGGGAAAGCCTGGCTGCAGGAGACAAGGGGCAGCAGCCAGGCACAGTCAGCAGACAACAGCCCCAGCCCACCCACCCGCACAGAGAGGAGCAGAGCCAGCCCACCCCTCCCAGAGCAGGAGTGGTTTTAGAAGTCACGCTAACGCTCCCAAATGGCTATCCCCTGACAGTCCTCGCCTTAATTGACAGTGGGGAGTCAGCGAACTTCTTCTCGAGAAACTTTGCAGAAGAGCACCAGATCCAGCTTCTGCAGCTGGATTTTCCTCTGCACGTGGCAACCATTGACGGCAGAGAGCTGCTGGGAGGGGCCATCACTCATCAAACCCCCCCCCCCATGAGAATGACGGTGGGAAGGCACTCAGAGACACTGGCATTCAACGTCACCACCATCTCAGACCCCCCCATCGTCTTGGGCATGAGCTGGCTGGCGCGCCACGACCCCTCCATCAGTTGGCACCAGAGATGCATCACTTTTGGATCGGACTTTTGCCTGGAACATTGCATGCAGCGCCAACCAGGGGAGGGGCCTCCGATAGCCACGGTGGCCACCATGCACGTCAAAGGGGGTGAGGCGATACCCAAGCCGTACTGGGACCTGCAGGAGGTCTTCAGCGAAGCGGAGTCCGACCACCTACCCCCGCACAGGCCTTTTGACTGCCAGATCAACCTGGTGCCAGGGGCAACTATACCCCCAGCCAAGCTGTACGCCATGTCAGACCAGGAACTGGAGGATCTGCGCGCTTTCATCGACAAGAACCTCAAGCGGGGGTTCATCAGAGAAAGCAAGGCAGCAGGGGGCAGCCCGGTCTTCTGGGTGGACAAGAAAGACACGCAACAGCGCCGCCTGGTGGTGGATTTTAGACGGCTGAATTCAGTGACAGAGCCAGTGGCTTTCCCCATGCCCAGAGTGGATGATCTCCTGACAGTGGCACGCAGGGGCAAGATTTTCACCAAGCTAGACCTGAGGGGGGCGTACAACTTGATCAGGATCCGGGAAGGCGATGAATGGAAAACCACGATGTTCACGCCTCTGGGCTCTTTTGAATATCTGGTGATGCCCTTCGGGTTGCAAGGGGGCTCAGCATGCTTCCAGGCCTTCATGCACCACGTCCTGGGGTCCCTCCTCTTCAGGAAATGCTTGGTCTTCCTGGATGACATCCTTATTTACTCCAATGACCCAGTGCAGCATGTGAAAGATGTCAGGGAGGTGTTGCAGCGCCTGAAGGAGAACCACCTGTATGTGAAGCTGGAGAAGTGCAAGTTTCACACCAAGGAGGTGGACTTCCTGGGCTACAAGCTGTCAGACAAGGGGCTGGCGATGGACAAGGACAAGGTGCAGGCCATCCTGGACTGGCACAGCCCCAGGACACGCAAAGATGCCCAACGCCTACTAGGCTTCGCCAACTTCTACAGGAAATTCATCAAGAACTTCTCTCGCGTTACGGCTCCCATCACTGACTGCCTGAGAGGCAAGCAGAAGTTCAGGTGGACACCAGAGGTGCAAGCAGCATTCGAAAGCCTCAAGAGGGTGTTCGCCTCAGACCAGAACCTGTTCCACGTGGTTCAGGACGCGCCCCTACGCGTGGAGACAGATGCTTCTGATAAAGCTGTGGGCGCCATTTTGTTGCAACTGGACGCCAACAGAGAGTGGAGACCCTGTGCCTTCTTCTCCAGGAAGTTGACCCAGCCAGAGTGAAACTACACAGTGTTTGATCGGGAACTTCTTGCGATCCACGCTGCGTTCCAGCACTGGAGACACTTCCTGGTGGGCGCCAAGCACCCCATCCAGGTGTGCACAGACCACAAGAACCTGGAGTTCTGGAGAACTGCCAGGGTGCTCAACCAGCGGCAGATACGGTGGGCAGAGTTCTTCTCGAACTTCAACTTCTCCATACACTACATCCCGGGGGAGCAGAATGTCAGGGCGGATGCCCTCTCCCGCAAGCCAGAGTACATGGAGGAGGAGGCGCCACCGGCACCCAGGCACATTTTCCCCCCGTCAGCTTGGTCCTGTGGAGCAGCAGTGGTGAGCGAGGCAGAACTCACAGCACTGACGGCAGCGGATGAATTTGCCAACCGCATCTTCAGAGAACTGAGAATGGGGGGGGGGAGCAGGCAAAAGACTTTGCAGAACGCAGGGGGCTGCTTTTCTACAAGGGTGCACTGTACCTGCCCACCACCCAGCTTAGACGTACGGTCCTCAAGCAGATGCACGACAACCCAACGGCGGGTCATTTTGGGAGGGACAAAACCACTCACCTAGTCATGAGACACTTCTGGTGGCCAGGGGTGCGGGAAGATGTTCGAGACTATGTAAGGGGCTGTGACACCTGCCAGCGGGCAAAGGTGGTCAGAGCAGCGCCACCGGGATTGCTGGAGCCCTTAGCCACGCCACACAGGCCGTGGGAAGTGGTGTCCATGGACTTCATCACAGATCTGCCTTCTTCCAGGGGCAAGACCGCAGTGTTGGTGGTGGTGGACCTCATGTCCAAAATGTGCCATTTTATACCGTGTGCCAGGGCGGTCTCTGCAGAAGAGACAGCCAAACTGTTTGTGGATCACGTATTCAGACTGCATGGATTACCTTTAAGGGTTATTTCGGATCGTGGCCGCCAATTTGTTTCCAGGTTCTGGCGGCGGCTCATGAACCTCCTGCAGGTGGAGGTCAGCTTGTCGACGGCTAGACACCCGCAGACCAATGGACAGGCGGAGAGGGTCAACGCCATTCTGCAGCAGTACCTGAGATGTTACGTCAGCCAGAGGCAAACGGACTGGGTGGATCGCCTGCCACTGGCAGAATTTGCCTACAACAATGCGGTGCACGTCTCCACAGGGGTGTCGCCCTTTAAGGCCAATTACGGGCGTGACCTCAGATCTTTCCCTGAGAGGGAGGGGGAGGAGGAGGAGGAGGGCCCACAGGCTGAGGATTGGGCAGAGGAACTGGAGACGGTGCACCAGCAGCTCAGAGAACACTTGGAGAGAGCCAAGGAAGCGTACAAGAGGGGGGCAGATCGCCACAGGCGACCGGGGGAGGTCATTAGGGTGGGGGACAAAGTTTGGTTGTCCTCGGAGGGCCTTCCCATCAGAGGGCGATGCAAAAAGCTGGCGCCCAGAAGGTTGGGCCCCTTCACGGTCACGCAACAGGTCAACCCGGTGGCATACAGGCTGGCACTGCCAGAGGACATGAGGGTGCACCCAGTGTTTCATAGATCGCTGCTGTCGCCGTACAGGGAAAGCAGCAGGCTCCGAGACAGCGAACAAACCCCTGAGGGAGGGGGGGAGAGGGAAGGCAGGGAGCAACTCAATGAGGCCACGGCCATCCTGGATTCAAGGTGGGGGGACTGGAGTACCTCATGGCATGGGAGGATGCTCCACCGTCCCAGAATGAATGGGTCCCAGCCACTCAGATACAGGAGGAATTCCTGGTAGAAGAATTTCACGCCCTCTTTCCCCATAGACCCAAGCCCTGGCACATGGAAAGGGAGGGGGAGGGGGAGGAAGCACGGGAGAGCAGTTCACCATGGCGCTGGGAAGCGGAGTTTGAGGAACCAGAGGATGAGGTATGGGTGTCACCGAGATCCACCCAGTCAGAGGAAGGAGCAGATTGGCAGAACATTTTTACCCCCACCAGCTCTGACGCCACAGACTTTTTGGGATTCCCGTCCTCCCAGGCGGAAGGGGGGGGCTTGCAGGACTGGGGGGAGGTGTTCACACCAACGGGCTCGGAAAGCACTGAGTTCTTAGGCTTCCAGTCGTCACCGACACCTGGGGGGGACCTGGGGAGGGGTGAAGGAGAGCTTGGGAGGGGGGTGGATGTGAGGGACAGGGGATATCGCGAAGTCCCTCCCCTCCTGAGTTCAAGCCAATCCCCGAGCACAGGGGAAAGCAGAGAGAGTTCCGATTCCAGTGGGGAAGCAGGAAGTCGTGTCCGAGGCTCAGGCAAGGTAGAGGAGCCAGGGTCCCAGGTGGGACAGGAAGGGGCGAATAAGGGCGGGAGACCCATCCCCCCAACTCCGGAATTACGCAGAAAGAGGAGGGGAAAGAGGATGGGGCTGCCAAAGCTTTTGTGTTGGAGAAAGACGCGCCAAAAGCCATTAGGAGGTTCTGAAACCGACTGACCACATCACTCCGTGTAAATAGCAATGACTTCAGCACTGTAAATACGCAGCACCAATAAAAGAATAAAATGCAGAGCTGCGTAGCGTCGTTACTCTGAAGTAGTCCGCTCCAGCCACTGTGACACATGCCCTTGTTGTGGTTGTTATTGTTGTGGTTGTTATTGTTGTGGTGCCCTGCTGCATGCTCCTTGGCTGAGCCCCAATGTGAGGTAGCCAGTCATGCTGCCTTCAATTCTCCTCTGCATGCAGCCCCCCGGGAAGGGTCACTTTGAGCTGAGAAATAGTTCCCCTCCTCTGACTTAGGGGGAAACGACTGGAGCTGACATTTCTTACCATTCCTGAACTTTGCAAAGGGATTCCCCGCTAATCTGTCCCATTCTCTTTAACTGCTTAGTTGATCAATGGCCTTTTTGTTCATCTGAAAGCCTGTTTTACTAAGCGCGGTTGTTATTTCAAGGTTCGGTTGGCAGCGGTTTAGGTTGTGTTTTTGGGGCCCGTACCAAATACACGGGCAGCGCGTTTTTTTTTTATATAATGAAATAAATAAATAAAGCATGTGGCGCCATCACTGGGTATGCACTAACAGTATGCGCCTGGAGAGAAACATCTGGAAAACAGGTGAGGTGTTTGTTTCTCTCCCATCCCCCAAGCATCTCACCGAGGGTACCTAGCTAATGTTGAATGGAATTTTTTTTTCTTTTGGATCATTTTCTCTCATTGCTTTTAAAAAAAATATTTGCAAATATAACAAAAAAAAGGAAGAAAGATGGGGAAAATAAAAACAGCACCAGCTGGTATTGACAATAAAACCCTAATATAAATGCACAGGTTAATGTAAGCAGTCTCTGGTTGTGGAATGCCCTCCCTAGGGAGGGTCGCCTAGCTCCATCATTGCAAACTTTTAGGAGGAATTTGATAACTTTCCTGTTTACTTAGGCACTTGGTGGCTGACGGACACTGTTCCTGAGATTATTGGATGGGGAAATGTTTTTAACCATAACTGCTTTTGGATGCTTTTAACAGCAATTCCTTTCCGTCTATTTTTGCTATTTTACTATATTTACTTGCATTGTTTCTGCTTTTAAACTGTGCATCTGTTTTGTCCCCCTTGGGCAGGATACAGATTCAACAAATAATAAAGAAAACACATGTCCAAATAGGTATTGAAATGAGATAGGTGCATATATATGCCATGCATTCACACGTTAGAAAGGGTTGTGAGATGTTCGGACTAAGGCATAGTAGATGGTGGGTGTTTATCCTTCCAGTCTTCCAATTTCCATCTCTTAGCTAAGAGGTGTCCCCCCATTTCTGGCTCAAAACATTGTTCCTTCTGCTCCACAGTGGAATGAAAGGGGGAGGTCTACTGATAAATTCTGATACAGATCTACAGACTCCAGGATTCTGTAGGCTTGGCTAATGCATTTCAAGCCTGTTTTAAGTCTCGGATACAGATATGCCTGTAGTGTGACAGCAGTTGTGGCTTTTCTGGCTATGGGTTAGACATGGGGATTTCTAGGACTTGGGAGGGATTCAATTTACACCTTGACAGCAAGAGGTACTGTTGATTGTTGCTTTTCCTGCTGTTACTTGCTTGCAGGATTTTCTTTTTGTCTTCTCACCTCCCAAGCATCATTCAGAATCTCCTTGCATTATTTTTAACAGCCCGAGGATTTATTTAGTCCTTGGTATTGAAAGCTACAAAGTACAACCCATTAAAGATTGCCTTTTCTCATTGGATGCCAGCCAACATTGGACTTTGTATTCATCTATCTATCTATCTATCTATCTATCTATCTATCTATCTATCTACAGTGGTACCTCGGTTTGCGACTGCAATCCGTTCCGCGGAGGCATTCACACGCGGAGGCGTTCGCATGCCGAAGGCACGCTTCTGCGTGTGCGTGTGCTGCGCAGATCGCTTCTGCGCATCCGACACTGCGGAACCCAAATGTAAACACTTCCGGGTCCGCGGCGTTCACTCACCGAAGCGTTCGTAAACGGAGGTAGTCGTAAACCGAGGTTCCACTCTATCTATCAATATCAATCATCTATCTATCTATCTATCTATCTATCTATCTATCTATCTATCTATCATCTATCTGGTTTTAAAGAATTATTTCAAGGCAGAAGAGAACTAGAATTTGGGTTGCATGCTGATGGTGTCTGTTAAATTAAATTCCCATTGGAATAAATGAGACTTAAGTCACGACTAACCTTTCCCATTGGTTTCAAAGGGAACAAAGTTCAAGAAACATGCAGCCCAGTTCTGCACTCAGAAATATGTCGTACTGAGTTCATAATAGGATTGCAATATATTGGATTGCAGCCACTTAATTTATGAGTGGTTTCAGTTCGTGCATGTGCAATATCTGAATGCAGGATTCTGTCCACAGATCCTTGGGGGGAAGAACTAAGGAAAATGAATGCTGGGGAAATGAAAAAACAGAGAGAAACTGAAATTGGTATATTCATCTATCCATAGCTAAATCAGCAGCAATCCCCCATAAAGTGTCACTGGCAGCCAGTACAATACAGCTCAAGATAATTTTCTGCTTTCTCACAATTTGAAAAACAAGCAAGGTTTTTTAATGCTATTGTGACTACTTTATTTTATTGTTTATTTGTTTAAAGGAATTTATATACCACTTAATCATCAAAAACCTCTAAACATCAAAGTTGCCTATAAACCCAGCTATTAAAGGCAAGTTAAGTCTAATTTTCTCCCCAAAATAAAACCAACCACACAGACACACACACATTAAAAAATAAAATTACATACTAAAATACCTGTCAGATTCATCTGGGTGGGCTTCCTCAAACAAACAATTTTTAGCAGGCACCAAAAACTGTACAGAATAGGGGGATTGCCTAATATCAATTGGCAGGGAGTTCCAAAGTGCAGGTACCGTTTTACTTACTGTTTTCCGCGGTGACCTATGGTGAAGCAATAAAGATTGAATAACTGACTGTCTTTATGAGTGAGTGAGTGAGTGAGTGAGTGAGTGAATATACATCTCGGCCATCAGGGACCCGGCTTCCTCCCTCTCCCCTTTGGTAGTAGATAAGCAAAACAAAGCGAAAGGAGTCTCTTACCAGTTATAAATTTAACGATCATAGCAAGAGAACAAAGAATCCTTTTCTAGGAATGAAGGTGCTCCCAATTAAGGGTTCCACCTATTTCCCCCCAGTTAACCACATCACTTCCATCACTTCTGCGTCTTGGTCTCCAAGTCAGCGGCCATCGCAGCTTGCTATGTGTGAGTTTCATGGTTTGACTACGCACTGTGTGAATAACTAGTTTCTTTTGTCTGTCCTGAATCTTCCAGCATAGCACATTCCTTTGTCTTTATATCACAATTTCATCCAAATGTCTGAAGAGCACTGCTGGATCAAGCAAGCACCCCTGTTGCCCAGCATCCTGTCCTCACAGTGGCATAGCTGCCAAGTCTCCCGTTTTCCCCGGGAAACCCCCGTTTTTACTTACCTTTTCCCGGTGGTCCCCCGTATCACTTCGTCTCCCGTTTTTCTCCGTTATTTTCTCCTGCCGGCGGCCATTTTTTCCCTTTCTGACCTGCCCTTCTATGGGCACAAAAAATGGCTGCCGCCGGCTTCAAAAGTCGCATCTACGCATGACCGGAAGTGCGTAGATATGACTTCCGGTGTTGGCGGCGGCCATTTTGGTGCCCATAGATGGGCGGGGCGACACCGGAAGTTGCGTCGACGCACTTCCGGTCATGCGTAGAAGCTAGTTTTGAAGCCAGCGGTGGCCATTTTTGGTACCCATAGAAGGGCAAAGCGACACCGGAAGTTACGTCGACGCAACTTCCGGTGTCACACGGCTGCCAGGCCCAGATTCTGCAGTCTGGGACTTGGAAGGTAAGCAGTGGTTAACCAGAAGCCCACAAGCATGACCTGATTCCTAGCAATGGACATGCCGAGTGATCCATCTATTAGCGTCTCCAGAATGGTCAGCATGTGAGGATAGCCAAAAGCCATTTGACCACCTCAGCTGTATCGCTACCCTGATAGCTGACATCCCTCTGCCCTGAAATGCCCTGAACCCAAGGAATGGATAGTTCTCTTATATACTCTGCCCTTTGCCACAGTTATTCCCCGTTGCTTTTCTCCTCCATGACAAAGGCATATTTCAGGAAGAAGACACCATTCCTCACTAATGGCCGCACATCCAAATCACAGTCAGAACTGCTGAATGTGGAAGATTGGGGGAAGCGGTGGAAAAGTCCCAATTACACTTACAATGCAGTTGAGGTTCCATGACCTTCCATGGCCTCATTCTCATTATTAATGATAAGCCACAGATTGCTTGTCTTCTTGACCTCATTCCTAGCTGCTGTCCTCTTAGTGCCCTTCAAAAGTTTTAACTATACCATTAAAAAAAAAAAAAACTTTCCTAGGAGGCAGAAATATCTTTACCCCCCTCCTGTTCCTAACCTACTAAACTAACAGAACGCTACACAAAGAAATGATTCCCCCCCCCCTCTTCTTATTACATCCAATATGCCGTTCCACCTCTGAAGTACGAAGAAGGGCAAGAGGCCACTTCTGGTCCGCTATCTTGGCTTGCATGCCAGTTTAAGGGAGTTGGTCAAGTTACGTAAAGTGTGCCCTGACCACATCCTTTCCTCTACGAAATAACACCCCTCGCAAATGCTCCCGGGGGGGGGGAGTGTGGTGTCACTTCAGTTTCCTCAAGTAAAGGAGTATTTCCACTCCTTTCCTCCAAGAGAGTCAATTTCCTCCAGAAGGGCAAGAGAGAGCCCTTTCTGCTGCTGCGCTGCTGCTGCTGTGGGAATCGGCTGGGAGGCGAGAGCCTGCTGTGGCCACGGAGCTCAGTTGCGCCGTTCCCGGCTTCTCTGGGGTGCGTTAGGCCCCCAGAGAAGCTATACTCCTGGGAAACTCCCTTTGCCTCTCTCACAAGTACCCAACAGTTAAGGCAGAAAGGAATACAGTGGTACCTCGGTTTATGAACTCAATTGGTTCCGGAAGTCTGTTCATAAACTGAAGCGTTCATAAACTGAAGCGAACTTTCCCATTGAAAGTAATGGAAAGTGGATTAATCCGTTCCAGACGGGTCCGCGGAGTACTCAACCTGAAGCGTACTTAACCCGAAGTATGAGAGTAATTGGTTCCGGAAGTCTGTTCATAAACTGAAGTGTTCATAAACTGAAGCGAACTTTCCCATTGAAAGTAATGGAAAGTGGATTAATCTGCTCCAGACAGGTCCACGGAGTACTCAACCTGAAGCGTACTTAACCCGAAGCATGGGTGTAATTGGTTCCGGAAGTCTGTTTATAAACTGAAGCGTTCATAAACTGAAGCGAACTTTCCCATTGAAAGTAATGGAAAGTGGATTAATCTGTTCCAGACAGGTCCGCGGAGTACTCAACCTGAAGCGTACTTAACCCGAAGTATGAGAGTAATTGGTTCCGGAAGTCTGTTCATAAACTGAAGTGTTCATAAACTGAAGCGAACTTTCCCATTGAAAGTAATGGAAAGTGGATTAATCTGCTCCAGACAGGTCCACGGAGTACTCAACCTGAAGCGTACTTAACCCGAAGCATGGGTGTAATTGGTTCCGGAAGTCTGTTTATAAACTGAAGCGTTCATAAACTGAAGCGAACTTTCCCATTGAAAGTAATGGAAAGTGGCTTAATCTGTTCCAGGCGGTTCGCGGAGTACTTAAACTGAAGCGTTCATAAACTGAAACGAACTTTCCCATTGAAAGTAATGGAAAGTGGCTTAATCTTTTCCAGGCGGTCCGCGGAGTACTTAAACTGAAGCGTTCATAAACTGAAGCGAACTTTCCCATTGAAAGTAATGGAAAGTGGATTAATCCGTTCCAGACAGGTCCACGGAGTACTCAACCTGAAGCGTACTTAACCCGAAGCATGGGTGTAATTGGTTCCGGAAGTCTGTTCATAAATGGAAGCGTTCATAAACTGAAGCGAACTTTCCCACTGAAAGTAATGGAAAGTGAATTAATCCGTTCCAGATGGGTCCGCAGCGTTTGTAAACCGAAAATTCGTAAACCGAGGTGTTCATAAACCGAGGTTCCACTGTAAAAGCTTCTGGAACACCAATGTGTCCTGCACGTGCTCAAAATGGCGCACAGAGCCTATCTCTACTGCCGTGCTTCTCTGCTCTACAACTATTTGAGTTGAGGCAGGAAGCTCAGCCTGAGGACTTCCTGTCCACTGCATTGCATGCAGAAGGTCCTAGCTCCAATCCCAGCCTGTAAACCCTGGAGAGCCCCTGCCAGTCAGTTTAAGCAATCCTGAACCAGATGGACAAGGGCCAGGGCCGGATTTAGGTTTGCTGACCCCTGTAAGCTACTGAAGGTAATGGGGCCCTTTATATGTCCAGCTGTCCTTTGTCAACAACAAATTGTCGCTTTTTTGTGTTGAATATATGCTATATGGTAATTTATGGACCTACCGTGTTTCTCATATTATAAGTCATGTCTTATATTAATTTTTTTCTCAAAAAAACACGACATGGCTTATTTTCGAGGGATGTCTTATTTTTTTAATAAAGTGCACGCGGGCGCTGTTTGCCGGGCTTGTCAAGCCCAGCAAACAGCGCCCGCCGATCTTCGGTGACAGGCGGGGGTGGGGGGAGAGCGGAGAACGATCTCCGCTTCCCCCCCACCCCCGCCTGTCACACAGCACAGGTCCGAAGATCGGCGGGCGCTGTTTCCCGGGCTTGTCAAGCCCAGCAAGGAGCGCCCGCCGATCTTCGGCTCTGTCCCCCGATGCGCTACGGCTCGGGGAAGCAGGCAGGGAGCTCCTGCTGGGTCCCGCGCCTTCGCCTCTCGCTCGGTCGGGGCTTTGCGATAGTGCTTATTTTCGGGGTATGTCTTATTTTTCACCAACCCTTTGAAATCCTGTCATGGCTTATTTTTTGGGGATGCCTTAAAATATGAGAAACACGGTAATAGGTATATCAAGCCATTTGCAAATGCAGAATGTAGGCACCCTATATATCGAAAGGAGCAAACCAGTGATATTTTAGGGTGCAGGCTGGCAGGCGTGGCCCATTACTTACATCATAGGAGCCCACACAACACAAAACACTGTCGCTGTATGTAGGTTTTATTTATTTTTTTATCTTATATTTTGGAAATGTACATCAAGGTTTTTTTTCCTTTAAACTTTTTTGGGGCTCCCCAAGAGAGTGGGGCCCTAAGCTATGGCTTGTTTAGCTTATACGTAAATCCGGCCCTGACAAGGGTCTGATTCGGCATAAGGCAGCTCCTCATATCTCCCTCCTGGAACAGGAATGACAGAAGCCTGGAGGACTTTAGCAGTGATAAGAAGCATCTTCAAAAGCGGTGGGGGCAGGCACTGGCACTGAGTCTGATGCTTTAGATGGGCGGGTGCTAAGGCTATTACGACCTGATAGAATATCAGCTTTTTCAAGGCTTATTTGTTTCTCCATGTCTCTGTAAAGTGACACGGGAAGGTGATGCCTGTCATTAAAGGGAGACATTGGTTTTGATGCTTCCCATAAATACAGCTCCTTCTGTGGTAATGCTTGCCTGTCTCTTCAAAGGTCATCTGCGATTCAGCTCTTTGATTCCTGGGTTTCTTTATGCTTTGAAGCAGTGTCTTGATTGCCATGAGCAGAAAGAAAGAAAGAAAGAAAGAAAGAAAGAAAGAAAGAGAGAGAAAGAGAGAGAGAGAGAGAGAGAGAGGTAATTTTGAAACAGATAAGGTTGTATAAGCTTAGTTTTGAGTTAAGTCCCCAGCAGGAGTCCCAGAACAAGCACGTTAATTATTATTATTATTATTATTATTATTATTATTATTATTATTATTACAATAATTTATTTATACCCCACCCATCGGGCTGAGTTTCCCCACTGGGCGGCTCCCAATTGAATATTAAAAACACAATACAGCATTAAACATTAAAAACTTCCCTAAATAGGGCTGCCTTCAGATGTCTTTTAAAAGTAGGACAGTTGCTTATTTCCTTGACATCTGATGGGAGGGCGTTCCACAGGGCAGGTACCACCACCGAGAACGTCGTCTGCCTGGTTCCCTGTAACCTCACTTCTTGCAGTGAGGGAACCGCCAGAAGGCCCTCGGAGCTGGACCTCAGTGTCTGGGTTGAACGATGGGGGTGGAGACCCCCCTTCAGGTATACTGGGCTGGGGCTATTTAGGGCTTTCAAGGTCAGCACCAACACCTTGAATTGTGCTCGGAAACGTACTGGGAACCAATGCAGATCTTTCAGTATCATATTTTACTCTCTGATCAGTTCAGAGAGTATTTTGGCCCTCCTTTTTGGGGGTCCATTGTAGGAGCAAGTGAAGCTGCCTTAGAATCATAGAATTGTAGAGTTGGAAGGTACCTTGAGGACAATCTAATCCAACCCCCTGCAATGGAGGAATACACAGCTGCCCCGTATGGGGATCGAACCTGCAACCTTGGCATTAAAAGCACCATGCTCTAACCAACTGAGCAATCTAGGCCTAATTTGAACACAGCTTGGAACATAGTCCAAGCAGGGAACACAGGAGCAGACATATACAGAGCCAGACCAATGGTCTATCTGGTTCAATATTGTCTGCATTGACTGGCAGCAGCTCTCCAGAGTTCCAGGCAGGAGTAATTTGCAGCCCTGTCTGGAGATGCCAAACACTGAACCTGCCACCTTCTGCATGCAAAGCAGATGCTCTGCCCACTGAGCCACAGCCCCTCTGGCTTCGCAATCCCCTCGCCTCCCTTTTCTTCCCCCATCAATCTGCAGAGCAGCCGAGAATGAAACCCGAGCAATATGCAAAAGGCAAACAATCCGTTGATCAAGATTGGAAATGAAATGTTACACCACACGTGCAAGATTGATTGCACGGGCTTTTTTTATTTTTTAAAGGTGGCGGTGTATATTATGAGCACGTCCATCATGTCGCTAACTAAGCATGAAACCCAAACAGAAATGTTAGCTGTTGCACTTATTCCCCTTTATCAATAAACATCACATGGGACAATTTCAGTGTGTTGAGAGAAAGCACATTTTTAGTATGTCAATCGGGATTGCTCCGGGGCCTGTATTTAATGAACATAAGAGGAACTGATTTGGGGAACTTGCTCTTAAGGCTCCAAGGGGGGAGGGGGGAATTGCCCTTCATGGCAAATAATTATTTTCTTTTCAACCAAGAGATCTAAATTGGGGTCCTGATTGCCTCCAAAGGGACCTGCGCCATCTCTCATGTGTCCTATCACAATTAACCTATGGGGAAATCTAGGGATAAATGGGTCTGTGCATTGCATGAGACTGACTCTTTCTTAGACTAGTGAGTTATGCTGAAGGTGGGCCCCAGAAAAAAGAGGACAAGAAAAATATAGGATTGCTTTCTTGCTTATTTACTTTGCCAAACCTTTATTAGGCATTACAAATATAGGCCATCATAAAACATCCATACATAAAATTTTAAAATATATAGCATAAATCCCTGTATATTATTTTTAAACTAAGCCATTTAGTTTTCCATTATTACTTCCATCAAAACTTATTTACACTGTTCAATTTATGTTGCCAATGTTTTCAAGTGTACACAATCCCCCCCCATATATTCAGTAAACATTTTCCAATCTTCTTTAAACAAATGTTTTTCTTGTTCTCTTATTCAATACATTAGATCCACAAGCTGTGCATATTCCATCACTTTAAGTTGCCATTCTTCTTTGGTTGGCACCTCGCTCGTTTTCCATTTGGGGGCTAATGAAAAACGGAGTGCCGTAGCAGCATACATAAAACAGCCTTTTTTGACACCTGGGAATTTCCATCTGAATTATCCCCAGCATGGATTGCACTCGACTTTGACTTAGAGTAGACCCATTTAAATTAGTACGTAGATTCAAGTTAGTGATGGCCATAGATTGAGTAAATGGGCTATCAGTTATCTTCACTGCAGCACAATAAACTGGAAATAGCAGTTGGGACTCTGATTCTTTGCTAAATCACTTTCTTCTTCTGCATATTCTTCTTCTGACTCACCAGCAAAAGCCAGCAAGGGAACTACAAATACTCCATCTATTAAACAGCATTGCAAGCCTAGAAAAATATCTCCCTAAATGAATTAAATAAAAAATAAAAAAAATAAAATGGAATATATATATATATATATATATATATATATATATATATATATATAAAATAGAAAAATCTCTCCCTAATCTGCATGCTCCTCCATGGACCTCCAAGCCCTGCCTTAAATGCTTGGGACATCCCAGCGTTAGACAAAGCTCCATTCCCTCTGCTTCAGCCTTCCTTCTGCAAGATGAAGATGAGAATATTGGCCCACCATTCAGGGCCATTTCGATGTTGCACTGCGAGATAATGTATGGTAAGAACACTCAGAAATGCTAAGTATGGTTAATGTGTTTTAATTTCTTTGGAGTGTTTTTATGAATTTTTCTCTGCATTTTATGATTGTTGATTGTTGCTTTGAGGGATCCTTGCATACTGAAAAGGGGAAATAAAAAAAGGAGAATTAAAATTAAATA
The DNA here is from genome assembly GCF_965207765.1 of Zootoca vivipara. Taxonomy (NCBI): domain Eukaryota; kingdom Metazoa; phylum Chordata; class Lepidosauria; order Squamata; family Lacertidae; genus Zootoca; species Zootoca vivipara. The sequence continues at coordinate 93,559,951 of NC_142587.1, forward strand.
AATGCCAGCCATTCCACCAAAGCTGAGAACGGAAATAGTCAGCATCCCAGAAAGCTTAATATGCATATAGTAAACTGCGTCTATTTGTAGAATGCTGTACATTTCCTCTAAACATTCCTGGAAGACATTTCCTACCTCTAGGTGTATTGAATTAATCAATCATCTTTATTTTTTATAGCACCATTCTGGAAAATCTACTCATGGCGCTTTCCAGTAACAGTGATAAGGACTCGGGGGTGGTGGTGGGAATCCATACCGTCCAATTAAGAAGAAAACATTTGTCTTCTTGATTATGTTCACTGAACACGTTTGACGAGGAAGTTCAAACCGCTTTGTTCCCTGAAGGAACTTCTCAACTTCACCTGCAAAAAAGAAACGAGATCAATAGAGGCCAAGTGAAAATGGCCTTTACTGGACTGATAATGTTGCTTCGGAGCCAGTGGGACACAGAAAATAGCCTGCTGGATTAAACCCAAATTCAGACTCACCTTTGATCATGGACATATTTGGGGGGGGGCACTGTGACATTGCACCATGAGTGCTGAGTTTGGGTCTGAACAAGCTGTACTCAAATCCCCATGAAGGTGAGGCTGTTGGGAGTTGTAGTCCATAACAGGTTGATTTATTGGGCTAATCAATACACAAAGTTGCTGTGAGGCTGAAAATTGTGAAGACAAAGAAACTAGGGTAGAAATGTAAAAATAGCCTCTGTTCTCCATTCTCCAGTAACAAGAGGGAGACTAGCGTGGAGTTGTGTCAAATGATAATCTCACTCAAAACAGAATTTTGTTTGATATATGGGGAGGCCAAACAGAAAATCTGCATTCCTTCTGTGAAATGCATTGTGGGTGCATCCAGAAAATGCTCTGCATTCCCACAGCATCATACAATGACCATTATTTACACAGTCTCAAGACTTCAAGGCCCATGATGCTGTGTGACATGCAGAAGCTAACATTTATCTGAAGACTGCAAAACACGTGGTGTTCTGTAACACACACTCACACTCAACAACTCAACTCACACTCAACAACTCAACTCACACTCAACAAAGGGGCTGTAGCCAAAGTGAGGACTTGCTAGTGCGGCAAAAGGAACCATTGAAAATCTGTCGATCCCAGCAAAAATCTACTGTTCTCAGCCAAGCAACTATATTTCAGGGGAGAATTCCTCTTGGAGGCTTTTCAGCTTCCCCAGAAAAGCCTGTTTTTAAGCTTGTAATTTATAGGTCTCCAGACATTTCCTGCCTGCCTTGCGCTTACATTATATGGTCTTTTTGCCGTGAGATTTCCCTTTTCCTTTATTTCCCTGGGAAACTATTTTCCTCTGTCTTTTGGGGACCTAATTGACACCCTGCCTCTTTCATAACCTCCTGATCCCCGACTCCCTCTCTTTGCTGACTTATAACCTCCCCCATTCAGTCTGGGAAGGTAATCAACTCCTACACCTTGAACCCCCCAATTAATCTGAGGCAAGACTTTTCCTCCCCTGGCGGTCTGGTTATTGTAACTGACTTCACTTGTCCTAGAGGTGTGCCTTCACTTGCTAACAGCTCCATCCATTCAAAGATCTTCTGCTGGCATCTGGGTGTGCTTCATAACAAATGATCAAGAATAACCACAAAACACCCAAAGGCGGTGCCATTATACACAACACCCAGAATATCTGCAAGCAGGTTTTCCTGGATCTATCTTCTCTTCTTCTTTAAAACACAAAGCTTAAGTTGCAATTAAATACCCCGAGGCTCTGGAGTAGCTCATTAGGCCTGGCTTCTCTGAAGGCCAACATGGCAGAGGTGATGCACGTTGAAGCCAGTCACAAGAATGTGCAAAGGCTCCTGCTGGAATAGGCTAAGGGTCAAGCCAGCCTTCGGCAATTTGCAGCCAGTTGTCTTGAGAAAGTCTGCATTGGAGCGGAAAAGCCCCAGCATTCAGAGGGGCTGTCCATTGAAGCTCCATTTATGTATCATGGGTCAAGGCTGTGGATTCCCCACACAGGGATGAGGAACCTGCAGAGTGTTCCTGAAGATGCTACTGCCAGTATGCAGCCAGTGTGGTGGGGCCACATCCCATTCAGAAGTAGAGCTGCTGGGAAAGGGGAGGGCAGCAATGAGGTCAAGACAAGACGACAAGGATGTACCAGTGTCTACTCAGGTTGGGGCCCTGCCCCGGGTACCAGCATCCCATGCTACGCCATGGGGAATTCAGTTACAGCAGTGTCAGGGAGGGTGGCTGTGGGCCCAGATGCAGACTCCAAGTCCCATGAACTGAAGCCAGTATGACTAATGCTCGGGGATGGTGGGACTTGGAGTCCAATGACACCTAAGGGGCAGCAGATTTCCCATTTCTGATTTTCAGGTATCTAGGCAGGTCAGTTCCTCAGTCTTAGAGCATATGCTTTGCTTGGTTTCTCCCCACATAGGAGATGTGAAACTCTGGAGAGCCAGACAATGTTGATGAATGAGGCTGGTCTGGTCATTTGACTCGATACACCTAACCTTCAGATGAGGACAGCCAGAGTAACATCTCATCATTGCTCCAACCAGACCCAGAAGCTTTTCATCAGGGGACATCAACTGACCTGCTAAGGCCTAATGTTGTGAATCCACGCTTGTCGGTCTCCTCTGGGCAGAGGTGCAGGGAAGTGCACAGGTTGATACCCCACTCGGCAAACTGTGCTTTGGCTTTTGACAATACAGCAGTCTATTTATAACCTGGTATGGGAATGACTCCATCACAGGTTAGGACAGTCCTATGACCCTTGAGCTGAAGCAGTGTTTCAGGCTGGATGGCCATCTGTAAGGGATGCTTCAGGTGAAATTCAGGGGTTGGACTTGGGACCCTTGGGCTCTGTTCCAACTCTCCGATTCTATGATTTTGTGTCAATTAAAAATCCACCCATTTGGAATTCTCAGTGGCATAGTGTGGGGGGGGGCAGAGGGGCCATGGCCCTGGGCACATAATTCTGAGAGGGGTGCAACCAGGCACAATGCTTATGCGCCCTGCCCCTGGGCTGGCTAAGCCGGGAGACAGCAGAGGTGCCAAGCCGAGGAGGTGTGCAGCCACTGCCAACATGTGCCTCACAGTCTACACACACCCCGATGCACACCTCCACCCCAGCAGCCCAATCCATCAGGTTGGGGCCCTGCCCCGGGTACCGGCATCCCATGCTACGCCACTGGGAATTCTAAACTGTAAAAACTGAATTATTAGGCATGAAGTATTCAGCACTTAATGATTAGCCTTTCTTGGTGATGGCTCTGTATCTGTTAAATGGTATTTCCCACTGAAGTGAGTCTGAAACCAACATTAATTTATTTTTGATTCCAGATACAAATCCCACCCTTTGGGGGCAGGCTTTTAGAATCTGATGGGTTGAGTGATTTTTCATGATGCTGTCAGTTATGTAACTCATGGGAATTTCAATGTTTCTGCTTATTACATATTCTGCTTCTATTTACCCTATTTTTGTAAGCCGCCCTGGGGCTATTTCTTAGGAATATAGGAAAGCAGAAAGCTGCCTTAGACTGGGACCAGCTAGCCCAATATTGGCAGTGGTTCTCCAGGGTTTCAGACAAGGGCTCCCTCTTTCCCAGCCCCACAATCTCAGGGTTGTAGGTTCCGAGCCCCACGTTGGCAAAAGATTCCTGCAGATGACCCTCACAGTCCCTTAAAATCCTGATTGTACAAAACCCCAGAGAGCCGTTGACAGTCATTGTACACAATGCTGAGCTAGATAGACCAGTGGATTGACTAGCTATGAAGCAGCTCCATCTGTTTCGAGTTTTATCGGCATCACAAATTATATCCGGTATCCAAATAATCAATTGCTTTGTGGGCATATCTTTATTAACAGAGCTGCTTGGCTCTACACCAAGCAAGCAAGCAAGCAAGCAGACTTGTCTTGTGAGGTCCTGCTCCTTGGCTTCTTTGAGAAGTTTGTTTTCTCTCTGCCTTGACACTTTGGGGTGCGAGAGCATCTCGGCTTGTAGCAAAGTATCTTGTCATCATAAAGCCCCCCCCCCTCTCCAACTGACAGCAGAGAATTTCAGATTAATTACCTGATTTCTCAAAGCTCTTAGCTCTCCACTTTCCAGCCTGATATCGAGCGTTTGTGGCTTTCTCTGATTTCTTGCAAACCTGTCTTCCCACGTAAGCTCCTAGCCATTTGCTGTTGGTTGTCCTGGGAGAGCTGCAGCTATCAGAACAGCAGTGTGTTTTCTACTGCTTAAGGCTGTCAATAAAATTAACAGGTCGGGCGAAGTACTTATTTGCCAGGTGCAGCAAACGCAGAAGACATTGTCAGATGCTTGGTCGAAAGGAGAGCGTTTAATATGCCACATTAGCTTGAACCAGGACAACAGAACCTGGGCTCGCGGACCACTTTCTCCATGGATCGCTGTTCTGTTTGAAGAGGCAGCAATGCTCATTCTGAGATGATCCAGGGTTTATTTGAATAAAGAAAATAGCTGACGGAAGGACAACCTGGCCATTCACCTGAAACCTATCCCTGCTCTCAAGTTAATAGGCCCATAGTATTCAAAATATAAATCTGAACTCCCAAAGGAGATACCCTGACTCCTACCAGTGCTGGATTCGCCCAATAGGGAGATGAAACATATGTTTAGGGTACCAGAAAAGCAAGGGCGCATATGAACACACAAATGTGATTTATTTATTTTTTTGAAATAGTTTGGCATTCTGCTCCAGAGGGTAGGACCCGGACCAAACAGATGGTGGTGATGATAATAATAACAATTTTATTATTTGTAGCCCACGCGTCTGACTGGGTTGCCCCAGCCTCTTTGAGTAGCTTACAACAAATATAAAAGCATAATAAAACAACAAACATTAAAATCTTCCCTATACAGGGCTGTCTTCTAAAAGTTGTACAGTTATTTATCTCCTTGACATCTGGTGGAAGAGTGTTCCACAGGGCAGGCGCCGCTACCGAGAAGGCCCTCTGCCTGGTACCCTGTAGCTTCACTTCTCGCAGTGAGGGAACCACCAGAAGGCCCTCAGTGCTGGACCTCAGTATCCGGGCTGGAGACTCTCCTTCAGGTAAAGGTAAAGGGACTCTTGACTGATAGGTCCAGTCATGGACGACTCTGGAGTTGTGGCGCTCATCTCGCTTTATTGGCTGAGGGAGCCGGCTTACAGCTTCCGGATCATGTGGCCAGCATGACAAAGCTGCTTCTGGTGAAACCAGAGCAGCACATGCAAACGCCGTTTACCTTCCTGCTGGAGCGGTACCTATTTATCTACTTGCACTTCGACATGCTTTCGAACTGCTAGGTTGGCAGGAGCAGGGACCGAGCAACGGGAGCTCACCCCATCGCGGGGATTCGAACCGCCGACCTTCTGATCGGCAAGCCCTAGACTCTGTGATTTAGACCACAGAGTTTTCTGCTGCTCCAGAGAAGCAGAAACGAGCAATGGATTCAAACTACAAGAAAGAAGATTCCACCTAAACATTAGGAAGAACTTCCTGACAGTAAGAGCTGTTCGGCAGTGGAATTTGCTGCCAAGGAGTGTGGTGGAGTCTCATTCTTTGGAGGTCTTTAAGCAGAGGCTTGACAGCCATATGTCAGGAATGCTTTGATGGTGTTTTCTGCTTCTTCCAACTCTATGATTCTATGACCACAGCACCACCAGCGTCCCTCTCCTTCAGGTAAGGTAAAGGTAAAGGGACGCCTGACCATTAGGTCCAGTCGTGACCGACTCTGGGGTTGCGCGCTCATCTCGCATTATTGGCCGAGGGAGCCGGCGTACAGCTTCCAGGTCATGTGGCCAGCATGACAAAGCCGCTTCTGGCAAACCAGAGCAGCACATGGAAACGCCGTTTACCTTCCCGCTGTAGCGGTTCCTATTTATCTACTTGCATTTTGACGTGCTTTCGAACTGCTAGGTTGGCAGGAGCTGGGACCAAGCAACGGGAGCTCACCCCGTCACAGGGATTCGAACCGCCGACCTTCTGATCAGCAAGCCCTAGGCTCAGTGGTTTAACCACAGCGCCACCTGGGTCCACAGGGCCAAATTACAAGAAAGGAGATTTTGACTATACATCAGGAAGGGCTACCTACCTGTAACTAGAATTAAATGTCAGCAAGAGTCTTTCTAGTCTTATTCCTGCTTTTCCTGCCTCTGGCAAGGAAGGAGGGCAAATATGTGGAAACCTTTCTTCTCTTCAATCCCACCACAACTGCTGTTGCCACCACTCATGAGACAGAAACCTGTAATATAATAATAATAATAATAATAATAATAATAATAATAATAATAATAATAAATTTTATTTATACCCTCCCCTCCCCGGCCAAAACCATGCTAAGAGCGGCTAACATCAAATATATAACATACTACCATAAAATCAAGCAATCAATTAAAATACATCCTAAAATCAAATCAGGAACTTTTTTTAAAATAATTTTTATTCAATTTTCCAAATAAACAAACAACACATAAACAAAAAAACAAAAAACCCAATTACAATTCCTCTTATATTCACTCATCTCAGTTCAATTAGAATCATAGAATCATAGAGTTGGGAGAGACCACAAGGGCCATCCAGTCCAACCCCCTGCCAAGCAGGAAACACCATCAAAGCATTCTTGACATATGCCTGTCAAGCCTCTGCTTAAAGACCTCCAAAGAAGGAGACTCCACCATACTCCTTGGTAGCAAATTCCACTGCCGAACAGCTCTTACTGTCAGGAAGTTCTTCCTAATGTTTAGGTGGAATCTTCTTTCTTGTAGTTTGAATCCATTGCTCCATGTCCGCTTCTCTGGAGCAGCAGAAAACAATCTTTCTCCCTCCTCCATATGACATCCTTTCATATATTTGAACATGGCTATCATATCACCCCTTAACCTTCTCTTCTCCAGGCTAAACATACCCAGCTCCCTAAGCCGTTCCTCATAAGGCATCGTTTCCAGGCCTTTGACCATTTTGGTTGCCCTCCTCTGGACACGTTCCAGCTTGTCAGTATCCTTCTTGAACTGTGGTGCCCAGAACTGGACACAGTACTCCAGGTGAGGTCTGACCAGAGCAGAATACAGTGGTACTATTACTTCCCTTGATCTAGATGCTATACTCCTATTGATGCAGCCCAGAATTGCATTGGCTTTTTTAGCTGCTGCATCACACTGCTGACTCATGTCAAGTTTGTGGTCTACCAAGACTCCTAGATCCTTTTCACATGTACTGCTCTCAAGCCAGGTGTCACCCATCCTGTATTTGTGCCTTTCATTTTTTCTGCCCAAGTGTAGTACAGTACCTTATATTTCTCCTTGTTAAAATACATCTTGTTTGCTTTGGCCCAGATGTCTAATCTGTTAAGGTCATTTAGAAGTGTGATCCTGTCCTCTGGGGTGTTAGCCACCGCTCCCAATTTGGTGTCGTCTGCAAACTTGCTCAGGATGCCCTCAAGCCCATCATCCAAGTCATTGATAAAGATGTTGAATAAGACTGGGCCCAAGACAGAACCCTGTGGCACCCCACTAGTCACTACTCTCCAGGATGAGGAGGAGCCATTGATGAGCACCCTTTGGGTTCGGTCAGTAAGCCATTTACAAATCCACTGAATGGTAGCATTGCCTAGCCCGCATTTAACCAGCTTCTTTACAAGAATATCATGGGGCACCTTGTCAAAGCCTTGCTGAAATCAAGATAGGCTACATCCACAGCGTTCCCTTCATCTACCAGGCTTGTAATTCTGTCAAAAAATGAGATCAGATTAGTCTGACATGACCTATTTTCCAGAAACCCATGCTGACGTTTAGTGATCACAGAGTTTCTTTCTAGGTGCTCACAGACTGTTTGCTTAATGATCTGCTCTAGAATCTTTCCTGGTATTGATGTCAGGCTGACTGGGCGGTAATTGTTTGGGTCCTCTCTTTTCCCCTTTTTGAAAATAGGGAAAATTGAAAATTTGCTCTGCCGAGCTGTGACTCCCCCCCCCCCCCCGGTCATTCGGCTTTGTTTCTCACTCTTATCTCGCAGTTCCTTTTTACCCACATTTTAAACCAGTTCGTAGGATTTATTTCAGTCCTGCAGTCTTTAAACTTCTACAGTTTTTCTTCATATAGTCAATGAATTTACTCCATTCCCTTTGGTACTTTGTCTCTCCCTGGTCACGGATCCCACAGGTAAACTTTGCCAACTCTGCATAATCTATCATTTTCGTCTGCCACTCCTCGATCGTCGGTATCTCCTTTAGTTTCCATTTTGGGGCTAAAAAAAATCAAATCAGAATCAAAGTGAAAGCTAATTAGATGGCAACCTGCAAATTAGGGATGGGGACCTTAAATGCTCACCAGGCCTAACTGCTTATACTGATGAACAAGCTGAATCAAAATGAAGCATAATACGTTGATAGCCTCCACAAACTCATGTTGTTGGTGTTTAGTCATGTCCGACTCTTCGTGACCCCATGGACCATAGCACGCCAGACACTCCTGTCTTCCACTGCCTCCCGCAGTTTGGTCAGACTCATGTTTGTAGCTTCAAGAACACTTTCCAGCCATCTCGTCCTCTGTCGTCCCCTTCTCCTTGTGCCCTCCATCTTTCCCAACATCAGGGTCTTTTCCAGGGAGTCTTTTCTTCTCATGAGGTGGCCACATAGAGATTTCTCAGGAGACAGATGAGGTGATCAGGCACTCCCATTTCTTTAAGAACTTGCCATGGTTTGCTGTGGTTGACATAGTCAAAGGCTTTTGCATAGTCGATGAAGCAGAAGTATATGTCTTTCTGGAACTCTCTAGCTTTCTCCATAATCCAGTGCATGTTTGCTATTTGGTCTCTGGTTCCTCTGCCCCTTCGAAATCCAGCTTGCACTTCTGGGAGTTCTCGGTCCACATACTGCTGAAGCCTGCCTTGTAGAATTTTGAGCATAACCTTGCTAGCGTGTGAAATGAGCGCAATTGTGCGGTAGTTGGAGCATTCTTTGGCGCTGCCTTTCTTTGGGACTGGGATGTAGACTGATCTTCTCCAATCCTCTGGCCATTGCTGAGTTTTCCAAACTTGCTGGCATATTGAGCGTAGCACCTTAACAGCATCATCTTTTAAAATTTTCAATAGTTCAGCTGGAATATCATCACTTCCACTGGCCACGAACTCATACAACCCCTTTTAAAGACACCTGTTGCCACTGTGAAATCTTGTGGCAATGAATTCCGTAAGTTAATGATTTGTTGTGTAGCAAGCCCTTTATTCTGTCCTGGCTCAGTCTACCGCTAGTCAATTTCAACAGGCGACCATGGGTTTTAGTGATACGAGGGCGGGAGGATTCCCTTTGTCCACTTCTCCACACCACATGGCAATAGGATGAGAACACAAAGCACAATCAAGCTACTTTATTTATATCTGTGGCCGTTGCTTTGCTATATCAGCATGCTTATAGCACCACATGTTTCAGATACACAAGGTGGACAGTGGGAGCAGTCAGAGGACTGAAGACAGAGCTTCATCGACATTAAATCACCTCCAAACTCTCTCCATGGTTGAAGGATGGGGGAAAGAACTGTATCACATCTCAGCAGTGAGAAGGAAACGGCGATTATAGTAATGTTGTCACTCATTTCAATGTATCTGTTTTAATTACAAGGAATTAAAATTAAGCAGCGGCCTCGCCGATATCTTGCTGTGAGTCGTACGAGTTTAACTTCCCCAAAGGATGGAGGAAGTCGAATTCGCCTTCCCGGAAAGCCGAAGTTCAAAGCGCTAAAAACTCATCAACCCACCCTGCTAGCACTTTTTCCCGAGATCAATTTTCCACTCAGGCAGTTTTGACCAACTGTGCTAACTACCGCCAAATCTATACCTACTAATGGATTAAAGCTGGGAGGGCAGGGATTGTAAAATCATCAATTCCCAAGCCTCATTAATATTAGAACTGCTGCTCTGGTTAAAGGGCTCTCGGCATATTTGTTTTAGTAAACCAGGTTTGATTCCACCCAAATCCAGCGAGTTTGTGGCAGCTACCCGTGTTTGGTGCCTTGAAAAGTGAATGGGTGAGAATAGGTTTCTTAAGAACCTAAGCAGTGTCTTGCTGGATGAGGCCAATGACTTATTAAATCCAGCATCCTGCTTTCAAAGATAATAATAATAATAATAATAATAATAATAATAATAATAATAATAATAATAATTATTATTTATACCCCGCCCATCTGGCCGGGTTCCCCCAGCCACTCTGGGCGGCTTCCAACAAAATATCAAAATACAGAAATCCATCAAACATTAAAAGCTTCCCTAAACAGGGCTGCCTTGAGATGCCTTCTAAAGGTCTGGTAAGCCAAGTTACAGGGAACCAGGCAGAGAGCCTTCTCGGTAGTGGCACCCACCCTGTGGAACACCCTCTCACCAGATGTCAAGGAGAAAAACAACTACCAGACTTTTAGAAGACATCTGAAGGCAGCCCTATTTAGGGAAGCTTTTAATGCTTGATATGCTATTGTATTTTTATGTTCTGTTGGAAGCCACCCAGAGGGACTGGGGGAAACCCAGCCAGTGGGTGGGGTATAAATAATAAAACATTACTATTATTATTATTATTATTATTATTATTAATCTTTGTGTTTTAACACTGTAAAGTGCCCTGTGCTCCTTGGGTCAAGGGCAGTATAGAAATTTGCTAAATAAACAACAACAACGAATAAATGACGAGGGCAGAGCTAGAACTCGTTGGCTTCATCTGTCATTGCCTCTGGCTCCCCCTGCTGTTCAGCTCCCCGCTCTCTGCCCAAACCGTCACATTGTGCACCGGACACCACTGATTTATACTCACAGGCGGCAGGTGAATTCAACAGGCAGAGCTAGCTACCTGTCATTACATGGTAAGTTGATCTCGCTAGGTGATGGTGGACGTCTTACCCTTCCCGCTTCCCTGGAATTTTAATTAGGATCAGATATATAACATAAAGAGAACAAGTCCCAGCAAACAGAGCATGAATATAGAAGTAAGCATTAGGGATAACAATGGTCAACAAAAGCTGCATTTTAATGTATTTTAAAAGGGAAATGAGTTTTCAAGTGCCTTTCTGCAGGATTTTTTTCTCTCTCCTTCCCAGAGTGCATGGCAGTTAACCTAGAGAAGGGAAAGGTCTCAGATCTCGCAAAACCGATTCTCTCGATGGGTTAGAGGTTACCAAAAGGGAGTCTAATTCAGATAGCATTATCTCGTGCTGCAATTCTGTTTGTTTAAGTTTCCCAGTGGAATTAAATTGCTTTTTGCTTCTTCTTTTTTAAGCAAAAAGGAAAACTGCAAAAAAAAAAAAGCAGCTGCAATCAGTCTGTCTTTTGCATCTGGCTTTGGTTGTTGGATCTTGGAGCTCCAGTGGGAAGTGAATTCTGCATGTCAGAAGTCTGTCCAATCCTAGTTAGGGGTGTCCGGTCCACCAGGGATGTGGAACACATTTGGAAAAATGCTCATCTTGGTGACTTTGGGCATAGGATACGTTAGGTCAGGAATGAGGAGCCGGTGCCCATTTGCTGGAAGATCAGCCCTGGCTAGCATGACCAATGGTCAGGGATGATGGGCATTGTAGTCTAACAGCAGCTGGAGGGCCACAACTTCCCCCATCCTTGAGCTAGATGGTTCAGAGAGGAGGGTGGGGGAATCTAAACACAGCACTTCAGAAAACCTCAGCTGCGTCCTGCTTCACCCTGTTTTGCCTGGGAATTTATTCCCATCATGACTTTTCTAAAATGCATTGGCATTTTGGAACATCTACACCATTTTAGTACCGGTATCTGTGATGTTATGCAGCAATTATGTCATTTAAATATGAAAAAGCAGCTTCTGAATTTCAGGGGAAATGCTTGCCCTCGCACATACACATCTAAAAAGTTTGCTGTGCTGCAGACGATATCGCTTGATACAACTCTAAACATTCTTTTTAAACCTCGGCTCATTTTTACTGGGTGATCTTCCAGGCTGTTAATCCCAAATGTTTCATAAGCCTACTTTCTGTAATATCATTAAAAAAAAAACACCCTACTGTCGAGTAATTACCCTTTGGAAACTGGCTAGTGCTATAATTTTAGCAAGAAAGTTTCAGCAGATATATTTAAATGATAATAGCTGCATATTACAATAGATCTTCAGATGGAGTGCACCAAGCGACAGAAAATAGCAGCTCCAGAGCAGTTAAATGTATGGGTGCTATTAGACTGTGTTAAAGAGCCAGCTGTTAGTCTGCATACACATGAGGGTCCAGATCCGGCTGTGGTTGCCTTCAAGTAATCACTCTTCGCAGCTGGTAGTCTTGTGTGCCATTCACTTTAAATGATGTCCTGCTAGTTCAAGGAATCTCAGATGAGCAGCACAAAGTTATTGACATCAGTAATGTGCGCAGAGGCTTAGATGGCGAATTAATGTTCCTGGCACCTACTGTAATCTCCCATCTCTCTTCCCCCTGCTTCATGTTATTATGCAGCAGTAGCATTTACTGTGACATTTGCTTCGGGAAGCACACAAAGGCTGCACACACACTGACCCATTTGTAGCACAAAGATGTGCGCTTCCTCATTCCAGGATTGCTCATGCTCATCTTCAACATGCTGCATTTACATTGGTTCGAGATCTTGCCATCTGCAAGGTTAGGTGTGGTTTCTTGAGATGCATTTGAAAGCCCTCCCCTTGGTTAGGTTATTTATGCCTTTTCATCCTGGCACATGACCCGGGGGGGGGGGGTGAAGAAGGAAGTGGTGGCTGAAGTCTTGGTATACACCCTCCCACAATGCCACTGGGCAATTGTGAATATGCCCCTTATTGTCAAGACAGAAGAAGAAGAAGAAGAAGAAGAAGAAGAAGAAGAAGAAGAAGAAGAAGAAGAAGAAGAAGAAGAAGAAGAAGAAGAAGAAGAAGAAGAAGAAGAAGAAGAATCAGGAGTGCCAACTTGGTCCTGTGACTGTGGGTGACCGGGACCGTAGGTGCCATGCAGCCCTGGCACCTAAATTTGTGGGTGCCCAGTCCCTTTATGGGAAATTTTGTGGGTGCTTGGGCATGCAGTGCCCCAGGGAGTTGGCATCTATGATGGTGATGGTGATGGTGATGGTGATGGTGATGGTGATGGTGATGGTGATAATAATAGTAATAGTAATAATAATAATAATAATAATAATAATAATAATAATACAGTGGTACTCAGTTTATGAACACAATTGGTTCCGGAAGTCTGTTCATAAACTGAAGCATTCATAAACTGAAGTGAACTTTGCCATTGAAAATAATGGAAAGTTGATTAATCTGTTCCAGACGGTCCCCGGAGTACTTAAACTGAAGCATTCATAAACTGAAGTGAACTTTCCCATTGAAAGTAATGGAAAGTGGATTAATCCATTCCAGACGGGTCCGTGGAGTACTCCACCTGAAGCGTACTTAACCCGAAGCATAGGTGTAATTGGTTCTGGAAGTCTGTTCATAAACTGAAGCGTTCATAAACTGAAGCGAAGTTTCCCATTGAAAGTAATGGAAAGTGAATTAATCCGTTCCAGATGGGTCCGCAGCGTTCGTAAACCGAAAATTCGTAAACCGAGGTTCCACTGTAATAATAATAATATCCTGCCCATCTGCTGGGTTCCCCAGTCTCCATCTGTTTTCAAATGGGCACACTGTGGGGTAATGTCAATCTGCAATGAGTTTATATTTTCAGAATGAAACCAGTCACTCAATAAGCGCTTTTTTAGGGGCAAAAAACAAAAAAGTGATAGATCTATATTGTGTGTGAACTACATAGACAAAACCTTGCATTACACCTTGAAAAGGCCCACTCAGTCTCAGCTGGACAGAAACTGGTACAACTTCAGTTGCTACAGATTCAGAGTCTTTGATTATTGAATCTGGCAGATTATTGAATCTGGCAGAGTCTTTGCAAATAGACCAGTGTACTTTTTCCAGCCATTTGAGGTGAATTGTTGGCATGTGTCCCTAGATTATAAATTCCCAGACTGTACTTCTTCAGACCACAAGGAGGTGCATGTTATCCTCCCCAGATGAGGCTTGCCCAGTAGGATGGACCTGCAATGTTTTCTTGGCAGCTGTGGTGTTGTTGCTGCTTACTGGGGGGGGGGGGGGAGAGAGAAGTTGAAGAAGAAGGCAGCCGAAAGTTCAGTGTGGTACGGGCTCACCAGCAAGAGTGCTGAATTGACTCTGCTGCAGAGTCTCTACCATGCCACCCTTCTGATCCTTCCACATTGAAAAAAGCAGAGAAAGAAGAAGAAGAGTTTGGATTTGATATCCCGCCTTATCACTACCCTAAGGAGTCTCAAAGCGACTAACATTCTCCTTTCCCTTCCTCCCCCACAACAAACACTCTGTGAGGTGGGTGGGGCTGAGAGACTTCAGAGAAGTGTGATGAGCCCAAGGTCACCCAGCAGCTGCATGTGGAAGAGCGGGGACGCGAACCCGGTTCACCAGATTACGAGTCTACCGCTCTTAACCACTACCCCACAAGGAGAACATTTATCACCTAGCCTTCTCCCTGGCATGGTAGTCATCTATGTGCAGGGAATGTCTCCCTATGAGAGATCACTGGAACACTACAGCCCAAGTACAACTTTGCTGTCATTGGTTTAAGCCTAGGCAGCTCGTGTTGTCAGGAGGCTGGTGGCCCAGGAAAGTATAAAGACAAGGGAAGGATTCTTACCGTCCTTTTTTCATTTGGTAATTACTCAGAGAGACTATAGAACCCAGCCTCTTGGATGATGTCATTGTCCCAAGTGAATCTCCACCCACCATCTCTCCCACTTCCTCATTGGTCACTTCTATGGGTGATGCTACATGCCCTTTGTCTTTGAGCTCTTTGCTCTCCTACTTTTAAGGCTCACCAGGTTCTGGGAGATGGAGGCTCTGGAATTGCTTTCTAATGACATGTCAGCCAGGTGTTGCTCTGGCTCCCCCATGATTTCCCAGCTTTTCCCCTCATCTGCCTCTGAGCTGTGACCTCCCTCAAAGCCCTGTTTCAAATCTATACTGTCTTCCTCTTCCTCCTCCCTGGAGGTGCCTGGGGAGGTGGTCTCCACCATTTCTCCTCTGCTCAGTCCCTGACACATGTAAATAAATCAGGAGAGGGCTTTGCCACTATTTCTGCTGCTGTGCCCATTGTATGCAGGCATATATAGTCGTACCTTGAATCCGGAACGCCTTGGTACTCAGACGTTTTGGCTCCCGAATGCTGCAAACCCGGACGTGATTGGTCTGGTTTTCAAACGTCCTTTGGAACCCGAACATCTGGCAGGGCTTCCGTCGCTTCCGATTGGCTGCAGGAGCTTCCTGCAGCCAATCAGAAGCCGCGGTTTGGTTTCTGGATGTTTTGGAAGTCGAACAGACTTCCGGAACGGATTCCATTCGGCTTCCAAAGTATGACTGTATTTAAAAGTTGTTTCTCAGAAAAAGTGAGTAGGCAGGATTGTGGTGGAAAACATGGGAGGCTGGAATCCTGAACATTTTGTTGCAGGACCCACTTGTAATTACATAAAAAAGCAAATTCCTTTGATTTTTGGGGGGTGGGGTAGGGATTTCTCCATGCTTTTAATATTTCCAATTGCAACATTAAGGATTCCCCAAAATTGCTGATGTTAAGTTATATATTATTTTCAATATGTATCATTTATTTACTGGAAACATTATTTGAATTCACAAGGCCCCTTGCATTATGCAAACAGGGAGGAAAACTTTGTCAACGGAGGGTAGAAGAAAAAGCATGCATCTCTTTATGAGTTAGAAATAATTGTTTTACATGTTGCTATAGAAAGAGACACTGAGTGTGGAAGTTTATATAAGAGCTCATATATAATGAATAGAATAATATTTAAGAGAAAATATATTAAGGCAGACTCAGAAGGAAGGAAATGTCCCCTTGTTGCATGCAAATGTAATTTGCATCCAACAAAAAAAAATGTGGTTTGGAACCTAATACCAAAACAAAATTCAAAAAGTGAATTAAAGTACAAATAATAATTTCAATGCAGCTATTTTTTGAGGTCAAAATAGAACTTGATTTGGGGCAGAGGGGGCTTGAACACAGGAAAATCACAGAAACAACTGGACTTTTCAGTGTTATATAACGCTCTCTGTAATGACCTTTCATAGGACGAACTTTTTAGGATGGCTTTTGAACCCAGTGCTTGCTCCTTCCTTGCAGTGGCAATAATTGCCATGGTTATATTGTTTCTGATTGCTGTTTGAGCAGAGCAATCCCATGAGGTTGTGAGAGGGAGGTTTTGTGGTGGTTGTGTAGGAAATTAATTTTAGAAGACTTTTAATTAGGTGCCAGAAACTTGATTTGGAAGCTCCCTCAAAACTTCCTTATCATCTCAAAATATCTTGCTAACGTTGTGATGTGGAAATGTGAATTTGCATTCATTCACAGCTAGCACAGTAATTGCTGAGACGTCTCCCCAAACTCAGGGATCAGGGCCCACTGGGAGCTGGCCATGGTCCTGATTTGCCTTGTCTTGAACCAGGACCTGGAGTGGGCTGGCCTAAGATCTGCTATTCATTACAACTTCCCTTACAAATACTCTTGTTATTGTCTTGTTGGGCTGTCTGTGCAATAAAGGGGAGCCACACCGGGGTGAAGGCATCCTCTTTTTATTTGTCCCCCTGCTAGTTTCAGTTCGTTGGTTAGCTTTTCTAGTTAGGCTATTTCCCATACAGGTTGGTAAGAACCCACCGACAGCATACAAATCAATATGGCTAAATTGACTCAGTGACTCCCCCCTCTCCTTCCCACCACACACAAAGAAAACTCACTGCAGTCAACCATAGGCAACCTACCATGCCCTGCTGCCCCACAATCTCTCTCACTGACAGGGAAAACTAATAAATGAATAGAAAGAAAACCTATTCACATGACACTGATGCCTTAAAACTTGCACATACACCGTGCAAGAGAATGAAAGTTTACTATCCCCCTTCTCTCCCTCCCCACCCGTCTTCTCCCCCCCCCAACCTTATACACAGGGCCGGCACGTCCATTCAGGGGACCTAGGTAGCTGCCTAGGGCGCTAGAATGGAGGGGGCGCTGGCCAGCCTGCCCGTCACCCGCCGGTGCTGAGCGGCTTCGGAGGCGCACAGGAGCGCGAGCCTGAGGCCACCTCCCTGCGCCTGTCAGCTGCCCGCGCCTCCGGAGAGTGGCCTGAAGCCGCTCTACAGCCTACAGCTGACAGGCGCAGCGAGGTGGCCCCAGGCGCGCGTTCCGGAGGCGCGTGGGAGCAGGAGCGGGAGCCTGGGACCACCTCCCCACACCTCTCAGCTGTTTTTTATTTTATTTTTATTTTTTCTACTTTTTATTTTTTTCTATTTTCTATTTTTATTTTTTCTATTTTCTATTTTTTCTATTTTCTATTTTTTTCTATTTCTTATTTTTATTTTTCTATTTTTCTATTTTTCTATTTTTTCTATTTTTTCTATTTTTTCTATTTTCTATTTTCTATTTCATTTTTTCTATTCTTTATTTTTATTTATTTATTATTATTTTTATTGGGGGGGAGCCCCCGGAAGGTGATCTCGCCTAGGCCGCAAAAAAAAACCTAGCACTGGCCCTGCTTATACAGTGGTACCTCGGTTTATGAACACAATTGGTTCCGGAAGTCTGTTCATAAACTGAAGCGTTCATAAACTGAAGCGAACTTTCCCATTGAAAGTAATGGAAAGTGGATTAATCCGTTCCAGACGGTCCGCGGAGTAACTGTTCATAAACTGAAGCGAACTTTTCCATTGAAAGTAATGGAAAGTGGATTAATCCATTCCAGACAGGTCCGCGAAGTACTTAAACTGAAGCGTTCATAAACTGAAACATGGGTGTAATTGGTTCCGGAAGTCTGTTCATAAACTGAAGCGTTCATAAACTGAAGCGAACTTTCCCATTAAAAGTAATGGAAAGTGAATTAATCCGTTCCAGATGGGTCCGCGGCGTTCATAAACCGAAAATTCATAAACCGAGGTGTTCATAAACCGAGGTTCCACTGTACATCAAAATCTCACACAGAATAGAACTGGCTTCATGCAGAAAGGACTTTATGATCTGAAAACAGAGACGATGTACAGTGGTGCCTTGGTTGTCGAACGTAATCCATTCCAGAAGACCGTTTGACTTCCGAAATGTTCGAAAACCAAGGAGCAATTGGCAAATTCATTTGAGAAAATGTCTCCTTGGAAGGCGTTTGACTTCTGAGGCACATTCGAAAATGGAAGCATTCAATTCCGGGTTTTCGGCGTAGTCACTTTGACTGGACTTAACCGTCCAGGGGTCCTTTGCCTTTACCTTTTCAATATATATATATGGAGCTGGACTTACGAATGAACTCATGTGAAATTCACATGAACCAGAAATACATTTCCCCCAGCTATCCATAACTATAACTCGGCAATGCCTTCATTTCACCATAGTTGGTTCCAGCATCACAAAGCAGGTAAAGCTTGCAGATTATGGACAGAACGTCATTCAAAAAGTAAAAGAGACAGGAAATACAAGCAGTTTTTCAGGCAGTTTTTCAAATAGTGCCATCCCCTTGCTATTAAAAGTTTCAGCACAAACAAACTTGTTAGGAGGAGTATTTTTTTTCCTTTAAATGTGGGTTTTCAAGCAAACATCCAATCCAGGCAATTCTCTCCCCCAGCCCACCCAGTGTGTGTGTGTGTGTGTGTGTGTGTGTGTGTGTGTGTGTGTGTGTGTGTGTGCAATGAATAACAACCCCCTTGGCTCCATGTTGTCAAGGAATTAGGATTCCAGGTAGAGCATGACATCTGATTCCTTCAGTTCTGTGAAGAATATTTCATAAGCGACCACAGTCCCGAGGGATTCCATTCCCCACTGAAATTCAAGAATGACACTCAATCAAATAATTTTATGGTACTGGCAGTTAAAATGGGAATTAAACTGCATGTAAATGCTGGCATGTCAGGTATCCCATGATTATACATAAGCCCTTGTCAGACTTGGGGGGTATATATATTTCCTTAAATGTGGTTTTGATATATAGTGTGGCTTCCCTGTTTCTTTTCAAGAATAAAAAGTGCAGAAGGAATACATCTTTGCAGATGCTCACTTTGAAGGGGGAATGAAATGGTGTGTCTCCCACCCCCCCACCCCCAACCCTACTATGGAGCAAAAGAAACAGGGGGGTCCCTGCAAGTATCTCCTGTCCTGGTTTCATGTTTAAAGTCACAAGGAATTGTCATTTCATTTCAATCCTCTGTTCTGCAAAAAGGGAGGCATAGCTGGAATTTGTAGCAATGGCAGCCAACTTTGAAGACTTTACGAGAGTATCAGTGTCTGCCATGACTGCTATGTTCTGCCTCGACTCTTGGAGGCAGCCTGCTTCTGACAGTGCCGGATTTATGTTTAAGCTGAACAAGCTGTAGCTTAGGGCCCCACTCCCTTGCCCCCCCCCAAAAAAACTGGATGTACATTTCCAAAATATAAGATAAAAAACAAATGAAATAAAACCTACATGAAGCAATAGTGTTTTGTGTTGTGTAGGCTCCTATAATGTACAGGTGAAACTCGGGAAATTAGAATATCGTTGAAAAGTGCATTTATTTCAGTATTGCAACTTTTTATTTTATTTTTTATTTTTACAAACGCTTTCTTTTGGAAATTCCACAGTAATAAAACAAATACAGTGGTACCTCGACTTGCGAAGACGATCCTCTCCGCAGTCGTCTTCGTAAGTCGAGGTTTTCGGTTGTCGAAGCGCTTTTACAGCGCATGCGCAAAGTGCGATTGTGCACTTCTACGTATGCGCTGACTGCCTGCGCGCACTGCTCTGCGCAGGCGCAGAACACGTGCGCCAAGAACACTTCCAGAGGCTTCAACTTCGGAGGTCGAATTCTTCAGAAGTCGAAGCCTTTGTAAGTAGAGGTATGACTGTAGTTACAATAATACAAAAATAAACAAAAATAAACATCGCTATTACATTTCATTAATTACATTCCATTTATAATTGACCCGCCTAACAACAAATAATTACAATTACAACAAATAAAGGCTTGACGTATCTTGCTTTGCATGTTGTGCATCTATCTCATATATTCATAGCTGCCAAGTATCCCGTATCTGCCGGGAAAACCCCTTTTTTCTTACTGTTTCCCGGCGGTCTCCCGTTTGGTGATAAATCCCGGCATTCTCCCTTAAATTCGCTTCTTCCCGGCGGCCATTTTTCTGGTGCCGCTTTGCCCTTCTATGGGCACCAGAAAATGGCGCCACCGGCGCCGGAAGTCGCTTCTGCGCATGACATCAGAAAATGGCGGCGCCGGCGCCGGAGGTCGCTTTTACGTGTTTCCGGTCATGCGCGGAAGCGACTTCCGGCGCTGGCGCCGCCATTTTCTGATGCCCATAGAAGGGCGAAGCGCCACCGGAAGTCGCGTCACGCAACTTCCGGTCATGCGCGCGCTGCCGATCCCGGATCTTTACGACCCGGACTTGGCAGCTATGTATATTGGTTTCGCCTTTTAAGTTGCATTACTGAAATGAATGCACTTTTAGATGATATTCTAATTTTCTGAGTTTCACCTGTAAGTAATAGGCCCCGCCTGCTAGCCTGCTCCCTAAAATATCACTGGTTGGCTCATTTCTATATAGGGTGCCTACATTCTGCGTGGCTTGGTTGCATGGCAACATGTGCAAATGGCTTTAGATACCTATTAGGTCCATAAATTAGCATATAGCATTTATTCAATGCAAAAAACAGTGACAATTTGTTGTTGAAAAAGGAAAGCTGGACATATAAAGGGCCCCATTCCCTTCAGTAGCTTAGGGCCTCATCAAACCTACATCTGGCCCTGCTTCTGAACGCCAGTGGCTGGGAATCACAGGTGGAGACAAGTCACAGGTTGCACTCAAGTCTGCTTGTGGACTTCCTATTGGGGCATCTGGGGGCCACTTTGAGAAGAGGACCCCAGACTAGGTGGGCCGTTTTCCTGATCTAGCAGCTGGGTTCTTATGTTATATTATACCCCTTAAAGATGGTGAGGGGTGTGACCTGGGGAGAGGGGCTGTGGTGATTAGTATAGCCTGCAGAGAATTCTGAGGGACACACAGAGAGACCTCCCCCCCCCCCCGGGCCTGAGGTCTCCCTCTCCTTTCATAGGCAACGGTTGGCATTTGTCTGTCTCGGGAGACAATGGAGGAGTGTGTGTTTTGGAAGGTTGCAGCACCTGCTGTGGCTGTAGAGACCAATATGGGAGAGCCATGTTTTGTTGCAGCTGGGGCAGATGAAGGCATCTGGTTGCACTGCTGCAGATGAACCACCATGTTACTTCTTTCTGAGCTCCCCTGAGCAGGCATTCCTCTTCTGGTCCCTGATCTGGATGCACAATCTGACTGTTGGTCTCCAGGCACTGTGGTTCTCTGCAGGGGATTCCCACATGGAGGGTTGGTGTTGCCAGCCTTCGTGTCATGTTTGCAGACATCTTTGTTGGTCTGCCAATGCGCCTGGTGCCAGAATCATAGAGTTGGAAGAGACCACAAGGGCCATCCAGTCCAACCCCCTGCCAAGCAGGAAACACCATCAAAGCATTCTTGACATATGCCTGTCAAGCCTCTGCTTAAAGACCTCCAAAGAAGGGGACTCCACCACACTCCTTGGTACCAAATTCCACTGCCGAACAGCTCTTACTGTCAGGAAGTTCTTCCTAATGTTTAGGTGGAATCTTCTTTCTTGTAGTTTGAATCCATTGCTCCGTGTCCGCTTCTCTGGAGCAGCAGAAAACAACCTTTCTCCCTCCTCTATATGACATCCTTTTATATATTTGAACATGGCTATCATATCATTCTCTTCTCCAGGCTAAACATACCCAGCTCCCTAAGCCGTTCCTCATAAGGCATCGTTTCCAGGCCTTTGGCCATTTCGGTTGCCCTCCTCTGGACACGTTCCAGCTCCCCGTAGAGCACGTCCTTAGGGATCCTGCCCTCTTCCATTCTGTGGACATGACCAAACCGTAGACATCACTAAGTCATGAGTTCAAGCATATGCAATAAAAATAATATAAAAGGAGAGCAAGTAGATAGGGCTTCTGTGGTGGCCACTTTTGAATGGCGATATGAGCCATATTCGAGCATTCAGTTCCTGCAGCGGTTGGGATCCCATGCGGCAGTGTGGAGACATGCTCCCTGGATCTATCCCCACCACCATTCCTGCCATGAGGCAAAGGCTACTGGGAGTCTACTCCCCCTTCCTATAAGGAAGAAGATAATGGTCGGATACAACCTGACCCTATACATCAACCAGAGAAGGATCAGCTACAAGGAGCCCACATCACTGCTTGAAAGAAGACTTTGTAACTAAGAATTGTTGCTGGCATCTGCTTTCTTCCTCTTCCCTCCTACTCCTTAATTTTTCATGTGGTGCATTTTAGATTGTTGTCCCTGACCATCAGGTCCAGTCATGTCCGACTCTGGGGTTGCGGTGCTCATCTCGCTCTATAGGCCGAGGGAGCCGGCGTTTGTCCACAGACAGCTTCCGGGTCATGTGGCCAGCATGACAAAGCTGCTTCTGGCGAACCAGAGCCATAGCTGCCAAGTTATCCCTTTTTTAAAGGGATTTTCCCTTATGCTGAATAGGCTTCCTCGTGAGAAAAGGGAAAACTTGGCAGCTATGACCAGAGCAGCGCACGGACACACCGTTTACCTTCCTGCCCTATTTATCTACTTGCATTTTGATGTGCTTTTGAACTGCTAGGTGGGCAGGAGCTGGGACCGAGCAACAGGAGCTCACCCCGTTGCAGGGATTCGAACCTCCGACCTTCTGATCAGCAAGCCCTAGACTCTGTGGTATGAGAAGTAGAACTGCCTTATTGCTCAAAGCTGTTCTGTTCTTGGAGCCTTTTGAGGCTGACAAATGCCATCGAAATGCTTTAAATAATAAACAAACGCCAGCAACGTCTAACTTTTTGTTGGATTGTACCCTTTGGGTTTAAATCCTGGAACGGATTTAAATTCTGTGGTGCAACGGAAGCTCGTGTTGGGGGATACAATTCTCAACTGGACCATTTGTTCAGTTGCTAAACCGTTATTATACTTAGAAAAATTCTTCTGTAACATTACGCCTAGATCTGTATTGCAGCTTAAAGCTGTTGCCTCCAGAATAGTGTTATTGACACAGTTTAAAAAAAACAAAAAACTGAAATGAAAGCCCTCAAAGCAAAGCTTAAAATATCTTGGGATATGTGCTATAATAAAGAGTGGGGATAATTAATTATTTGCTGTAATAGTTTTCTACATGGTAAAACTCTTAAATCCTTACTGGAGGGTATCAAAGGAATCTGATTAGCTTTCTCATGAGATAAACACACACATACACATATGGTAGACCTAAAAAACCAAAACCAAAATATATTACAGAATTTGAATTTGAGGAGGGAATAGAGTTGCAATCTGAAAATACACTAGAGGAGGGGACTTATGTAGGTTGTGGGAGTATAAGGTTACACTAAGTAAATGTAGCTTGGGGAGCAAAGAGGGAAAGTTTTAAACTCTCAAAGAAGTTCAGTTCTAGCTGCAGCGGAATAGATGAAGAAGGCAATAATAATAATAATATATTATTATTATTATTATTTATACCCCGCCCATCTGGCTGGGTTTCCCCAGCCACTCTGGGCGGCTTCCAACAGAAAAATGAAATAAAATAATCTATTAAACATTAAAAGCCTCCCTAAACAGGGCTGCCTTCAGATGTCTTCTAAAAATCTGGTAACTGTTTTTCTCTTTGACATCTGATGGGAGGGTGTTCCACAGGGTGGGCGCCACCAACGAGAAGGCCCTCTGCCTCGTTCCCTGCAACTTAGCTTCTCGCAACGAGGGAACCGCGAGAAGGCCCTCGGTACTGGACCTCAGTGTCCGGGCAGAACGATGGGGGTGGAGACGCTCCTTCAGGTATACTGGACCGAGGCCATTTAGGGCTTTAAAGGTCAGCACCAACACTTTGAATTGTGCTCGGAAACGTACTGGGAGCCAATGTAGGTCTTTCAGGACTGGTGTTATGTGGTCTCGGCGGCCGCTCCCAGTCACCAGTCCAGCTGCCGCATTGTGGATTAGTTGTAGTTTCCAGGTCACCTTCAAAGGTAGCCCCACATAGAGCGCATTGCAGTAGTCCAAGCGGGAGATAACTAGAGCATTCACCACTCTGGCGAGACAGTCTGCAGGCAGGTAGGGTCTCAGCCTGCGATTCACATTTTGCATTTGCAGAGGGGGTGTCTTGTTTCCCACAGCTTCCTTCCATGCCACACTGAAAACGCTTGCAGCTCAGAGGCAGGTGCACAGGTGTGATCTGGTCCTGCAGTTCCTTTCCACCAAAATATGACGTCCCTTCCTGGCCCAGGGAACAAGACAATGGGGATAGGGATCCTGCGTTTGACACCGGAAACTCAGGTAGCCTTGGTGGCTAGGAGTAGGGCTGGGCGATATCTGGCTTTCAACATCAACCTATGTCACCGGCTAAACATCGCAATATACCAATACATCACAGTGTTTGAAATAAGGATGAAACCATGTAGATTGCAGTCAGGGGAACAGTAAAGGGTAAAGGGGACCCCTGACCATTAGGTCCAGTCGTGACCGACTCTGTGGTTGCACGCTCATCTCACATTATTGGCCGAGGGAGCCAGCGTATAGCTTCCAGGTCATGTGGCCAGCATGACAAAGCCGCTTCTGGCAAACCAGAGCAGCACATGGAAACGCCGTTTACCTTCTCGCTTGGAGCGGTACCTATTTATCTACTTGCACTTTGACGTGCTTTCAAACTGCTAGGTTGGCAGGAGCTAGGACTGAGCAACAGGAGCTCACCCCGTCACAGGGATTCGAACCGCCGACCTTCTGATCAGCAAGCCCTATGCTCAGTGGTTTAACCAACACAGAAAGGGTGCTAAAATGAAAAAGGCCCTGAACCTATTTGTGTGCAGGCTTAACTCGCCTAGAAGGGACTCCTCTGCCTGCAAATTTCAACCACTTTGGACAAAAAGGGGAAATGTTAGCTGTTTTTAGAGTTCCCGTTGTACTGAATGGGGTACGCAGACCTTCATTTTATGCAGAGGGGCTCAGATCAATGCAAATCAAAGCAGAGAGAGCACAGAGTGACTTGGAAACAGATCAGCATTTCAAAAAATGTCAAGATGCGGATACAGTAGAAGGTGAATCTTGCTGCCCACGTGAAGCCCCAGTCGATGCAAGTTCACCCTCCACATCATTCAAACTCAAACAAATTCATTGGGAAGTTGTGCTGGTTTTGCTCAGTGATGGAGTTTTCTTCAAAAATGGCGACTTCTTCAAGTGGAGTTTAATGTGAGGATTTTGAAGCTTTAAAGAGAAATGAAATCCAGCGATGCTTTCTTGTAACAGAATGTTAACTTGAGTCCCAGAACCCCAAAGACATATACGGCAATCACGTTCCCAACAAAATAGCTCGTCATAACGGTTAATGCTACATGGAATGAATCCCTGAGAAATATAATTGGCTTTTTTTTCTTTACCAAAGTTGCAAGTTCTGCACATTCTAATGGAGGGGGGGGTGTATGATAGCAAATTACATTTAGGTAAGTTATTACAATGAGCTCCTAGGCTGTTGTGTTGCATGTGGCAGAGCAAAAGGAGCCCCTCCTCACTCTTCCCGCATAACCTTTATGCTCTCACTGCGCAGTGCCACTAAACCTCAGCCTCCCTTCCCACACTCTTGAGCAGCGTGATTTCCATTCTATGCAAATCGGTGTACTAATTATGTACTTAATTATGCTAATTAAGTGCGCTAAATTAGCACACCCAATTATTTCCAGCGCTTGCTTCATCCCTTCTCCTTCCGAGGAACGGAGGCGGTGAAGAAAGTTTTCCCCTTAAGGATCGACAGGGACTCGCATGAAGGTGGGATTCAGAGCACCATGGGATACGTTTCTGCATGTGCTCTGACTTTCAAATGCCACCTCTTCTAACCACAGCTAGAGATGGAGGAATCCTGAGTTGTTGTCGTCCCCCCCCCAAAAAAAGAAGCTAATTTCTTCCATTCTTAAGTTCAGTGTGTTTGAACGCAAGTAGATCTTCAGTGTTTCTCAACCTTGGGTGCGCAAAGGTTGTTAGACTACAACTCCCATCGTCCACAGTCAGCTGAGTCGCTTAGTCATGGATGATGGGAGTTGTAATCCGACAACATATGGCAATGTGAGATTGAAGACCACTGCTCTGTCCAGTTGGGAACTCTGATAAAACAAGGTTGGCAATTATACAGAGGCTCTCTCAGGCTCAAGCAAGAACAGGTATGAGCTCCATTCAGATCATCCCAGCTCAGGGAGGGAGGTCAAGGAACTACCTCCACTCTCAGAGGCGCTATGCTTCTAAATAGGTGTGGTGCCCCTATAGTCATATACACAGATGCCTAATATAACTGCATTCTTTTAAAACTATAAATTAAACAAAAAACCAAGCAACATTCAAAAAGAGAAGCAACCAAGCCAGAAATAAATCAGTGACATGAGCAGACCAGGGCCGGTGTTAGGGTTTTTGCGCCCTAGGCGAGATCACCTTCTGGCGCCACCCCCCCCCCCCAATTTCCCAGAGTCGTTGACCTTTCTTAGAAAAAATAAAAGTGGAATAAAAAAAATAAAAAAAGAGAGTTCCTTGGTTGTTGGTGAGGGGAAGGGGTAAAAAGCAGTCTCTTTACCTTGTCAGCTAGCGGCCTTCCCTGTTTCTGGCTTGGCCTTCCCCTGCTTCCTCTGGAGCCCGATCTCAGCGCGCTTGCGAGCGAGCGGAGAGGGCACCTCTAGGGCCGCCCCTATGTCCAGACTGGGTGGCGCAAGGCGCCAGGGTGCCTGGCCATCAGGGGCGTGGAAGGGGTGCCAAACTCAGCGGAGGCGGCCCCAGGCTCCTGCTCCCCACGCGAAGCTCCGGAGGCACGCAGGGAGTGGGAGCCTGGGGCTGCGCTCCCCGTGCGCCTCCAGAGTTTCGCGCGGGGAGCGGGAGCCTGGGGCCGCCTCCACTGAACAGCTGAGAGGCGCGGCGAGGTGGCCCCAAGCTCACGCTCCCCACACGCCTCCAGAGCTTTGCGCGGGGAGCGTGAGCCTTGGGCCGCCTCCACTGTGCCTCTCAGCTGTTGAGTGGCTTCAGGCTGCTCTCCGGAAGCTGCCTAGTTTGCCTTAATGGATGTGCCGGCCCTGGAGTAGACAATAACTGATGTTAGGAGAATCTGCATTAGATTTTTTTTAATTACTATACTTGTATAAATGCAACTGTTTCCATTGGTTTTGTTTAAATATAACGTTAGGTATAGACATATATCACACCCTCTGCTATTTCTGTGATAATATATGCACAACTCTCAAAGGTTTTGCACAAATGTGAAGAAGAATAAACGCATATATGTACAGTACAGATAGATACATCTATCTATTTATCTATCTATCATCTATCAATCTATCTATCCAGTGCTTTTTTTCCTGGGGGGATGCAGGGGTACACATACCCCTAAACTAAAAATGAGGATACCCCAACATATTTTTCTAGAAAAAAGAAATCTCTCTCTCTCTCTCTCTCTTAATAATAATTTATTATTTATACCCCGCCCATCTGGCTGGGTTTCCCCAGCCACTCTGGGCGACTCCCAACCAAATATTAAAAACACAACACAGCATTAGACATTAAAAACTTCCCTAAACATCTATCATTTATCTATCTATCTATCTATCTATCTATCTATCTATCTATCTATCTATCTATCATCTATCTATCTATCTATCTATCTATCTATCTATCTATCTATCTTCTATCCTTGGCATGCTTGCTGTGCCAAGGCAGCAACGTAGAGAAGGGAGTTTGCTTTCTTTCCTCAGTTGGCTGTGAGAGGCTGTCAGAAACAGCCTCACCTCCAGGGCCCTTTTTGAATTAGCACCAGCTTGACATTTTCTGCTGGATTAAAAGTGTGCAGAACAGAGATGTCACTCTGACCACAAGAGGAGATGACATTCAGTAGATTCTTATTGGATTGCATCTTTATTACAGGGGAAAGCATGTCTCCCTTGTTCTAGTGCATGTCTGGCTGGCTTTTCATTTCGGCAGGCACCAAAACAATGCAGGCTGACAGACTGATTAGCTTGAGTATCTTTCTCCCTTGATGATTCTCTACTCGGCCGGGTTTCGAAGGGGCCAGAGACCGCTCTGAGGCAAGGACAAGAAAGGCAGGACGTTAAAGTCAAACCAGTTCATCGTCACCTTTCAGACAGTTGAGCTAATGAGCCAAATTTTGTTCGTGTGGACTTGGAACGATGGACAAAGTCCCCCTCAAATTTTGACAAAGCCCTGTCAAAAACCCAAGTCTTTTGTGTTGCCCCCCCCCTAAACTACAAGAAAAATTATTTGGGCGTCTGTTTTTCCTCATTGAAGTAAGGCACTGAAGTAAGACATGAGTCAACAGTGTGATGCAGTGGCTAAAAAAGCCAATGCAATTCTGGGCTGCATCAATAGGAGTATAGCATCTAGATCAAGGGAAGTAATAGTACCACTGTATTCTGCTCTGGTCAGACCTCACCTGGAGTACTGTGTTCAGTTCTGGGCACCACAGTTCAAGAAGGATACTGACGAGCTGGAACGTGTCCAGAAGAGGGCAACCAAAATGGTCAAAGGCCTGGAAACGATGCCTTATGAGGAACGGCTTAGGGAGCTGGGTATGTTTAGCCTGGAGAAGAGAAGGTTAAGGGGTGATATGATAACCATGTTCAAATATATAAAAGGATGTCATATAGAGGAGGGAGAAAGGTTGTTTTCTGCTGCTCCAGAGAAGCGGACACGGAGCAATGGATTCAAACTACAAGAAAGAAGATTCCACCTAAACATTAGGAAGAACTTCCTGACAGTAAGAGCTGTTCGGCAGTGGAATTTGCTACCAAGGAGTGTGGTGGAGTCTCCTTCTTTGGAGGTCTTTAAGCAGAGGCTTGACAGGCATATGTCAAGAATGCTTTGATGGTGTTTCCTGTTTGGCAGGGGGTTGGACTGGATGGCCCTTGTGGTCTCTTCCAACTCTATGATTCTATGACTAGTGGAAGATAGCTGGGTTGTTTTGATAGGAACTCAAGAAAGGAAGGGCCTTCTTGGCGACTGAGCCCAAGATGTTGATACTGCCTTCTAGGGATGGGGGAGAAACTCTCTTCAGTTGACAGTGAAAGGTGAATTTATCAAATTCGCACTTTCTGAACGAGCTCGAAAACACAGCCGTTCTTTGAAATTCACACTTCTCTGAATTTCACACTGTACTCCACCCCACCCCCCCATCCATGCATTAGAGGAAAGTGTGCTTTAAAAGAATATATTCACAACCGTAGCAGGCAGAGATCAATTATATTAGGGGAAATTTATTTATGAAAATGGGGGTTGAAAATGGGGGGGGGAGGGTGCATTAGGAGAAATTCTACTCAAAATGCTGGTGGTTTTTAATTAGTTTTTTTTAAAAAAAATGCAAATTGCTGCAAAAATGTGGAGAACTGAATTTAAGACGGCAAAATTAAAAACGACGAGAAACTGAAATTGGCCAGAAGAGGGCAACCAAAATGGTCAAAGGCCTGGAAACGATGCCTTATGAGGAATGGCTTAGGGAGCTGGGTATGTTTAGCCTGGAGAATAGAAGGTTAAGGGGTGATATGATAGCCATGTTCAAATATATAAAAGGATGTACAGTAATATAGAGGAGGGAGAAAGGTTGTTTTCTGCTACCAAGGAGTGTGGTGGAGTCTCCTTCTTTGGAGGTCTTTAAGCAGAGGCTTGACAGCCATATGTCAAGAATGCTTTGATGGTGTTTCCTGCTTGGCAGGGGGTTGGACTAGATGGCCCTTGTGGTCTCTTCCAACTCTATGATTCTATCATTCTATGTCCACCCATCGCTATTCCATACTTGTTTTGTGGTTTTTTGTACCCCAGTGTAGAATACTTTGACAACCTTTTACTATGGGCTTTGCGAGTGTGGCAGGCCTTGCCCAGTGGAACTCCCTGCTGCTACAGGTTGGGCAGGAATCATTCCTCCTTTCCTTTAGACATCTTCTGAAAAATGTGTGATTCAGACAAGCCTTTGAAATATGAATGCCTTTTTCTCAACCAGTGCTTATTGGGGGTTTGAAAAAGAAAACATTTTCTCATAATTTTGTTTGTATGTTTCATAGTGCCCTGCTGTATTTTTATGAAAGCGAGATCTAGAAATATTTCAAAATAAACAAGCAAGCAAGCAAATTGCGGTGCATTACAAAATCAGATCTAGGAACCACCAAACCACTATGGTTTACTTTCAAAAAACAGTGACATATTTTCTAAATAAAGACCCACAGGAATCAAGGTGGTACCATTGCTTTATCTATGCCAGCTGTCTTGTATTCTAATAACCCATTTTAAGTCATCACGGTTATTTTTTTTAATTCCAGGGAGAAACTCCTTTCTGCTCTGTGCGTTAATCATAACTCAAGAAGACATGTATCCATCTTCCGAGCAAATCTGAATGACATCTGATTTGCTCAGCAGGCTGTGATCATTAAATTTAGAGAAGGCAAATTTGATTAATATCAAATAAAGCTCATTTGAGCAAGTCAGTTGATCAGGATGGAGTGGCACGTGCAATAATTACATTTTAAAAACACCTTGATTTCCGACTGGCATGAACAGAATTGTCTTTTCTTCTCACTTGACAGCGTGCCGGCTTCTTTCAATGAGACCTGCTAAGTTTTATTGCTGGCAAGTTCTTTTTTTCCCTGTAGGCTCCCGCCCCACTCCCCTCGAGGTAACATAATTCCTTGCTTCAAACAGAAATAATTTAACTTATTTATGCCTTTCTGTTGTATAAAGCTTCCAGGTTTCTCAAAGAAAGGAGAAAAGATGTGGTTTAGATTTACTAGTCCTGCTGGAAGTTTAATCATCCAAAGGATCCAAAAGAAAGGCAATGAAGATGCATTATTCTACTTAGGAAGAGTTACAACCCATTTAGCCCCTATGTAGAATTATACTCTCTCCCCACGCCCCTTATTTATTCAGCTGTTTTTGCGGCAATGAAGAGCAGTCAGCGGGCTCTGCCACAATTCACCATTGGTTCTGAGGAACCTGCCTGCGGTGAAGAACCAGGATGAATCAACATGGGAGGTCTGGAGCTCAGCAGCTTCTTCTTCTTTGGCAATCCCTCGTAGTCGAGTAAGATTGTCTTCCATAAGCACGTTCCCAAATAAACAACAACTATATATATATATATATATATATATATATATATATATATATATATATAACACATTCCATCTTATATAGCCCTCTCATTTCCATCTCGCTCTGCTGAGCTGTGACTTCCCTCCCTCCCTTCATTCGGCTTTCTTGTTTCCTCTTGTCTCACAGTTATTTTATAGGATTTATTTCAGTCCTGCAAGTGTCTGGGGCAACCCACCCAGATGCGTGGGGTATAATAATAATAATAATAATAATAATAATAATAATAATAATAATAATAATTTATTATTTATACCCCGCCCATCTGGCCGGGTTCCCCCAGCCACTCTGGGCGGCTTCCAAAAAAAACAGAAATTCTAAAATACAAAAATCCATCAAACATTAAAAGCGTCCCTAAACAGGGCTGCCTTGAGATGCCTTCTAAAGGTCTGGTAATTGTTCTCTTTGACCTCTAGTGGGAGGGCATTCCACAGGGTGGGCGCCACCACCGAGAAGGCCCTCTGCCTGGTTCCCTGTAACTTGGCTTCTCGTAATGAGGGAACCGCCAGAAGGCCCTCGGAGCTGGACCTCAGTGTCCGGGCAGAACGATGGGGGTGGAGACGCTCCTTCAGGTATACCGGACCGAGGCCGTTTAGGGCTTTAAAGGTCAACACCAACACTTTGAATTGTGCTCGGAAACGTACTGGGAGCCAATGTAGGTCTTTTAGGACCGGTGTTATGTGATCTCGGCGGCTGCTCCCAGTCACCAGTCTAGCTGCCGCATTCTGGATTAGTTGTAGTTTCCGGGTCACCTTCAAAGGTAGCCCCACGTAGAGCGCATTGCAGTAGTCCAAGCGAGAGATAACTAGAGCATGCACCACTCTGGAGAGACAGTCAGTGGGCAGGTAGGGACTCAGCCTGCGTACCAGATGGAGCTGATAAACAGCTGCCCTGGACACGGAGTTGACCTGTGCCTCCATGGACAGCTGTGAGTCTAAAATGACTCCCAGGCTGCGCACCTGGTCTTTCAGGGGCACAGTTACCCCATTCAGGACCAGGGAGTCCTCCACACCCGCCCGCCTCCTGTCCCCCACAAACAGTACTTCTGTCTTGTCAGGATTCAATCTCAATCTGTTAGCCGCCATCCATCCTCCAACCGCCTCCAAGCACTCACACAGGACCTTCACTGGTTCTGATTTAAAAGAGAGGTAGAGCTGGGTATCATCAGCATACTGATGGACACCCAGCCCAAACCCCCTGATGATCTCTCCCAGTGGCTGCATATAGATGTTAAAAAGCATGGGGGAGAGGACAGAACCCTGAGGCACCCCACAAGTGAGCGCCCAGGGGTCTGAACACTCATCCCCCACCACCACTTTCTGAACACGGCCCAGGAGGAAGGAGCGGAACCACTGCATGACAGTGCCCCCAGCTCCCAAGCCCTCTAGACGGTCCAGAAGGATGTTATGGTCGATGGTGTCAAAAGCCGCTGAGAGATCCAGCAGAACAAGGAAACAGCTCTTACCTTTGTCCCTAGCCCGCCGGAGATCATCGACCAGTGCGACCAAGGCAGTTTCAGTCCCATGATGAGGCCTGAATCCTGACTGGAAGGGATCCAAATGGTCCGCTTCTTCCAGGCGTGCCTGGAGTTGTTCCGCAACCACTCGCTCAATCACCTTGCCCAAGAATGGAAGATTTGAGACTGGGCGATAGTTGGCCATATTGGCCGGATCTAAAGATGGTTTTTTAAGAAGCGGTTTAATAACCGCCTCTTTCAGCGGGTCTGGGAAGGCTCCCTCATGGAGAGAAGCATTTACCAACCCGCGAAGCCCATCGCCCAGCCCTTCCTGGCTAGCTTTTATAAGCCAGGATGGGCAAGGATCAAGGAGACAGGTGGTTGGTTTCATTCGTCTAAGCAGCCTGTCCACATCCTCGGAGGTAACAGATTGAAATTGATCCCACAAAACTTGACTAGACAGGACTCTAGCACTCCCCCGCCCCGGCCCTGCTCCCACGGTGGAGTCTACCTCTTCCCGAATCTGAGCGACTTTATCTGCAAAAAACTTTGCAAAATCATTGCAGGAGATCATGTGGCCCGTACTGGGCCCGGATGGAGCAGGTGGTTCCGCTAAATTGCGAACCACCTGGAAGAGTCTCCTGCTGCTGTTTTCTGCAGATGCGATGGAGACGGTGAAGAAGGTCCTCTTCGCCGTCGCCATTGCCACTTGGTAGGCTCGAAGTTGAGCTCTAGCCCGTGTCCGGTCTGATTCAAAATGAGTTTTCCGCCACCGGCGCTCTAGCCGTCTCAACGACTGTTTCATTGCCCTCAGCGCCGGGGAAAACCACGGGGCTGTCCGGGCTCCATGCAATCTGAGAGGGCGCTTCGGAGCCAGACAGTCAATAGCGCTGGTTAACTCCGCATTCCAGCGGGCCACCAGGGAATCAGCTGAAAGGCCATCGACATGGGATAAGACATCCCCTACCACTCTTTGGAAGCCAATTGGATCCATTAAGTAGCGGGGGCGGACCATCCGAATCGGTCCCACCTCCCTGCAGAGGGAAAGGGTTGCGGAGAAGTCCAGTTGCACCAGAAAGTGATCTGACCATGGCACTTCTTTTGTTTCGCTTTTACTTAATGTCAGATCACCAACATCCATAGAGGTAAACACCAAGTCCAAGGCATGTCCGCGGCTATGAGTTGGGCCAGACTTATTCAGGGACAGCCCCATGGTGGCCATGCTTTCCACGAAGTCCCGAGCGGCTCCTTGTAAGGTCGTGTCGGCATGGATGTTAAAATCCCCTAAGACAACCAAGCTAGGTGTCTCCAGGAGCACATCCGACACGACCTGAAGCAGCTCGGGCAGGGAATCCTTGGTGCAGCGGGGAGGTCGGTACACCAAAAGGAATCCTGTACTGCCTCTATTGCCCAACTTCCAGAACATGCACTCAGAGAACTGGGTCTTCCCAATAGGACGCCTGGTGCAAACTAATGACTTCCTAAAAATCACTGCAACCCCCCCTCCCCGCCCAGATGGCCTGGGTTGCTGTGCATAAGAGAAACCTGGTGGGCAAGCAGCGCCAAGAACGGGCCCATCGGCTTCCTCCAACCAGGTCTCTGTCACACATGCCAGGTCAAATCCTCCATCCACAATCAGGTCGTGAATGGCGGTGGTCTTATTCATCATCGACCTGGCATTGCACAGCAGCACCTTCAGGTCATGTGGGTATCCCTTGCTGATTTCAATATCCGTCCGGTCAGGACCAGACCTGGAGGCAGGGATAGTCCTCAGACAACGACTAAGTCTGCCTCCTCGGTAATGACATGGTCTGGTCTTAGCGTAACTCCTCCTCCTACCCGTGACCACTGAGATCGGTTGTTCCAGTGCACACCCCCCTGTGGAATCTGCCCCAGCCATTTTGCTTGCTGGGACCCCCTCCCGGGCAGCCCTGGCCCCTCCCCTTAAAAACAAAATAAAACCTCTGTAAAAAACAGCAAAGAACTCAACAAAAGAAGAACACAAAAAAGACAATAAAACAATAAAACCAAAAACAATAAAAATTACAAATACATTAAAATTTAACAGATTCCCACACCCAACTAAAAATCCCTCCCACCTACCACCCCAAAGAAGATAAAAACATTAAAAATTCTTTAAAAAGCATTTTAAAAAGGACTCTGTGCTGTTTCAAGTTCCCCTGGGCAGCACCAGCAGCAGAGGGGCGGCAGCAGTCCTTTATGAGGCCTTCCAGGCCCCGCCCTAAACCAGGTGGAGAGAGGTAGGGACAGGGCCTGTGGGCACTCACAGCAGGAGAGAGTCCTGGGCAGCACCAGCAGCAGAGGGGCGGCAGCAGTCCTTTATGAGGCCTAATAATAATAATAATAATAATAATAATAATAATAATAATGGAATGTGACGTCTCTATTTTCATTGGAGGAATGTTGGAGGGTATGCTAAGTCAGATGGCCCAATGGTCTGACTCAGAATAAGGTAGATCATTTAGAGCAGGAGATCATTTTCTGGAAGTCTTACAAGCTGCAAGAATATTCAAAGCCCTATGCAATCTGAAGGCCCATATTCTTCCATACGAACCTGCCTGGTCTCTGAGATCTTCAAGGGAGGCCATTCTCTCAGTCCCGTCACCCCACAGCCATGCTTAGTGGAGATGCAGAAGAGGGTCTTCTTGGTGGTGGCTCCCAGACTTTGGAACTCCCTCCCTAGAGAAGCTCGGCTGGCTCCCTGTTGTCAAACCTCCACTGACAGGTGAAGAATGTTTTATTCCAACAGGCTCTGGGAAACTGATTTGGTTTTGTGTGTATGTTTAAGGGAAGCGTTTTTAATAGTGCTGTATTTCCATAGATCTGTATTTCCACAGATTTGTTTTTATATTGTTTTAATTCCATTATAGTTTAATTACTTTTTAACTATTATCCATCTATTTAATCATTATGCTTTTAGCATGATTCTTTCTGTTTGTATAGAAGTTAAAATTGTGTCTCATGCCATTGATCTACTTAACACTTCCAAAAAAACCACAAAAAAACCAGTTGCATGTAACTCTTAAGTGCTGCATGTAAATTGTATTGTACAGTGGTACCTTGGTTCTCAAACTTAATCCGATCTGGGAGTCTGTCCCAAAACCAAAGTGTTCCAAAACCAAGGCTTGCTTTCCCATAGAAAGTAATGGAAAACGATTAAATCCGTTCCAGACTTTTTTTAAAAAACCCTAAAACAGGAATTTAACATGAATTTTACTATCTAACGAGACTATTGATCCATAAAATGAAAGCAATAATGTAAAGGTAAAGGTAAAGGGACCCGTGACCATTAGGTCCAGTCACGAACGACTCTGGGGTTGCGGCGCTCATCTCGTTTTACTGGCCGAGGGAGCCGGCGTACAGCTTCCAGGTCATGTGGCCAGCATGACTAAGCCGCTTCTGGCAAACCAGAGCAGTGTACGGAAACGCCGTTTACCTTCCTGCCAGAGCGGTCCCTATTTATCTACTTGCACTTTGATGTGCTTTCAAACTGCTAGGTTGGCAGGAGCTGGGACCAAGCAACGGGAGCTCACCCCGTCGCAGGGATTCGAACCGCCGACCTTCTGATAGGCAAGCCCTAGGCTCTGTGGTTTAGACCACAGCGCCACCTGCGTCCCGTAATAATCAGTGTACTGTAGTATAAAGTAAATAAGACAGTATTGTAGATGATTAAAAAAAATTAGAAAAAATTCTTACCTGCACTGATGATAGTCATTTTTTGGATGGGGTGCTTTTATCCATTTCCGCAGACACACAATCAATCAGTCAGTAGCTGAACTGGGTTCCACACAGTCACAAAAACAAATGAACCAAAAAAAGCCTCAAAAACAAAAATGCAAAATAAATAGCAAAAACGAAAGAGCCAAACTGAATCTGTTCCAGATTAATCTGCTCGAAAACCAAGGAGCAGCTTCTGATTGGTGCAGGTCCCCCAGAAACAATAGCTGACAACCTCACTGGATGTTCAGCTTCCAAAAAAAAGCCCATTCAAAAGCCAGGACACTTACTTCCAGGTTTTCAGTGTTTGACAACCAAGGCATTTGAGAACCAAGGTACCACTGTATCTGTTTTGTTTAAATTTGTGTAAACTGCCTTGAGTCCCAGTCTGGGGGATAAGTAGGGTATAAAAGAGGAGAATAATAATATAATAAATTTTTATTTATACCCCGTCCTCCCCAGTGGGAAGACGTTTTATTTTTAAAATAAAATGTAAAAGAAAGAAAAACAATTGATTAAAATGCAGATTAAAATACAATTTAGATTTAAAAATTGTTTTAAAACAGAGGAGGAGGAGAAGGAGAAGGAAAAGACAAAAAAATAATAAAAATTGTTGTGTCTGGGAATCTATAGATGAGATCTTGCCTGGTTGCTTTTCCTACAATATCGGTTCCTTCTGAGTTCAATGATTAGAATGCCTAACAGATTGCTTAAAGTTTAATGAACTTTGTAAATGAAAAAAGAGATGATCTCAGCAGTTCCAAGGCCTGCATAAAATAATCTAGATTTCAGCTGGCAAGGAAGATTGCCCAGGAGGGCTGATTATCTAACCTTTTGCTCAGACATTACCTTTCCCACTATTGACGGAAATGAGACACTTAACACAATGCTCGCTTTGTCCCGGAAAATTGCAGGGTTTTAAACAATGCAAAATGGCCCTGTTCTGATCGTAACCACCAGCCCCTGTCAAGTAGGTATTAGCCAATAAATAATCATTAAAAATAGAGATTTAGAAATGTGCGCCTCATTTTTCAAATGGAATTAGGGGGGGGGGACTATTCCGAATAAATCAGCCCCACAGCTGGCTGCTGACACTACAAGGATTTGAGTTAAAAGTCAACAGGAAAGGATTTTACCACTAGGGTTTATTTAAATTAGCAGCTAAGTAAATGTAACCTTCTGCTTCAGCTCTCTGTTTTTGCGTTTGGAAATGAACTCAGGCGATCGGAAGCAGGCTTACCAGGCAAGGCTGCATTAACCATTGTGATCGGTGCTCTCTAAAGGAAGGTGCTCAGTTAAATTGGTTCCTCTCCAGGGTTTCAGAGAAGGGTCCGTCCCTATCCCAGAGCTCCCTAAAAATGCCAGAGATTGAACTCGGGATCTTTTCCATGCAAGGCAGCTGGTTAACCACGCTGAGCTATTGCCCTTCCTCCGAGTTCCAATGCTGGCTGTCACCGAAAAGAGCATCATTTGTGCTTATCTCCCCCTGAAAACTTTTCTGCTTAAAACAAGACACTTGGGGGGGGGAATGTCATAGGGATGGATCTTGAAGCCAGATTCCTCCTCTTTCGCCTCTGCATCACCACTGTAGAACTCAGCACCTAGGAAGGTCGGGACAAAATTGGAATCAGTTGGCTCTGCCCTTTGTTGGGTGTCTCCCCCACCCTGCTGCTTGGGCTCCTGGCTGGCTGTCGGATCCTACTCAACTCCCCCAGAGCCACAGGAGCAGAGAAGAAGAGTAAGCCAGGCATGAGATTCAGGGCTAACCCCACCGAAATGAGGCTATTCTGGATGAGGGGACAGCACAGGACCTGGCTGAGAAGAAGCAACATCTCTCTTTCCTAGCTGTAGCCTTTCTGAACGGGGGAAATGGACCACTGAGGTCACCTGCTTGATGCTATCATCAGAAGATGAAGAAGATCTGGAGTCTGAAGTACAGAAGTGTGAACATTACTGCTCTGTAGACCAGGCAAAGGGAGGGAGGGAGCCAGAATGCATTTATTCATTCCAGGCCTGGTGCATCCAGTGGCTTCATTTTGCCTGCCAATTTCTCGAGTGAAATGCGAGAGAAGAGGTTCCTTTCAATATCAATTGATTCACACACACACACACACACCCCTGGCTGGTAAGCAGGCTTCCTACAAGTGGAACTGGAAGCTGTAAATTTCATTATCCAGATTATATCGCAATGGCTTGCGAGAGACGGGAAGAGTGTTTTCAATAAATAAACGCTAATCTAATCTCTACAAATATTTCAAACATAGCACCCTGAATGCTTAATTTGCCAGCAGAATTCTACTGCAAGCCAGGCAATGGACAAGGACAACACATCTCTGCCAGGCCCCATGGTCTGCACAAGGAAGGTTAGCAACATAAGAAGTTGCCTCATATTGAGTTCTGGTTCCTCTACCTCAGCGCGGCCTACGCAAAGTGGCTGTGTCTCTCTTGTGCAGGAGTTGGGTACCTGCGACCCTCCAGATGTGGTGGAACTCCAGCTCCCACCAGACCAAGCCAGGTAGTGGAGA
Source organism: Zootoca vivipara (assembly GCF_965207765.1). Classification (NCBI taxonomy): domain Eukaryota; kingdom Metazoa; phylum Chordata; class Lepidosauria; order Squamata; family Lacertidae; genus Zootoca; species Zootoca vivipara. The sequence goes on from NC_142587.1 coordinate 93,598,878, forward strand.
AGGTTGATGGGATTTGTAGTCCAGCAACACCTGGAAGACCACAAGTTCTCCATCCCTGTTGCACACCCTCCAACATTCCTCATATAAAAATAGGGATGCTGGCCTGGGCTTTGAGGCACACCTTCTTCTCCCACTTCAGATGGCCCTGACAGACACCTAGCTCTGTCTCCAGCGCAACCACTTTCTCCCACAGGGTCACCAGCTTGGAGCCCGATGGTCCCAGAGCTTTGGCCATCCTTCAGCTTCCACCGCCCCATTGCTTCACCTTCTCCTCCTCTCCAAGGCCGAGGCAGGAGCACAGACGCAGCAGCCGAACAAAGCAAGATGGCGCCAAGAAACCATAATGGCTCTGCAGACAGGACCTGCCCCCTTCGTTCACCCACTCACCGGCTGAGGAGAGGGAAGCCTTTCTTAGGGACATGCACGTGACCCAGAACTTGTTTGCATAGACCAAAGAGTTCAACTTTCTATTCTCACAGTGGCCAACCAGTCCACAAACAGGACACAAGAGCCATTACTCTCTCCTCCTTGTGTTTCTTAACAACTAGAATTCAGAGGCACCCTGTCTCTAATACCTGAGGTAATATATATAGCCATCTGTTGGGTGGGGAAACAGGGCAGAGTGCAGGACAGGTTGCAACTTAATGACCCCTGGGGGTGGCCCCAAATGTCCCAATTGGTTGGTTGGGCTTGCCACCAGGGGAATGCCCAAGCAAAGCCTGCGGGCATTGGCCAATTAGCCAGCATCCGGCCCATCTGGCCTGCCATTTGCCAGATCACCTGCATGGCCTGAGGTCTGGCCGCAACACCGCCCACCAAGGACTCTACTGCAAGATGTAGAAATGAGCATGAAAGGAATAATTGGGATGCTATTTCCAATGAAATCTATTGTCTCATTCCACAAGTTGCAGCACCCTTCCATCAGATTCAGTAAGCTGCCAAGTCCTTGCATCTGCTGAGAAAATTGAGCAGTCCCACCTACGGAGAACATGTGGAGAAGTTACAAGGGGTGGGCATCCTCTTAGTTGGCTGAGAGCCATGTTACTCCTGAGTGTGCCAGGCTATCTGTGGGCTGCAATTTCATCTTGCCATCCTCCTGAAGAAGCTCACGCATTGTATTTTCCCCAGATTTCGTTGCTCACAGTTCTTGTGGAGTCCTCTGCCTGGTGCTCCATCTGTTACAGGTGGAATCCTGAGCAGTTTGCTCCAATTGAATCTTGAGCCGAAACATATGTGCTCGTTCACAAGGCCGTCTGCTCACAAATGAAGTTACGTCAGAGAAACCTTGGGTTGCCATATTTCAAAAAGTAAAAACCAGGACGCCCCGAATAATAATCCCAATAATGTCCGGGATAATCCAGATGTATGGCAGCCCTATATAAACCAAGGATCACAAAGTGTGATTTGCAGTTATGTTGCATACATTTGTGAAGATGGGGAGGGAGCTCTGGTAGAGATCATGGAGGCAAAAGTTTCACTTTAAAATATAATCTTTTTTCCAAAAGAAAGGATTATACTCTTATGTGTGAAGTGATGATGATGATGATTTCAATTTATGTACGGCCCTCTATCAAAAGATCACACAGCATTAAAAACACATTACAGAACATCCATTAAAAAAACATAATAAAAAGCATACTGACAAATAACAAAATAGTTAATAACAGTCCTCTCCCCCACGCTTCCACAGGCCATAGTTCATTTAATAGCTATAGGCCTGGGTAAAGAGGAATGTTTTTGCGTGGCGTCTAAAGACATGTATTGATGGCACCAGGCGAGCCTCTCTGCGGAGAGCATTCTACAGTCGGGGAGCCACCACCAAAAAAGGCACGTTCTCTTGTTGCCACCCTCTGAACCTCTCTGGGATTGGGGACATGGAGAAGGGTTCAGGGTCCGGGTTGGTTCATATGGGGAGAGGCGATCCTTAAGGTATTTTGGTCCTTGACCTCTCAAACGCTACACCTTCAGTGTAGAGGAATTACTTGGCATTATGGTGATCTGTTTTAATGTTTATTAGCTTAATACAGCAACGTTTCTGTCGTTATTATTTTTGTGTGTGTGTTTTCTTTTTTTAAAAAAAAAAAAGACTAGGGAAGCAAAATGAATAGAGATGCTAAAAATAATCAAATATTCCCATTTTACTTCCCCCCCTCCCTCTCCGCTTTGAAAAGAAAAAAGAAAAAGAAAGGGGAGAAACCAGTATTACCTCCATGCAAAGTCGAAAGTGCATTAAAAAGTAATATTGTGCTGAGCTCACATATATGCAAACGCCTCTAGATATCTTGTCTCAATAAAGTTTATAGGATGCATTCCCAGAGGTCTGACAACAAAAACAGAATAAATCGCAAGGCTCATAAAAAGATAATGCATGCTTTTTTTTCTTTTTTTTCTTTTTGCTTACATAAACACAAACAAATGTAGCAAGTGGTGGTGGTCGTGGTAGTACGAGGTGTGTGTGTGTGTGTGTGTGTGTGTGTGTGTGTGTGTGTGTGTGCTTGAGAGGCAGCCTCCAAATATTCCAGCCCATTTTCTTCATCCTACAATTGTGAATAAATTACCGCCAAGGAAACGTGGGGAGAGGAGAATTGCTATTGTAGCTCAGACACACGTCCTAAGCTTTAAAAATGGCAGGCAGGCCAAGCCTACAGAGGGTTGTTCAAATTCCCCCCCCCCTTTTCTCGTTTTTTCTTTTCTTCCAGTAAGCTATTCAAAAAGCCATCTTCGGGAGGCTCCATTCCCCCAAAGGCGAGAAATCAAGGGGTAAGAAATCAGGGCTAAATAAGTCATCAGGAAAAGCCCCGTGCAGAAGAGAGGAAGGGGCAGGCCCCAGAAGAGAATCTACGCACTGGGAAAGTCTCCTGAAAAAAAGGTCCCCGTCCCTCCAGACCACACTGTTATGAATGGGGAAGTGTACATTTATTTGTGTAATTGATTAGCCATCCCCCCCCCCTTACCAGTGCTACCCAGAGAGATTTACAGCAATAATTATTTAACAAAAACAAACAAAAAGAAAACCCAAACATTAAAATAAAAAAATTCCTTCAGTAGCACCTTAAAGACCAACTAAGTTTTTATTTTGGTATGAGCTTTCGTGTGCATGCACACTTCTTCAGATACAGTGAAATGGAAGTTTCCAGGCACTTATGTAGAGAAGGGGTGGGGAGGGGTGGGGATGGGGAGGGGGGATCACTCAGAAGGGTGGTGGAAATGGGTGATTGACTGACTGATAGCTGTTGATGACCGGAAACGACTGCAAATGGTTTTGCATGAAAAAGCAAGGGTTGAGATGGCTGAAGATCGCTTATCATGTATAATGAGATAAGAACCCGATATCTCTGTTCAAACCAGGTCCCTCCATGGTTTTGAGCTTGGTGATAAGTTGCAATTCAGCAACTTCTCTTTCCAGTCTATTTCTGAAATTCTTTTGTAGTAAGACAGCTACTTTGAGATCTTGTATAGAATGTCCTGGGAGATTGAAGTGTTCTCCTACTGGTTTTTCTGTCTTCTGGTTCCTGATGTCAGATTTATGTCCATTTATCCTTTGGCGTAGGGTTTGGCCTGTTTGTCCAATATAGAGAGCTGAAGGGCACTGTTGGCATTTGATGGCATACACAATGTTAGAGGATGAGCAATTAAATAGTCCTGAGATGGTATGTTGGATGTTGTTGGGGCCAGTAATGGTGTTGTCTGGGTGTATGTGGCAGCAAAGTTGGCATCTGGGTTTATTGCAGGCTCTGGTACCAGTGTCCATGTTAAGTCTGGTGGTTGTATTATTGTGGGTGAGGAGTTGTTTAAGATTGGGTGGCTGTCTGTAGGCAATGAAAGGTCTTCCTCCCAGAGCTTGAGAAAGGGAGCGGTCATTGTCCAGGAGAGGCTGTAGATCTCTGATGATGCGTTGTACTGTTTTAGCTTGGGAGCTGTATGTGATGACTAGTGGTGTTCTGTTATTTTCTTTTTTGGGTCTGTCTTGCAGCAGGTTCTCTCTAGGTATCTGTCTGGCTCTGTTGATCTGTTGTTTAACTTCATCAGGTGGATATTTTAGTTCTAAAAAGGTTTGCTGTAGATCTCTTAGGTGAGATTCTCTGTCTGTAGAGTTGGAACAGATGCGGTTGTAACGTAAGGCCTGGCTGTATACGATGGATTGTTTGGTATGTTTGGGATGGTAGCTAGAGGCATGTAGATATGTTTGTCGGTCAGTTGGTTTTCTGTATAAGGTGGTGTCTATACGTCCATCCTGTATTTTTATAGTAGTGTCCAAAAAATGTATTTCTTGCATAGATTGGTTCATTGTTAGGTTGATGGTGGGGTGAAAGTCATTGAATGTCTGGTGGAAGGTTTCCAGGGTCTGTTGTCCATGTGTCCAGATAATAAAAATATCGTCAATGTATCGCAGGTACAGGAGAGGTTTGAGTGGGTAGGAGTTAAGGAAACGTTGTTCTAAATCTGCCATGAAGATGTTGGCATACTGTGGGGCCATGCGGGTGCCCATGGCTGTGCCGCTGATCTGGAGGAACAGGTCATCACCAAATTTGAAGTGGTTGTGGGTAAGGACAAAGTGGCAGAGTTTGGTAGCAAAGTCCGCTGTGGTTTTATCTGAAATGGTGTTCCTTATGGCTTGTAAACCATCATTGTGTGGGATGTTGGTATATAGAGATTCCACATCCATAGTGGCTAGTATAGTATTGTTAGGAAGATTGTTCAAATATTGTATTTTCCTCAGAAAATCTGTGGTGTCACGTACGTAGCTGGGAGCACTGATAGCATATGGTTTCAGAACAGAGTCCATATAGCCGGAAACACCCACTGTAATGGTGCCAATACCTGAGATGATGGGGCGTCCTGGGTTTCCTGGTTTGTGTATTTTGGGTAGAAGATAGAAAGTTCCTGGCCGAGGTTCCGTAACCAAACATTAAAGCGTGGGAAAATCTAAAACACATTCATTCTCTTTTTAAAAGGCAGGATTAAAACATTCCACCCCACAGACAATTAAAAGCCAAAGGTCAGGCAAAAATAAAATGTTTTCACCTGGCGCCTAAAGACCATGACGCCAGGCGAGCCTCCTTTTCCACAAATGGGGAGCCACCACCTAAAAGGCCTGTTCTCATGTTGACACCCTCTGGGCCGTCCATGGAAGGGTCACGTCTCAGTTGATGACTGCAGGGTCCAGGTTATTATTATTTATTAAATTTATATACCGCCCTATACCCGGGGGTCTCGGGGTGGTTCAGAGAATAAAATCAAGATATAAAACCACAAAATACATGATGATAATAAAAACAACAACCAAATAGCCTCCCCCACAAAAAACACATTTTAAAAAGGGTATAGGATGTGTAGATCAAGTCAGGCAAAGGCCTGGTTAAAAAGGAACGTTTTTGCCTGGCGCCTAAAGGTGTATAATGAAGGCGCCAGGTGAACTTCCCTGGGGAGAGCATTCCACAGATGGGGAGCTGCTGCAGAGAACGCCCCGTTCTCATGTTGCCACCCTCCGGACCTTTCCTAGATGCGGCGCACAAAGAAGGGCCTCAGAAGGATCTCAGGGTCCGGGTAGGTTCATATGGGAAGAGGCGGTCCTTGAGGTATTGCGGTCCTGAGCCGTCTTAGGTTTTATAGGTCAAAACCAGCACTTTGAATTGGGTTCATATGGAGAGAGGTGGTCCTTGAGGTATTGACGTCCTCAGCCACTGGCTGCCAATTACCTAGTTTCTGGGACCAATTTAAAGTGCTGGTTTTGTTCTATAAAGCCTTCAGTGGCTCAGGACCACAAAATCTCAACGATTGTCTTAGTTTATGCAATTTTCTTAGTTCACTTAGATCCACTATTGTTTTAATGGGCTTTTATGGATGTCATTGTTTTATGTATAATAATAATAATAATTTATTATTTATACCCCGCCCATCTGGCCGGGTTCCCCCAGCCACTCTGGGCGGCTTCCAAGAAAACAGAAATTCTAAAATACAGAAATCCATCAAACATTAAAAGCTTCCCTAAACAGGGCTGCCTTGAGATGCCTTCTAAAGGTCTGGTAATTGTTGTTCTCTTTGACCTCTACTGGGAGGGCATTCCACAGGGTGGGTGCCACTACCGAGAAGGCCCTCTGCCTGGTTCCCTGTAACTTGGCTTCTCGTAATGAGGGAACCGCCAGAAGGCCCTTGGAGCTGGACCTCAGTGTCCGGGCAGAACGATGGGGGTGGAGACGCTCCTTCAGGTATATGCTTTTGTTGTACTGTGAAATCGCTTTGAGGTGCTTTGTCGGAAGAGATTCATAAACTACAGTCACACCTCGGTTTAAGTACGCCTCGGTTTGAGTATTTTCAGTTTAAGTCCTCCACGGACCTGTCTGGAACGGATTAATCCACTTTCCATTACTTTCAATGGGAAAGTTCGCTTCAGGTTAAGTACGCTTCAGGTTAAGTACGGACTTCCGGAACCAATGACACTCATACCTCGGGTTAAGTACGCTTCAGGTTGAGTACTCCGCGGACCCGTCTGGAGCAGATTAATCCCTTTCCATCACTTTCAGTGGGAAAGTTCACTTCGGGTTAAGTACGCTTCAGTTTAAGTACTCCATGGACCGTCTGGAACGGATTCATCCATTTTCCATTACTTTCAATGGGAAAGTTCGCTTCAGGTTAAGTACGCTTCAGGTTAAGTGCAGACTTCCGGAACCAATTGTGTTTGTAAACCGAGGTACCACTGTAAACTAAACTAAAAAAAAAAAATCCCAATCCTGTATTATACTCCCAATAGGGAAAGGCTGCAGCTTAGCAATAGAGCAAAGGCCTCGCATGCAGAACATCACAGGTCCTGGCATCTCCAGGTAAAGTTGAGAGAGCCCACTGCCAGTCCATGTTGACTCCACAAGGCTCAATGGACCAGTGGTCTGATGCCGTACAAAACTGCTTCTTTTGTCCCCATCTTCAAGACAAATAGCAGTTTCACGGAGCTCTTTCTTAGCGTTTGTGATTGCCCCAGCCCAAAGTGGTCGGTGATGTCTCAGTACAATGGAGCTTTCATCAATATATTCAGAAGAGGCTGTAATCATCGGAGACAGAGCACTATAATTTTTAGCTCATGGCTTTCTTTCACATTCTTCAGTACTCCTTTTTTTCGTCGCATTAGTGATTACATGATACATGGTTTTGAAACAAAGTATTGCGTCGAGCTGTCGCTCGTTTCACCGAGTCTTTTGATCCAATCGCTGTAAGTGGGAAATGTTGAGCCTCGCCCGAGCACCGTAATGACTTATTCAGAACCAGGTTATGAGTCTCTTGCCAATCAAAATGAGCACTTACCAAGATGTGTGTTTCCTATTATCAGCACTTATGAAGCAGATGCTATGGAAATCAATGCGTTTTCATGTTGGTCTTGCGATTTGTGCCTGAAGGCTTGCTTCATGCATGAATCTGTTCCTACACAAGAGTAGTGGCTTCACCCCAGTGTGGTTCCCCTTTATTGCATACATAGCATAATAAAGGTAAAAGATAAAGGACCCCTGGATGGTTAAGTCCAGTCAAAGGTGACTATGGGATTGCTGTATAAAATAACAAATCAATATGGCTAACCTGACCCAACACCCTGCCAACATACAAACCAGCCACACTGCAACCAAGTAAACACAACCAACCTAATCTCTTGTGCATATATATATATAGAGAGAGAGCTTTTTTCCTTTAAAAAATGCTTCGGGGTACTCTCATTTTCCAACTCACATGGAAATACTGCTCCTTAATGTGGCGAAACTTAGATTCACAAAATGTTTAGGGGTATGTGTACCCTTGCGTACCCCCCCCCAAAAGCACTGTACAGTGGTACCTCGACTTACGAAGGTGATCCGTTCCACGGCGCTCTTCATAAGTCGAAGTCTTTGGTTGTCAAAGCGCCCGCTTTGCGCATGCGCGAAGCACACTTTTGCATTTCTTCGCATGCGCCGACCGTGCGGGCCGCTTCTGCGCATGCACAGAACGTGCGCAGGGTGAAAAGACTTCCGGGTTTGTCGACTTTGGAAGTCGAAACCTTCGGAAGTCGAGTTGTTCGGATGTCGAGGTACCACTGTATATATATCCTTCCCCATGTGATGCTGACACAAACCCCAACACAAAAACTAGGCAATAGAATGAAAAACCGACAGCCCCATCTCTCTTCCTCCTTCTCTCTCCTCTCTTCGCCCCCTATTGTGCTTTCCTTTGCTTATTTATCTGTTTTGTAACACAAGAAACTCCTTAATAACTAACTTATATAAAAGAATTCCTGAACATGCCAAGAAAGAAAGAAAGAAAGAAAGAAGGAAGGAAGGAAGGAAAGAAAGAAAGATATACATTCATGTGAGATATCTGGTGGGGAAACTATGGAAGCATGTGTGGAATGTCCCTGAGTAATATCTGTAATCATAGAGTGAAGACAGATATATATGTGTGTGTGTGTGTGTGTGTGTGTGTGTGTGTATATATATATATATATATATATATATATATATATATATATATATATGAATGATATCAGGTTGGAGTTGATATCAGGATGCATTCTGAGGGCCACATTTCCTCATGAACATAATAATAATAATGATTTATTATTTATACCCCGCCCATCTGGTTGGGTTTCCCCAGCCACTCTGGGCAGCTTCCAACCGAATATTAAAAACAATAAAGCATCAAACATTAAAAACTTCCCTGAACAGGGCCACCTTCAGTTGTCTTTTAAAAGTAAAATAGTTGCTTTTTGCCTTGACATCTGCTGGGAGGGCATTCCACAGGGCGGGTGCCACCACCGAGAAGGCCCTCTGTCTGGTTCCCTGTAACCTCATGTAGCACTTGTGGGTTTGGTAGTAGTAAACAAAGCAATGGAGCTGATCCTTAGGATAAATCTGAGAGAGGAAAAGGTTTCTGAACAAGCGGATCTCCTCATCTGGTAAACCAAGAAGCATTATCCGCATTCCAGTTGCGTATAAATGCACAAGGAGAGCATGGATCAGAGATGGTGAGAAGCGTTTGGGCTCAAGGAGAGTCAGAGAGGCTGCTTTCAGCTCATGAGAAAGAGGTTGCCCGACTCTCTTTTAAAGTATAGTGTTAGAAGTAGCTTGAACATCCATAACTTCCTGGGAATGCAGTGAGCTGGGGTTCAAATCTAAACAACGAAGCCAAGGGAATCGCAGGGAGAGTAATGGAACTGTGAAGTTTTCCATATTGCCGAGTTATAATGGGATTCTGCCTAAGGAGAGCTTGGAACAAAATTTGGAGGAAAGCTCGATTCAATGAGAGAGGTTTGAGAGGACAAATGAAATTGCTTAAATTTCGGGATTCTCAGAGGGAGACGAGTGCTGCATCAAATGTAATTCAAATTCAGTTCAAAAGTGCAACTCTCCATCAGAGAAACATTGGAGAAATTGTGGGAATCCAAAGCTGTTTCAGTAAGACAAGCAAAATTTGGACTGAAAGTCCCAGCAGCTTACTACAGTGGTACCTCGGTTTAAGAACAGCCCTGTTTAAGAACTATTCAGTTTACAAACTCCGCAAAAACCGGAAGTAGTGTCCCGGTTTGCGAACTTTACCTTGGTCTAATAACGGAATCCGAACGGTGGAAGGGCACTGATGACGAGAGGCCTCATTAGGGAAAGCGCACCTCGGTTTAAGAATGGTTTTGGTTTAAGAACGGACTTCCGGAACCGATTAAGTTCATAAACCAAGGTACCACTGTAATGAGTATATCTATCCCATCATGCGTTTTCCAAAGCTAAGCCTCACCAAAGATTCCGTACAATATAGATTTTCCTGCCCATTGGCCTTTCTGTTCAGATTTTCTAGGGGTGTGGGGAGTATAGCATCTAGATCTAGGGAAGTAATAGTACCACTATATTCTGCTCTGGTCAGACCTCACCTGGAGTACTGTGTCCAGTTCTGGGCACCACAGTTCAAGAAGGATACAGACGAGCTGGAACGTGTCCAGAGGAGGGCAACCAAAATGGTCAAAGGCCTGGAAACGATGCCTTATGAGGAACGGCTTAGGGAGCTGGGTATGTTTAGCCTGGAGAAGAGAAGGTTAAGGGGTGATATGATAGCCATGTTCAGATATATGAAAGGATGTCATATGGAGGAGGGAGAAAGATTGTTTTCTGCTGCTCCAGAGAAGTGGACACGGAGCAATGGATTCAAACTACAAGAAAGAAGATTCCACCTAAACATTAGGAAGAACTTCCTGACAGTAAGAGCTGTTCGGCAGTGGAATTTGCTACCAAGGAGTGTGGCGGAGTCTCCTTCTTTGGAGGTCTTTAAGCAGAGGCTTGACAGGCATATGTCAAGAATGCTTTGATGGTGTTTCCTGCTTGGCAGGGGGTTGGACTGGATGACCCTTGTGGTCTCTTCCAACTCTATGATTCTATGATTCTATATATAGCTCACCTGTGCCAAGCTTTTTCCCGCCCAGAAAATAATTTATCTAACTCAGGAGAGTTTTCTTTTGGCTGGATTCTGATTTCGCACAATGAAGCAGCTCGGGCCCTGCAGACCCCCCTTCTCTCTCTGCCTCACCCAAGGGAGGTGTGAAGAATGAGTCTTTTTCTGGGGTGCCCCTGAGCTTATCTGTGGAATGCTCTCCCTAGTGAAGCATGCCTGGAACCATCACTGCCAGTTTTAAGGTGCCAGGGCTATATATATAAAAAATCATATTTACCCAGGAATTTGGTGATTAATTAACCTCTGCTGTGGTGTTCATATATTGGGGAAATACAGAGTGGGTGGCGCTGTGGTCTAAACGACTGAGCCTCTTGGGCTTGCCAATCAGAAGGTCGGCGGTTCGAATCCCCGCAACAGAGTGAGCTCCTGTTGCTCTGTCCCAGTTCCTGCCAACCTAGCAGTTCAAAAGCATACCAGCACGAGTAAATAAATAGGTACCGCTGCGGCGGAAAGGTAAATGGCATTTCCATGCACTCTGGCACAAATATATAAAAGGATGTCATATAGAGGAGGGAGAAAGGTTGTTTTCTGCTGCTCCAGAGAAGCGAACATGGAGCAATGGATTCAAACTACAAGAAAGAAGATTCCACCTAAACATTAGAAAGAACTTCCTGACAGTAAGAGCTGTTCGGCAGTGGAATTTGATACCAAGGAGTGTGGTGGAGTCTCCTTCTTTGGGGGTCTTTAAGCAGAGGCTTGACAGGCATATGTCAAGAATGCTTTGATGGTGTTTCCTGCTCGGCAGGGGGTTGGACTGGATGACCCTTGTGGTCTCTTCCAGCTCTACGATTCTATTATTCTATGAAACACTGGCTCCCTCAGCCTGAAAGCAAGATGAGTGCAACAACCCCTTGGTTGTAGAATGGAATCCATTCCGGAAATCCGTCTGACTTCCAAAAATGTTTGGCAACCAAGGCGCAGCTTCCGATTGGCTGCAGGAGCTTCCTGCACAAACAATCGGAAGCTGTGGAAGCCGCGTCGGACGTTCGGGTTCCAAAGAACGTCCACAAACTGGAACACTCACTTCCGGGTTTGCTGCGTTTTGGAGCCAAAACGTCCGAGTCTCAAGGCATTCGGGATCCAAGGTACGATTGTGCAGTATGTAACCCCCTACACCCCACTGGATCTCTTGCCCTGTCTCTCCTCACTCAACCACTGCCCCCAAATTGCATGAATATAAGGCATGGGTAGGCAAACTAAGGCCCAGGGGCCGGATTCGGCCCAATCACCTTCTAAATCCGACAGTCCGGGAATCAGCGTGTTTTTACATGAGTAGATTGTGTCCTTTTATTTAAAACTAGCTGGCCCTGCACGTGTTGCTGTGCGTTAGTCTGTGAAATGGAGGGTAATAGCCCCCCTTCAGACCCCCCTGAGCCTCAGAGTCCCCCTGAGTCGAGGCGAGATACTGTGGAGAGGGCAGGTTTCATCCCTGTGCCTCCCCCCACCCTGTTCTGACCCATTACGTATCCCTGCCCCCTATTTGGGCCCCCATCCCCCCCCCGGCAGGCCCCTACCTCCACTTGGCAATGTTGGGCCTTGTTGCTGGAAAAGGCCTGTTTTCAGTTGGTTTGGTCTTCAACACCTCTGCCGGATGGATGGATGTGAGTGGTGGATCTCGTGGTGGAGGCGGGGTTTGTGGGTGTGGTGTAGATTTCACAGGAAGGGAGAGGGTGTACTGTGGGAGGAAATCCACTTGAGGGCGCTGTTTTACTTTGTGGAAAAACAGGTTTCTACCTGCCCAGGTGTGAAATTTGAGGGATTCTTTTTCTAACAACGCTCGGGGAGTGGCCTGGATTGTTGTGTCAAAATTTCAGGACGATCGGTCAAGCGGTTACGGAGAAAAGTGGAGCCCGCACTTTCATGATTTTTACATTTTTACATTTACATGCATCTCTGGGTTATTTGGGGGGCATAGGAATTTGTTCATCTTCTTTTTTCAAAATATAGTCCTGCCCCCCCCCAACAAGGTCTGAGGGACAGTGGACCCCTGATATAAGGCCACCCTTCCACGTTGACAGACTACCGGCAGTTTTGATTATATAAATAGCACTTTGCAATTCCAAAGCAGTCGTGGGAAACAAGGGGAAGGGGCTCGCAGGCCGCCTTTTGCAAGCTTCATCTATCACTGCATCGTTTCCCGCTTGCCATACATCATCTGCCTCCCCCCCCCGTGCCTTCCTCGACATCTGCAGGATTTGTAGCTGGCTAAGTGGAGCACGGCCTCTTCTGAAATTCCTTACCATGTACCTGGGCTGCCTGACACACTTCTGCATTTTTTGCCGCTTTCGCTTTACTTTAAATAAAGTTGACAGGTTCAATATATCCTTCCTACGAAAGGATATATTTGGCAGGATCATAAGTAAAAGGGAGTAAACTGAAGGTCTTCGGCTGGAGAAGAGAGAGAGAGAGAAAGGGAAAGGGAAAGGGAGAGAGACTTAGAGAGTCGGAGAATTGCTCATCTCTAATGCTTATGCGCGTTTATAATAACACAAGCAGCTACTGCTACAATAATTGTATTTGCTCTTAACTCAAGGGGCCTATAAAACAGCATAATGTAGAGTAGGCATTGCTACTGAGTCCTTATTTGTGCAAAGCATTATTTCACATAGGGAAGCTCACTTCCTGGACATAAATGCATGTTAGCCTTTTCTCCTGTAGGTTGCTCCTCCAAAACTTCAACTTTTTCAATATGGTGAATTATGAAATTTTCCTCACTCGAATTTCTCTCCACATTTATCTTCTTCTTCTTCTTCTTCTTCTTCTTCTTCTTCTTCTTCTTCTTCTTCTTCTTCTTCTTCTTCTTCTTCTTCTTCTTCTTCTTCTTCTTCCCCTCCTGAATTTTGGACAGAGAATTTCCCATATAAATAAAGTGGTACCTTGGTTCTCAAACTTATTCCGTTCCGGAAGTCCATTCCAAAACCAAAGCGTTCCAAAACCAAGGCTCGCTTTCCCATAGAAAGTAATGCAAAACGGATTAATCCGTTCCAGACTTTTTAAAAACAACAACCCCTAAAACAGGAATTTAACATGAATTTTACTATCTACTGATACCATTGATCCATAAAATGAAAGCAATAATTAATTTACTCTTCTATGAAATAAATAAGACAGTATAGTAGATGATAAAAATTAAAATTATTATTTTTTCTTAGTTGCTCTGATGATAGTCATTGTTTGGATGGGGGGGGGCTTTTACCCATTTCTGCAGTCACACAATCAATCATTCAGTAGTTGAACTGGGTTCCACACAGTCACAAAAACAAATTAACCAAAAAAGCCTCAAAAACAAAAACACAAAATAAATAGCAAAAACAAACGCGCCAAACTTAATCTGTTCCGGAAGCCCGTTTGACTTCCGAAATGTTTGAAAACCAAGGCGCAGCTTCTGATTGGTGCAGGTGCCACGGAAACAATAGCCGACAACCACATTGGACGTTCAGCTTCCAAAAAATATTCAAAACCCGGAACACTTATTTTTTGGGTTTTCAGTGTTTGGGAACCAAGGCATTTGAGTGCCAAGGCATTTGAGAACCAAGGTACCACTGTAATTTGAACTTAAGTCCATATGTCTGAGTATATCTTCTCTGTAAAACACTATGTTGTAAAACTGTCTGGAGATCTATGGATGTAGAGCAGTTGTTCATCATCATCATCATCATCATCATCATCATCATCATCATCATCATCAAATCTGCACTTCTAAATGAACTTTATATCAAAAATGCACATTTATAAACATGCATTATCTCAAAAATACACCTTCTAAGCCACATTCCACATTGCAAGAAGTTTGTTGAGCTGAGAACTAAGTCACAACATTCGAGAACTGCCAAGACCTAATGACAGACCTTCCGAGAGTCCCTATTTTCTAGGGACAGTCCCAGAGTTACAGAAGACGTCCCCATTTCTGATTTGATTCCAGAATGTCCTACTTTTACTTAGGAAATCCTTATTTTCATCAGAGAAATGTTGGAGGGTATGTAATGGATCCCTGTGTTCCAACCTGCGCCTTTATCCACAATGTGCCTAGCAGATCACTTAGTAGCTGAATTCAAGCATCCATAACTATATCAATATACTTCCTGTGACTTTTATTCATTATGATGTTTCTTCCACGCACCTTCCCTACTTTTGCTATGTCTCTTAGTCTATTTAGGAAAGGCCGTGGCTCAGCGACAGAGACCTGTCTTGCGTTCAGGAGGTCCCAGATTAAATCCTTGCCCCCCTCCACATAGTAGAACTATGAAAAGGGGTTGTCTAAAACTCATAGACCATGAGCTGAGACTCTGAGACCCTCTAGATCAGGGATCAGCAAACTTTTTCTGCAGGGTGCCGGTTCACTATCCCTCAGAACTTGTGGCGGGCCGGACTGCGCACACACACATGTTCCCTGCCTCCCTCCTTCCTTTGGAGACAGAGCAGCTGAGATACCTCCACTCACCGCATTCAGGCGGAGCAGGCTGGGCTGGGCTGGGGAGGGGGCTCCCTGCTGGTGCTGGGTCTAGGCTTGCATGGAAGGGGCCACAGCCACCTTCCATGTGCTGCTAATGTTCCACCGCCGAGCAGCACAGAAAAGTCCTCCTCCTCTTCCTCCTCCTCCCTCCTCGCAGGCTCTCTGCTCCCTCTTACTCCCGCCCCTTCACTTCTCCTCCTCCCTTCTTGGAGCTAGACGTCAACAAGGCACCCTGCCCTCCGCCTCTCCCTAATTGGAGCAGCGGGTCTCGGGAAGGGTTGCCATTGGCCGCTGGCTCACGTCAAACCGGCCAATGGAGGGGAGGCCTGAGGTTGGTAAGTCTTTGGATTGGCCAGCGTCACAGAAATCTGAGCAACTTTGGAACAAACTGGGAAATGTAGTCGGGGTGGGGGGAAATTGCAAAATATGGTGCCCGGGGGGGAATAGGTGATTGTGCCAATCCAAGTGGCGATTGCAGAACTGTTCATGGGCTGGATCCAGAGGACAATTGGACCGGATCTGGCCTGCGGGCCATAGTTTGCCAACCCCTGCTCTAGATGTTGCAGGATGACAACATTGACCATCCCTGTCCAATAGAAATGCTGGCTGCGAATGATGAGTGCTAGAGTCCAGCAACATATGGCAGGCCAAACTTTCTCCATCACCGGTATAGACAATTCTGAGCTAGCTGAATCAACGGTGTGGCTTGGTTGAAGACAACTCTTCCTATTTAAAATAAATATATATCCGGAGGGACTCATATTTCAGTCATCATTGGGAATGGCGAAGAGAGAGTGTTGTACCTTCACCTTTCAAGCACACACTTTAAAAAAGATCTTCAGGAGAGACTTAATAATTGCAAATGTCGAAAAACATAAAAATAGACAGGTCTTTTTTTTCTGGAAGGCTTTAACACCCCCCCTTTCTTTAACAAGCTTCTTCTGTCTTTCTTAATCAACTAAGAATAGGCTGTGATTACAGTCATCATTATGCAATTAATCACTATAATTACATTTTATTGGGGGTAATAGTTTAAAAATCAGTGAACATACTCTGTACTTTCGCTTGACTGGGAAACATTCTAGAGCCTGTCAAACAGGAGTTTCTCTGAAAAGTTCCATTGTTACTTCCTTTTCTTGTTGGCATTTGTTAAGGGGTTTCACCCCTTTGCTTTCCTTTTGCAGATATAGCACTTGTGGTAGAAATTGGGAATGGTTGACCATCCTGGTCCAAAAAGGACCTATGCAGTTAGAATTAGAATTCCAGATATTTGACATTTGTTTGTGTGAATGGTGTTTTCAGTTCAGGTCAGCCTCCATCCTTGTTGAACACTGGAAGATTCAGGACAGATAAAAGGAACACAGTTCATGGTTTAACTATGGAACTTGCTTCACCAGGGGCGATGACCATTCACTTAGCTTTAATAGAAGGTTGGACAAAATCAGGGGTCAGCAACCTAAGGCCCATGGGCCACAAGTGGCCCACAAGGGTTGTTTTACCAGCCCACAAGCCGCCCCCAAACTGAGCCGCCTGCTTGGCGAGTCCCTGTGCGCTGCGCTAAACCAGTGCAGCGCGGCATGGGGACTCGCTTCCGCAGGACTGTGTGACGGAATACTGCCTGATGATGATTCCGGTTCATCATGGGTTAACCTGTCACTCCCATGACAGGCAGGTGTTCCCTGGGAGGCGGAGCTAGACGGCGTTCTAAATGGAGGGGGAACAACCGTTGAAAGGCAGTTGGGGGTTGGGAGTTGGGGAAGTGGAGTGTTAGAGAGGGAGCAGGAGGTTAGGTAGATGGGAAGAAAGGTTATAACCGTTATTCTCAAGATGCAGGAGATGTATTAACATGTCTGTGTTATATGAAAAGAAGATAGGCGCTTTTAAGAACCAGAGAAATCCATGTTTTCAAGTTAAATAATAAAGTTAAATGTGCCTAAACATTCGTGGATTCTGGCAGCGTCTCAGTACCTTCAGAGGTGTGACTAAGAGTGACAAAGCTTTCCTGTGGAAGAGGAAACTGTTTGCTTTTTCTCCTGTCATACAAAGGGCTGGTTAGTGAAACCAAAGGAGCCACATAGTTGCCTAAGGGAGAGGCAAATTGTAGCAGTAGGGATCCATGGGAGGGAGACACCACTGGTGGCAATAGGTTTCAAACGCAGAGCCCTGAGGTACCCTGGGGACAAGTCCAATTTGGACACTGGAGGTTTTCTCCCATTTGTAGAGAAGCACAGGGAGAGCCTCTGTTGTTAAAGCAGTGAGGGGTGGGAAACGGGGAATCCCTCACAGTCTGCACAAACACAGATGCCGGAACTTGCGGGCGCATGTGCTCATGCACGCCTGTGATCCAGCCCACGGAGGGGGCTCCGTGGCAGTGAACCAGCCCAGGCAAGGTAAGCCTTGCCGAACCCTGGACAAAATGATGATAAGACAATAAATGGCTCCTAGCCACGAAGGCTATGCTCTACCTCCATGGTTGGAGGCAATAATGCTTCTTAATGCCACTTTCTGTCAGGTTTGGGGGAAGCAGCTCCCTCCCTCCCTTTGGCCTTGGATAAGCAGAACAAAGCAAAAAATAGTCTCTTGCCATTGAAATAGATTTTTATAATCCCAGTGAAAGAACAAAGAGTCTATTCTCGGAGTAAAGGTTCTCCCAATTAAGGTTTACACCCACTTCCCCACAAGTCACCCGAGTCACTTCCTCGTCTCGCAACCTGATCCCGCAACCACTTTGCTTTCTGTGCTGCCACTTTATCTGCTCGTCGTGGTCTTGGGCTGGGCGGATGTTGGCTTTCCAGCAAAAGAGAGTCTGTTAGCTCTCTCTCTCTCCCAGTTCTTTGTCTGCTAGCTGTTCACCACCCAACTTCCCAACTTCTGAACTAGGTCCCTCTGTGAACCACTGTTCCAAATCTATACTGTTTGAGGATGCCTGATCTGGAAGGAGCAACAGTGCCCCTTGGGACTGGTAGGGCTGGAGGCAGGGAGCCCACCATTAGGTGGCGCCAGAGCCACCGACAGCCTGAGCCAGAGCCTATGACAGGTGGAGCCAATTAATTCCAGTTTGGTCCCCATCCTTCTCCTTGCTGAGGCAACACGGAGACTTAAGAAGGAAGGAGCTGACAGGCAGTGCTCCCCCGCACCCCAAACAGGTTGCAAGGAAGAAGGCAGGGTGATCAAGGCAGGCTGTAGTTGGGAGGGCAAGGTCCCGATTTCCCCCACAGGCTGACCACCACTGGTCAGGAGGCTGTTTGCACATCTTCCATGTGACACCTAGTTTGGCCCTATGTTTCTTCTCTTGTCCAGTTGTAAGCGGAGGTGGCTTGGCTTCCTTTCCCTTCCCCCAAGTGCTGCCACGGAACCGAGAGCATCACACGAGTTCAGTTATGATAGACAAGATCACCCAGTAAGTCACGGAAATAGGATTTTGTGTACAAATCCAACCAGTTTTAAGGAAGGCTTTGACGAGTGGAACACAGAGGGAGAGAAATACCAACAGGAGCAAAGGTTTCTTATTTGAGTGTGTGTTCAGTTATAATGTCACTAAACTCTCAAAATGCAATGAAAGCCTTTCTAAAAAAAATAATACCCAGAAATGTTCAGATTCACGTTGTTAGATCAGAGGTTGAGAAAACCATTATAAGTTACTGTTTCTTTTCTTCTTCTTCTTCTTCTTCTTCTTCTTCTTCTTCTTCTTCTTCTTCTTCTTCTTCTTCTTCTTCTTCGCTCGTAAGAGCAATATACATATTCAGAAATTCCCTCAGGGGGAGGTGGCAAAGCATTTCGTAGCTCACCAGAAAGAAATTACAGTACATGAGATTATAATTACAGCACGTGAAAAAGGCGGTTGAATGTTCTTGTGGCGCTTCATCTGTCGGGTCTTGCGGAAGCTTCCCTTGTCTTGAAAAGCATTGAAAAATGTCTCTTTAGTGGAAAACGTGTACACAAAATGGATACAGTTGGCATGGAAATTTGTCCTGTGAAAACCTGCCAAAATCAAGTTGAAATAGATCGATGTCTAGTTACCGGTGAAACTGACACAGAATTCAGCTTAAAGTGATCTGTGCATTCCTGTCTTTCTTGGGGACATCCTATAAAGCTGAGAGTTTCAGACTTTGTACTCCTTATGCATACTTGAGATGGTTGAGAGTTACTGAGGCCCACCTGCCATAAAATGGGGGGGTTCGGGGGCAGAGCCAGCCACAAAATGGCAGCAGATGGAGGTGGAGTTTGGCATAATCATCTGGCAAGTCCTGACATCACTTTCTAATTCATCTATGGAATTCCCTAAATTATTTTCTGCTGCATTTTCCTTGTGGCAAGGAGTTCCACAGCTCATCCCATCAGCAGATAAGGTTGTGTGGGCAACCTGAACTCAATTCCATGCCATTTTCACTGGTACTCAGTTATGTAATGTGCAAACACCCCACGAGTGACAAATGGATGAATCTCATTTCTTCACATTTATTGCTCTGGACATGTGTTTCAGAATGAAGAAAATTAGCACCTCTGGCAGCTTTGGTTAAGCTTTTTTCTTTCTTACCAAAACAAACGTACAATGCTGTCAGGAAATCCGTAGCGTTTCTGGTGAACAGGGGCTATTGGCATATATCTGTAACACCCAGCTCCAGTATTCTGTCCCCTGCAACACATAGACTCTTCTGTCTTCTACCTAGCACAGAAGTTGTGTTTTTTAATAGCTCTGTAAATCAAATGTGCCCAGCTAATAATTTCTGTCTATGGACCAGAAGATTATTTATGGGAGGCAAAGCACTCTAGGAAATCCATCATTTTGTTCCTAAAACAAACTTGTAGGAAGCAGTTAAATCTTTTCTGGAGGAGAAACTTGCCCAGAAATTGTTTCCTCAAAAGGACAAAGGGAAGAATCGCAAGAGTAAACACGGATGCCCGTTTTTCATCTTTCTCTAAATTGTAGTTATAGCCACAAAAAGGGTAGGGTTGAACGAAATCAGTCTGTTTCTAGTCTGCCTCCCTTTCACACATGCTCACAAAGGTCCTTTTGGTCCTTTTTCGACATGAAACTGCAAAAATAAATGAGTAGATGAATTCTGCATGGAAATTTGTCGATAAATATGTACTGTAGTCTTCTTTCCACATTTCTCTCTCTGCTTTAAAAAGAATAAAAAAAGCTTTCAGGAAGTGTGAAACAGGAGAAATAACTAAGTCCTCGTCTGCACACTAGTCTGGTGGGGGCATGTTGTTGTTGTTTAGTCGTTTAGTCGTGTCCGACTCTTCATGACCCCATGGACCAGAGCATGCCAGGCACTCCTGTCTTCCACTGTCTCCCACAGTTTGGTCAGACTCATGTTGGTAGCTTCGAGAACACTGTCCAACCATCTCGTCCTCTGTCGTCCCCTCCTCCTTGTGCCCTCCATCTTTCCCAACATCAGGATCTTTTCCAGGGAGTCTTCTCTTCTCATGAGGTGGCCAAAGTATTGGAGCCTCAGCTTCACGATCTGTCCTTCCAGTGAGCACTCAGGGCTGATTTCCTTCAGAATGGATAGGTTTGATCTTCTGAGACCAAAATTCAAATTCACAAAAAACACAAATTCCTTAAGCATATGTATGTGGGAGAGCTTATTCTGTCTATAACAATACAGTAATCAAAACACGCCAATGAATTCTGGTGTTTTCTGGGAGAGGGAGCCATGCATAGTTTTATAAAGATCGGACAGCCCTCATCACTTCTCTAAACTAAATGCTGCAACCTTTCTTAACAGGGAAGTCACTTCATCTTATTCAGGAGATTCCCAAACTAAGGCCCGGGGGCCGGATGCGGCCCAATTGCCTTCTAAATCCAGCCTGCGGGCGTTCCAGGAATCAGCATGTTTTTACATGACTAGTAAAGGTAAAGGGACCCCTGACCATTAGGTCCAGTCGTGACCGACTCTGTGGTTGCGCGCTCATCTCGCATTATTGGCCGAGGGAGCCGGCATATAGCTTCCAGGTCATGTGGCCAGCATGACAAAGCCGCTTCTGGCAACCAGAGCAGCACGTGGAAACGCTGTTTACCTTCCCACTGTAGCGGTTCCTATTTATCTACTTGCATTTTGATGTGCTTTCGAACTGCTAGGTTGGCAGGAGCTGGGACCGAGCAACAGGAGCTCACCCCGTCACAGGGATTCAAACCGCCGACCTTCTGATCAGCAAGCCCTAGGCTCAGTGCTTTAGCCCGCAGCGCCACCTGGGTCCCATGACTAGAATGTGTCCTTTTATTTAAGATGCATCTCTGGGTTATTTGTGGGGCCTGCCTGGCGTTTTTACATGAGTAGAATGTGCCCTTTTATTTAAGACTAGTGTCATTCAGCCCATTTAATAAACGGGCGCTAGAACATTCGGCCTTTTTCGGTGGCAGCGGCGTGTGTGGGGCTTTTATTCCTTGTCTAATTGATTGTTCCTAATTTATCCCTAATTCCCCCCCCCGTTCCCAAACCCCAAGCCAAAGTCCCCCCCCTTTTTTTACCTTTACAGCCCGGGCTCGGCTGGGGGGTGCAGGGGGTATTTCTTCCTTTACCCCCTCTGAAGCTTGTGTTTGGAGTGCGGATCCCTCCCCACCCTGTTTTCGCGCACTTTTTGCGCCTGCCGTTTGGTTCCTAATTTTCCCCCGTCAATAGCGCTGCTGCTGCCAGGGCCCAGTGGCCGAATTCTGGCTCCTGGACGGCCCGGCCGGCTGCTCCGGGGTGTACGCCCAGTTTTTCGGGGGTGGGGGTGGGGTTGGCTCCCGCTACTTTTGTTGGCCTCCGCGGCTGTTTATCAGTCGCCTGCTGCGTCCGGGGGGGAGCTTTGCTGTCCGGGGGGCTTGCGCCCGCCCCGGCACTTTCTAAGGGTCCCACGGTTGGCGCTGAGCATTCGGTGGCCTCCCCGCGCCTTTCCTGGCCGTTCCGGCCCAGCGGGGGTCTCCCGGTTGCTTGCGCTGTTTGGGCCTCAATTTTGGGCCTGTTAGTGAGGAGAAGCCGGGGCCTCGATTTTTTGGTCGTCCCGGCTTCCTCCTCAGGCCCTTGGGCACGTTGAGAGAGGGCCTGCCCTGCTTAGAGGCCTTGCTGCCTGCTCCTGCCTTACACCTGGTGGCCTCTGTTTTAACTGCTTATTGAGCCAGTGCAGGGCAGAGGGGTGGGGTGGGTGTGTACGTGCAGTCTCTGCGTCCAAACCCTGTGTCCCTGGGGCACATGCTCAGTAGCGCAGAAAACGGGACACAGGGAATCTGGGTGCAGAGACACTTGCACTTTATTATATAGGATGCACCTCTGGGTTATTTGTGGGGCCTGCCTGGTGTTTTTACATGAGTAGAATGTGCCCTTTTATTTAAGATGCATCTCTGGGTTATTTGTGGGGCAGAGTAATTCATTCATATATATTTTTCAAAATGTAGTCTGGCCCACCACAAGATCTGAGGGACAGTGGACCGGCTCCCTGCTGAAAAAGTTTGCTGACCCCTGATCTTATTGATCATTTTTGGCTGCCTTTTTTCTGACGGTGTTGGTTGAGCCCCAATCCCTTCCCTCCCAAGCTGCAGCTAAACAGTATGGTTGAGATGAGATTCACTCTCTCCCCCCCAATCTCTCTGTGTGGTGTGACATCATCACGACATCACTGCATGTCGCATTTGGCCTGCCTCTGCAATGCCCAGCCAACTGAAATGAGGGTGGGAGGGGCAGCACTTACAACTGGCTTTTTGTTTCTTGCACAGTACTAAGAAGTGGGGGGGGGGGTTGTATTTATCTGTTCTTCCCTCTCATCCACAGCGAACATTCAGAGCTGCTGCAAAACCATCAGCTTCCTTTACCTTATTAACGCTGCTTTGAAAGTAAATCAAAAGAGCGTGGAGTATGAAGTGATGTAAAACTATGAAAACACCGTTCACTACAAAGACAGCCGGTCGCAGTAAAGTAAGAACTGATCTTTTCAGACATGAATGCACAATCAGATAACCCTGCTTCGCTTTTCCGTGTTGCGGAAGGGTTTGCGGAAATCAAAATGCTTCTTTTAATAGGCTGGCTGAGTTGCAAATACTTGTGTTTTTTTTCTTGAGAGATAGCACTGATTTTCTTCTTTCTTTATCAAAGAGCGAGTTAATAGACTCAGCACATTAGGAAATACATTCCATGCATATTGCATTGATAAATATTGCAGAATATCAATGGAGAGAGAGAGAGAAGCAG
This sequence comes from Zootoca vivipara, assembly GCF_965207765.1. NCBI lineage: Eukaryota > Metazoa > Chordata > Lepidosauria > Squamata > Lacertidae > Zootoca > Zootoca vivipara. The sequence goes on from NC_142587.1 coordinate 93,621,957, forward strand.
TTGCTTTTTTAAAAAAGTACATTGTTATGAGGTCCGTTCTTAACCTGAAACTGTTCTTAACCTGAGGTACCACTTTAGCTAATGGGGCCTCCCACTGCCACTGTTGTGCCGCCGCCGCCGCCGCCGCCAGATTTCTGTTCTCATCCTGAAGCAAAGTTCTTAAAGCGGAGTCTGTAACCTGAAACGTCTGTAACCTGAAGCGTCTGTAACCTGAGGTACCACTGTATAGGCATCCCCAAACTCAGCCCTCCAGATGTTTTGGGACTACAACTCCAATCATCCCTAGCTAACAGGACCAGTGGTCAAGGATGATGGGAATTGTAGCGCCAAAACATCTGGAGGGCCGAGTTTGGGGGTGCCGAAGCTAGTACAACATGGGTCGCCAAGGTAGTGCCCACCTGCAACACTCTGCCCACCAATACTTCCTATGAGACTGTGGAAGGTTTCAATATATATATATATATATATCCCCTCAAAAATATACAGTGGTAGCTCAGTTTGCGACAGCAATCCATTCAGGGGGGCAGTTGCTCGCCGAAGTGGTTGCTCCCCGAAGGCATGCTTCTGCACATGCGTGAAGCGCTGATAGAGCACTTCTGCGCATGCGTGAGATGCGCAGATCGCGTCTGCGCATCCGACGCCACAGAACCCGGATGTAAACACTTCCGGGTCCGCGGCGGTCAGAAACCGAAGCGGTCGCAAACGGAGACGGTCGCAAACCAAAGTTTGACTGTACTACACATGAGACGGTTGGTACTTTTTACTCAGTTCCTGTTTGATATAGAACTAGACAACTTTTAGAAGACATCTGAAGGCAGCTATGTATTGGGAAGTTTTATTATGTTTTTTATGTTTTCATATATGGTAGAAGTCACCCAGAGTGGCCAGGGATACATGTGGGGGTATAAATGATAACATTGTTGTTGTTGTTGTTGTTGTTGTTGTTGTTGTTGTTGTTGTTGTTGTCATCACCATAAACACAGCCCCTTAAACATACCCACATTTCATCGATTGCTACATTTCATTGGACATTCGTTCGTTCTCCATGCATTCTGATCATAGTGGGAGGTGATACAGGAGTCCTTTCCCTTAAGGATGGGGCAGGGGGAGTTGAAACGCTATATGAAAACATTAACATTCTCTAGGGTTGCCATATTTTGAAGAGCAAAAAATAGGACACATTTCCCGACTTCTACTTTTAACTATGGATCGCTATGACGACTCTCATTTTACATGAAAAAGAGGGTGTGTCCTGGGAAAAGAGATGACATTTTTTCCCCTTTCTTCGATGAGTGTTCCAAGGTGACTCTGTGGGAATCCTGAGTAAAAAGGTAAAAGGTAAAGGACCCCTGGACGGTTAAGTCCAGTCAAAAGTGACTATTGGGTTGCGGAGCTCATCTCGCTTTCAGGCTGAGGGAGCAGGCTTTTGTCCGCAGACTAAACAGCTTGGACAGTCACATGGTAGGCAGGACTAAACTGCTTCTGGCGCAATGGGACATCATGACGGGTGCCAGAGCACATGGAAATGCTGTTTACCTTCCTGCCGCAGCGGTATCTATTTATTTTCTTGCACTGGCATGTTTTCGAACTGCTGGGTTGGCAGGAGCTGGGACAAAGCAACAGGAGCTCACCCTGTTGCACAGATTTGAACCACTGACCTTCCAATCAGCAAGCCCAAGAGGCTCAGTGAGTACACATGGATTGGATCAGACTGTACACCTGTATTGCCAGAGGAAGCCTTGCTCAGGGATGCAGCACCTGCTTTTTGTGAAACCAGAATACGGCAGCTAGACTGGTGACTGGGAGCGGCCACCGAGACCACATAACACCAGGTTTGAAAGACCTACATTGGCTCCCAGTACGTTTCTGAGCATAATTCAAAGTGTTGGTGCTGACCTTGAAAGCCCTAAACGGCCTTGCCCAGTAGATGTGAAGGAGTGTTTCCACCCCCATCATTCAACCCGGACACTGAGGTCCAGCACTGAGGACCTTCTGGCGGTTCCCTCACTGCAAGAAGCGAAGTTACAGGGAACCAGGCAGAGGGCCTTCTCGGTAGTGGCGCCTGCCCTGCAGAACGCCCTCCCATCGGATGTCAGAGAAATAATCTGATGTTTAGAAGAAATCTGAAGGTAGCCCTGTTTAGGGAAGTTTTTAATGATTGATGTTTTAATGTATTTTTAATCTTTTGTTGGAAGCTGCCCATAGGCGGGGTAGAAATAACAAATGATGGTGATGGTGATGATGATGATGATTCCAGGTTTACGGAGCTCAATGGGATATCATCACCATTGTTATTAGGGTTGCCAATGACTGTTCACCATGATAACATCATCGTCACCATCAAATGGAATTTCCATCACTACCTGAATTGGTTTTTGCCTCTACAACTCCGGCACGTCGAAGACTTGTTTGTCACTGCATCACCTTCTCAGGGATGTTTGTTACTTTCCCGCCTTCTCAGAAAACAGCCGTGCTCAAACCTGAACTGATGTTTTCGGGGCTAAAGTGTTAACTTCTCTGTCACATATTTCTCCGCAAATGTGTGCTGTAAAGATCACTAATGATCACGTTCTGAGATGCCCTTGGTAGTTCTTTTTTTTATATGTATAAAAGCCTCTGGCACATTCGCGCTGCAGCATATATTATTCCACCCCCCCCAACCCCCCGTTCTTGCTATTAGGAGATATTTGCTTCTTTTAATCTCTGCACAGCAGGCCGGCATGGAAGTTGGGGGACACAGAGAGATGTAGGGAAGAAAATGAGAAGGCGGACGGCCTCGTTTTATCTTCCTTCAACATAGCATAGCATCACAGAAGTGGAAGTGGAGTTAAGCCCCATTGAATACAGCAGGACTTCTATCCGAATTAAGCAATCAAAGGCTATCCCTGTGGGACAAGAATGTTATTCTGCGTAATGTTTAATCTGAGGCTGAAATTCTCGCACACTTACTTGGGAGTAAGTTGTGTTGAAGACACCGGGACTTAACTTCCGAGTAAGGGCTGGAAGAAAATCAGTTTGCCTTTAACAAGTGAACATGCCTAATTTGAATTTTCCAAAACAATATGGAAACTGAAACACAGCTGCTCTTCAAAATTCATAGTTCCTTTAATTTCACAATTCGCACTGCTCCAGCCAAGCAATGTGCCTACAAATACATACAAAAATGTATTCTATTCTGCTTTGCAAAATTGCATCAATAAGGTATTAGGCAAAATTGCATTAAAAGGTGTGTTTATATGGGGAGGGGACGCGGGTGGTGCTGTGGTCTAAACTACACACACAGAGCCTAGGGCTTGCCGATCAGAAGGTCGGCATAAAATAAAATAATATAATAAAAAAGTGTAAGATGGTATAAAAATGGTAAGAATATAAGAACATTTAGGTAAAAGATTTCAGAATTCAGGTAAAATAAAATAAGCAGGAGAAGCTAATGTCAAAACAAACCAGAAGAGGAGGTTGAGGGACATCAAAGGAGGGAAGGGGGAGAGATTTGGATTTACATATTTCTTCTTGTGATGCCGACGACTATGTTCCCTATAAAATTGTAAATTCAATGCAATATATTTTTTTAAAAAAACTTAGTAGGTACTCATCAGCTGACCATTCTAACTTTTTAAGAGTGACAGACTATAGTGTTGTTGTTTAGTTGTTTAGTCGTGTCCGACTCTTCGTGACCCCATGGACCAGAGCACGCCAGGCACTCCTGTCTTCCACTGCCTCTGTTGTTTGGTCAGACTCATGCTGGTAGCTTCGAGAACACTGTCCAACCATCTCATCCTCTGTCATCCCCTTCTCCTTGTGCCCTCAATCTTTCCCAACATCAGGGTCTTTTCCAGTGAGAGCCAGTGTGGTGTAGTGGTTAAGAGCGGTAGACTCGTAATCTGGGAAGCAGGGTTCGCGTCTCTGCTCCTCCACATGCAGCTGCTGGGTGACCTTGGGCTAGTCACACTTCTTTGAAGTCTCTCAGCCCCACCCACCTCACAGGGTGTCTGTTGTGGGGGAGGAGGGGAAAGGAGATTGTTAGCCGCTTTGAGACTCCTTCGGGTAGTGATAAAGCGGGATATCAAATCCAAACTCCTCCTCTTCTTCTTCTTCTTCTTCTTCTTCTTCTTCTTCTTCTTCTTCTTCTTCTTCTTCTTCTTCTTCTTCTTCTTCTTCTTCTTCCAGGGAGTCTTCTCTTCTCATGAGGTGGCCAAAGTATTGGGGCCTCAGCTTCAGGATCTGTCCTTCCAGTGAGCACTCAGGGCTGATTTCCTTCAGAATGGATAGGTTTGATCTTCTTGCAGTCCATGAGACTCTCAAGAGTCTCCTCCAGCACCATATCAGCACTTATCAGCTGACCATTCTAACTTTTTGAGAGTGACAGACTATAGTAGTAATTATTATTGTTGTTGTTATTACTGAGAAGGCATAAATTGCAGCAGATGCCTGATTTGCACATGAACATTCTCCAATCTGCGTATGCTATAATCAGCATTTCGCCGTACATCGTTATGTTGGCCACAATCCAAAACTGAGCTAAACATGCTGCAGCCCACTGATTTCAATGGGCTTTAATATGCTTCGCTCCATGTATGACTGCAGCTTTTGTCTTGTGGAATGTGTTATCCCCTTGTGGGATGTGTAGTCTATCTGCTCCACTGACTGGTGCAGACACAACGCTGAGTTAAGAAGAGCAAGCTGTCCAGAGTTTGAGCCTCTGGGCTATGATTAAGGTTTTTTTTGTAGCTTGCAGGTGGCTTTGGGAACAAAAATAAAACCATCACGAGATCTTGCAATGATATACTTTCAAGGTCTATTTTCTTGAAATGGCAAGGCTTCTCTGCACCTGAGCTGGCAAATATAGACCAGGTACAGGGGTACAGTTCTGAAATCAATGTGAGAAGCCCATTTAGACACGGGAGAATTTTGTGTACTTTTTTTGGGGGGGGGGCACATTTTCTCTCTGGCCACACAGGCGTGCTGTGCATTCTTTGAAACTCCGGCACACACGCAACGCCCCCAGATCTGGCTGCCGTGTTTGATTAAATTAGGCTAAAAATAAAACGAGCTTTCATTATGACTCAGAAGGGTGATTGGTTCTGACAAATCAGCAGCCGAACTGATTTGATGCTGTCCCTCAAAGACGAACACACAAGCTCGTGAGTCACGGCGCAAGTTGTGCAAGTGGGATGCTGAGCCCTGGTGTCGCCCATCCTGCCTCCAGTGTAAACTTTGACTCAGGACCTGCAGCAGCTGGCAAAGCAATTGCTCGTGGTGGGAAAAGGCACACCATGACCCCCAACTGGAATGGTACAGAAGCATAGATGCACTTCCATTTTATATGCATACAGTCGACGCACAACTGGCGCACATTTAACTTGTGCAATTGGAGGCTGGTCAGTATGCAATTGCACAAATTAAATGCCTGCAAGGCGGGAGGAATATCCGCAGACAGCCCAATGATCTCCAGGCTTCCTCAGTGGCCAACAAAAGGCCATCTTGTGGGGAAGGTGTGTGTGAAATTGGTGGCAGGGAAATGGAAAATAATCAGGGAGGTGGATGGAATAGAGTAGTTCAAAAAGATGAACTCAGGCTTCCTCAACCTCGACCCTCCAGATGTTTTGAGACTACAATTCCCATCATCCCTGACCACTGGTCCTGCTAGCTAGGGATCATGGGAGTTGTAGGCCAAAAAAATCTGGAGGGCTGAGGTTGAGGAAGCCTGATGTAACTATCAACTCGCATCTGAGCTTGCTTATTTCCTCCTCCCTCCCAATCCACTTTCCTTTAGTGTGGTGTCTTTCTCGATTGTGAACTTGAGACCTCTTGCATGCAAAGGAGGTATGCGCTATGGACGTTAGCAATATGTATTATGTGTTCCACAATAGCTTGCATGCAAACTACTATTTTATGCATACGGATTGGGGGCTGTTATTTTTTATTGAGCGGTCTATAAATCTTGTTGAATAAATAAATGAATATTAAATAATTAACAGCTATTTAACCATTCAGTGCTATATACGCCTACTCAGAAGACCCACTGAGTTCAGTAGCACTGATTCCAAGGTTTGTGAGAATAAGACCTCAGCCTAAATGGAAGAATAAAATAAAATTTCCACGGGGATGGGAGATGGCGGGGGGAGGCATTTCAAATGCAGCTATTGTGAAGTTGCGCCATGGAAGTCAAATCTAAGCACAGCACCATTCACATTAAGAGTTTGTCAGATCTGGCAATTAAAAGGGGAGTCTGATCTACACGATATATAAATATTTGTGAGTGTGATTATACTGGTAAAATGATCAAGGGGCTGCCTCACCTTTCTCTCACACAAAAAAAAGAAAAGCGCTGAAGTGTTTGGGGATGTTTTATTTCAACAGAAAGTGTTGGGGCCCAGGGAAGGCCTGTGTTTATAAAACTATTTATGGTGTTGAGAGATGGATTCCCCCCCCCCCCCCACACACACACTCCCTCCTGTTCTCATAATACTGGCGGCAAAAGAAAAAGAAGAAAAATACTGCTTCATACGGCACATAATTTAATGGACAGGATTTTCTAACGTAAAATCTGGGAACCAGCTTAGATGGTGTTTTTGAAATGCTTTCATCCATGCAGAAGGGGTTAGGCTTTTCGATGGCTTTAAGCTACAATAGCTAAATTGAACCTCCATTTTTATATGTAGCACACCTCTGATGATGATGATGATGAAGAGTTTGGATTTGATATCCCGCTTTATCACTACCCGAAGGAGTCTCAAAGCGGCTAACATTCTCCTTTCCCTTCCTCCCCCACAACAAACACTCTGTGAGGTGAGTGGGGCTGAGAGACTTCAGAGAAGTGTGACTAGCCCAGGGTCACCCAGCAGCTGCACGTGGAGGAGCAGGGAAGCGAACCCGGTTCCCCAGATTACGAGTCTGCCGCTCTTAACCACTACACCACACTGGCTGAAGACAAGCCATCATAGCTATGGTGTGCCTCAACAGCTAGAGGCTGTCAGTTGCTGGGTACCACCGAAGGGAAGAGAGCTTCTGTGGCCAGACTCTGCTTGAGGGTTCCCAACTGGTATCTATCTGGGCCTTGTGAGAACAGGATGCTGGACTAGATGGGCTGTTGGCCTGATCCGGCACACTCTTCCTGTGTACTTAGGGAATGCTTTTCTCCTGACTGTCCAGAGGTATTTGGTGGCTGCTGTTACAAATCAGAGGGAGCAATGTCCCTGAAAACCCGTGGGTGGGAATTGCTGGTTGGGGAGAGTGAACTTCTAGTCAGGTGGGCATCTGGGTGGGCACGGTGAGAAGATGATTAAATCCTGCTCCCTGGGCTGCCCGGTACTGTTGCCAGGTGCAGCCAATGCAAGATGCCAGCTAATGGGTTGGTGGGTGTGGTTTGGAGAAACCCCTTGTGAGCCAATATGGGTAGAGGGTCTTCTAGCAGGCAGAGGGCCTTCTCAGTAGTCATGCACACACTGTGAAATGCCCTCCTGACAGATTTCAAGGAAATCAAGGTTGTCAGGTTGAATCCTGACAAGATAGAAGTACTATTTGTGGGGGACAGGAGGCGGGCAGGTGTGGAGGACTCCCTGGTCCTGAATGGGGTAACTGTGTCCCTGAAGGACCAGGTGCACAGCCTGGGAGTCATTTTGGACTCCCAGCTGTCCATGGAGGCACTGGTCAATTCTGTGTCCAGGGCAGCTGTCTATCAGCTCCATCTGGTACGCAGGCTGAGACCCTACCTGCCTGCAGATTGTCTCGCCAGAGTGGTGCATGCTCTAGTTATCTCCAGCTTGGACTACTGCAATGTGCTCTATGTGGGCCTACCTTTGAAGGTGACCCGGAAACTACAACTAATCCAGAATGCAGCAGCTAGACGGGTGACTGGGAGCGGCCGCCGAGACCACGTAACACCGGTCCTGAAAGATCTACATTGGCTCCCATTATGTTCCCGAGCACAATTCAAAGAGTTGGTGCTGACCTTTAAAGCCCTAAATGGCCTCGGTCCAGTATACCTGAAGGAGTGTCTCCACCCCCATCGTTCTGCCTGGACACTGAGGTCCAGCACCGAGGGCCTTCTGGCAGTTCCCTCGTTTCAAGAAGCCAAGTTGCAAGGAACCAGGCAGAGGGCCTTCTCGGTTGTGGCACCCGCCCTGTGGAACGCCCTCCCATGAGATGTCAAAGAGAAAAACAGCTACCAGATTTTTAGAAGACATCTGAAGGCAGCCCTGTTTAGGGAGGCTTTTAATGTTTAAGAAATTAGTGTATTTTATTTTTCTGTTAGAAGCTGCCCAGAGTGGCTGGGGAAACCCAGCCAGATGGGTGGGGTATAAATAATAAATTATTATTATTATTATTATTATTATTATTATTATTATTATTATTATTATTAGCTCATGGGCCAGAGGTTCCCCAACTCATTCTAAATAGTAGAGCATAACTGTATAAGATGGGTAGCTCAGTTACAGAATGGTTACAGAATGGTGTTGATAATGCCAAGGTTGCAGGTTCGATCCTGGACAGCTGCATATGCCTTCATTTCAAAGAGTTGGACTAGATCAGGCACCTCCAAACTCAGCCCTCCAGCTGTTTTGGGACTACAACTCCCATCATCCCTAGATAACAGGACCAGTGGTCAGGGATGGTGGGAATTGTAGTCCCAAAACAGCTGGAGGGGATGCCTGGACTAGATGATCCTCAGCGTCCCTTCCAACTCTATGGTTCTATTCTTCTCTATTCTAAAGTTGCAAACTACTACCTTTGCACTCCCCTTCGCTCTCCTCCTTTGCTTTTCTGTTCACCGCTCCCCACAACCTGTCGTTTTACTTCGCAGAGTAAACTTCCGCTTACTCCTCGTCTCCTAGCGATGTCCTTGTTCTCCAAAATGGCTCACCCTGGATTTGTGCCGCACTCCCAGCCATTTAATATCTCTGATCAGGGTATGCAAATGAATTCAGATTGGATTCCTGCTATCTACATCTGGCATGTCTCATTGCATTATCATATCGCTGATGTATGGCTTGATGCTACATGACACCTTTTAATGCCACACGAACTGAGTTGGCAGCCGTGCAAAGGGAAGGGCTTGCACACGCTCGCTCGCTTGCTCACACACACACACACACACACACACACACACACACAGGTTTCCATCACCCTTTCTTTCTTTCTGATGGGCCTTCTGATAGTCTAAGACAAACTGATCTGATGGGGAGGGAAGCAAACAGCGAATGTTTGAAAGGGAAGGCAGCTTTGTCTTCATTCCGCTTCCAGCGCCGCTCGTTCGTAAACGTCTGTGTGAGAATTCACTTAATGTTAGAGCTGGGCAAATTCTCTGTCAATTGTCACCAACGTTTGTGAAGCCTCCCTGCAAAGTGCCCTCCCCTATCTGTATTCTGCTCTGGTCAGACCTCACCTGGAGTACTGTGTCCAGTTCTGGGCACCGCAGTTCAGGAAGGATACTGACAAGCTGGAACGTGTCCAGAAGAGGGCAACCAAAATGGTCAAAGGACTGGAAACGATGCCTTATGAGGAATGGCTTAGGGAGCTGGGTATGTTTAGCCTGGAGAAGAGAAGGTTAAGGGGTGATATGATAGCCATGTTCAAATATATAAAAGGATGTCATATAGAGGAGGGAGAAAGATTGTTTTCTGCTGCTCCAGAGAAGCGGACACAGAGCAATGGATTCAAACTACAAGAAAGAAGATTCCACCTAAACATTAGGAATAACTTCCTGACAGTAAGAGCTGTTCAGCAGTAGAATTTGCTACCAAGGAGTGTGGTGGAGTCTCCTTCTTTGGAGGTCTTTAAGCAGAGGCTTGGCAGGCATATGTCAAGAATGCTTTGATGGTGTTTCCTGTGTACGTAAGGCTCCTCTTGATTCCTGCAAACTGTCACTACGAGAGTAAGCATCAGAGCTGCAACAAAATGTTGCAGTGCAGAATGTGCAGTGCTTCAGTCAACCAGTCACACCTTCCTCCAGAGCAGTCCATTCAGTTTCCCATTCCTCCTCCCAACAGCCAGCCAGCTTTCTGGTGCCACTAAGTATACTAAGCCATCACTGGATTGTGTTTTTGGGGGGTGAGGGGGGTTATATCCCCCCATAAATATATTTCCCCATGCTTTCTGATATCTCCCTCTCAAGAGGCAACACTCACCTCTGAACATTGGAAATAGTATTCACAATCAAGATACCCCAACGCTTGAAGATAACACTTGAAAGATTGGATGCGAAAGCCGACAGAGGATTGTTAGGAAAAGCAATAAAATGTGACTATCTCTTATGAACTGGTACATCTTCTCTCCCCCCCCCCCTTCCTGCCTGACATTACATCCTTGCATCTGTCATGTCCTTTTTCTTACAAACACATTCATCAAAAGCTCCCTCTGCCAATAACGGCTGAGCCACTTGTGCTGGCCAGATTTATCATAAAATTCTTTCCTGTCTCTTTTGGGGTTGTCATCTGGGGAAAGGAAGTAAATGCCACCACACCGCACACAGTCGCTAGCTTCTGTCTCACTTTGGAATCCAGAAGTGGGAGTGTTCATTCAGAAACTGCATTCACATGGCAGTTTATTCCATTTTTGTGACGTTCCCCTGTTTCCAGCAACTGGTATTGTTGCCTCCGAAAATGGAGGCAGAGCATAGTCATTATGGTTGGTAGCCTTCGATAACCCTACCCTCCATGAATTTGTCAGATCCTCTTTTAAAGCCATCTGAGCTTGTGTCCAACACCACATCTAGTGGGAGGGAGTTCCTGAAATATACTCAGGGTCCTGTAGTGATTTCCTGTTCTTTATTGCAGCTTGTAAAACGGTGAATGAATCTTTCCCCAAAACGTCTGCTATATATACATTATTTAAACAATGGCCCCTGCGTGATTGGCTAATTCCGGGCTGCTCCTGTATGCCAATCAGGTTGCGGATTCACTTCCTCCAGAAGCCTGATTGGCTGCTCCTGCAGGCCAATCAGGTCGTTGATTCACTTCCACCTGGAGCTGGATTGGGTGGCTCCTGCGGACCAGTCAGACTGCTGCATTCTGGATCCTATTGTTCTAGGATTCAGCTCAGTACATAACAGTTCCATAGGCTAACAAGGCACAAAGGTATTTCTTTGGTCTGCCCTGAACGTGCCCGACATCCAGCTTCCCTTCCCTACTTCCAGGGACTTCCTGGTAACTTCCGTGTCGTTTTCTCACTGGGTTCTCTTTAACTTAGATCAGCATCCTGCACCCCTCTTTAAGAAATAAAACCCCAAAATGACTCTTTTGCATTGCGCTGGGGGGGGGGGATATGAAGAGCTACATAAATGGTTTGTTTTCTTAGGAACAACACAGCAAACTCGCGCAGGATTTCTCAAACTATTTACATTTCTCCCTGCGTGTCCCCAAATCACCCAGCCGCTGCAATGTCTCTTTTTATTATTGCTTCTGGGAGCGATTTATGAGTTCTTAGAAGAAGAAGAAAATCTCACTCCTGTGTTTCCACTATTTAGGAACATAAATAGTGCGAGGAGACTAGGTCTGGCGTTATTAAGGCCTCGCCCGAGGCATTGAGTAAAACCTACGAGACAGCGGAGGGGGGAAAAGAGAGGAAACAAATGGAAGTGGTTACAAAACAACCACTCTTCCCCCCACACACACCTGGGGAAACTGCTCAGGGAGAATGCCTTTGTTCAAGGATCACACGGCAAATGCTCAGGATAGAAAAGCTTTTGAGGAAGCCCAAGGATTTTTTTAATGAGGGGCTAATTGGGGGCTTCTCAACATTAGGGATGGAAAAGTTTCAGGGTCACATTCCCTTGCGGGCTGCTGAGGTAGAAATTCTGCAATATCCATTATCAGGAAAGCCAGCTTCATGAACGCTCAGGTACAACATGACCACAAAACGAGGAATAACCAGTTTTAAGAGGAGACTAATGCTGATTGCTGTAGGGAAAAACAACTAACAGGTTAAAAACTACATGGTTTTTAGAAGACATCTGCAGACCCACCAAGTGTTCCTATTTTCCAAGGACAGTCCCAGATTTACAGAAGCCGTCCTGGTTTCTGATTTGATCCTGGAATGTCTTGCTTTTCCTTAGCAAGTCCTTATTTTCATCAGAGAAATGTTGGAGGGGAGGGAGTTAGGCAACCCTGAACAAGGAGATAAGTAACTATACTGTATAATGTTTAATGTTTTATTATGTTTTATATATATGGAAGCTGCCCAGAGTGGCTGGGGCAACCCAGTCAGATGGACGTGGTACAAATAATGAAACTATTATTATTATTATTATTATTAGTAGTAGTAGTAATGAGGCCTCTATGCACAGCAAAAATTTGGGTTAAATCAGTGTTTTCAAGGATTGTGGTTGCATGAGGAGGTGAGGAGGTGTTGATGTGTCAGGAGGTGGCTAGCTGGAGAATAAGCTGCTGAAAGAACATGTTTTTGTTTTTTTCCTGTGCTGAATAAAAAGCCTGACTATTTGAGAATCTGATTCGAGCCTCTGCACTAAAGCCACGTAGGGAATTTCCCCCCTTCCAAGATGCATATGGAAGTGATGGGCGGAGCAAGAGGCAAAGTGGGCGGAGCAAGGGTGTGGCTTTCTTGCAGCCATGCAGAAGCTGGACCAAGCTCAGCCTCCTTAGCCAGCCACCTCCTGCCAACCTTCTTTCTTGAAACTAGTCCTGGAATTGGCAGCAGCAGGCTATCTGCTTCTTCCCCCTCAGCCTCAGTGCTGCCCTTGGAGAACTCTGCAGGGAGGAGAGTGGAGACAAAACAAGAATAGGCTCTGGCGCCACCTACAGTTGGGCTCCCTGCCTTTTGCCCTACCAGTCTCAATGGGCAACAGCCGCCACTGAGTGGAATTACTTCTTGGTAACCCAGAGGGTAGGGAAGCTCAAGCTCAAGGACCAAATGCCTCTCTATTTGAACCCTGGGACTCTCTTCCAGGCCACATGCCCACTTGCCAGCCACCCCTTTATTGTTTTTTTGTGTGTGTGGCTGGAGCATGTCCTTGAATTCTGCAAATGCCCTTTGCTTTTGTCCTGATGCATTGAGGAACTCTGATAAAACCTCTTGCTCGCCTGGGCGGAGGATAACAAGAGGGGCATGTGAGTATATATAGAAATCAGACTACTGTACAAAGCTGAAATTTGCATTCATTGCCCCACCCATCTTTTGCAATGAAGGAAATGCAGTCCTGCTTTAACTACTTCAGAGAGTCTCCGAATCCTGTCCTGGCATCCTTAAAACCACGTGAGGATTTATTAAATTTCCCTGCTATTTTTTTAATAGTTTGAAACTGCTGTGCTTTGGGATGTCAGGTGGTTAAGAATACAAAGCCAGTGAGAGCGCTGCAAAAAATGATCACCAGGGACTACAATGCATAATAAGGTATATAAATAAGTGTCACGCCAAATTCTTATAAAGGAACACAAATCGAGGCCTGCGCCGTTCCCCCCTTCCCTCCGTAATGGCTTTGTGGGAAAGCCCATGTCGCTTTGCAAAGAGCTCCGAGTACAATGGGGACCCCCTGCAGATACTGAAATTTTGCAAACCGTGGGACACGGGAGCCTACAGAGAAGTGAAAGCGCAGGTTTAATGGCATTTTAAATGTTATGACTCTACAGAAGGCCAAATCTGCAATATAATCCCTTTTCAGAATTCTTTATGCACTGCGAGACAGGCGGGAGCTCTCGCTCTGCTCTGTAAATCTGACTGTGACCCAGCAAAGATCAAGTGCTGATGGGTAAGGAAAGGGCTGCTGTTAAGGGAAACTGCTTGCAAAATGAGAGCTCAGAGGGCAATTACCGTCCGTGTAGCTCCAGGCTTTGGTCTGCATTGTGTTAAGCCTGAAGAGCAACTGGCAGTTATGCACGTTCCCGGTTCCAATGCCACAGAATCAGGGGAGCAGGATGGGACCCCAAGGGCCGTCTAGTTCAACCCCCCCTGCAATTATCCAAACTGTTATACACCACCCCAATCTCTGAGCAGGGACACGGGTGGTGCTGTGGGTTAATCCACAGAGCCTAGGGCTTGCTGATCAGAAGGTCGGCGGTTCGAATCCCCATGACGGGGTGAGCTACCGTTGCTCGGTCCCAGCTCCTGCCAACCTAGCAGTTTGAAAGCACATCAAAGTGCAAGTAGATAAATAGGTACCGCTCCAGCGGGAAGGTAAACAGCATTTCCGTGTACTGCACTGGTTTGCCAGAAGTGGCTTAATCATGCTGGCCACATGACCCGGAAGCTGTACACCAGTTCCCTTGGCCAGTAAAGCGAGATGAGCGCCGCAACCCCAGAGTCGTCCGCAACTGGAGCATCCAGGGGATCCAGGCAATTACTTGGGGTTCGGTTTCCTCAGAACGAAGGTCAAGGGAGACTGTGGTGTCTTCAGGATATGTGTTTTTATTTGCATACATAAGAGGGAGGGGCTCACAGCATTAACACCCCAACAGATATAACTTCTCCATTAGTCACAGTCTGGTTCCAGCACAGAACAGTCATGGCTTGGTGTCTCCAGATTCTGGCCTGCTTCCTGCCCAGCTCATACAGGAACACTACCTCTATTCATAGCTGCCAAGTCTCCAGTTTTCCCTGGGAAATCCCCGTTTTTCCAGCTGTTCCTAGCTGAAAAAATGGATTTTTTTTGTTTTTTCCCCGGTTTATTCTGGCGCGGAGGCCATTTTGGAACTGGGCGGAGCATGCTCAGAAGTGACTTTTGATGCTGCTCTGCCCAGTTCCAAAATGGCTGCAGTGCGACTTCTGGTGCGGCGGCCATTTTGGAACTGGGCAAAGCAGCATCAAAAGTCACTTCTGAGCATGCTCCGCCCAGTTCCAAAATGGCGGCAACGCTACTTCCGGTCTGCTATTTCCGGCCCGGTCCCTTATTTCTCTGACAGCAACTTGGCAGGTATGCCTCTATTGTTCTTTTACCTAACAGCTAGGTGGGGGTGGGGTGGGGTGTAAAGTCCCATCCATTTACCCAGAGGGCACCATCCACTTAGTTGTAACTCTTGCAACCTAGTCGATTCTTTTGGGATGCTGATGAGGATGCTTAAGTGGCCAGCTAAGGCCACTGACTTACAAAGAAACCTTTCTGACCAGTCCAGCAAAATCCTCCTGTCCATTTCTCACCTCACTGGGATGAATGGCAAAGCATACAGAAAGCCTAGAATTTTATACTCTTTAAATGTGAATTTTTCACCCTTTTTTTTAAGTTGCAGAAAATGGGACAAACCCAAGAACTTTCAGTGCATCCTATGTTCATTCAAGCTGTGTGCTATATTCATCTACACATGTCTGTTAGTGAGGAAAAAATAAAAAAATCCTCATAACACAGAGAAATATGATTCATACTGTCACCTATTTTTACTATTTTATATAAGCTGGTCTGGCCTTGCTATTATTTTTATCCTCGCCTAAACTTAGCATCAGTCGAGCTTCTGTGGAACCTTTGTAGAACTGAGTGCTGATGATGTCACCAGCCTTGGAAACCATCTGAATGGCAACAGTGTGACAGAGCAGATTGTACTGGGGAGACTTGGGTTCAAGCCCCTCCTCACTGGGTGACATTGGGCCAATTACTATCTTGCACCCCAATCTACAGCTCGGGTTTGTTTTTTGGGTAAAAGAAGAAAACTGCATATCGATAAATATAACTACAGTGGTGCCTCGACTTACTAATTTAATCCATTCCGAAGGCACCTTCGTAGGTCGAAAAATTCGTACAGTAAGTTGAAAAGTTCCATTGGAAATGCGATTTCCCATAGGAATGCATTGGAAACGGAAAAATCCGTAAGTCGAAGCAACCCTATCTAAAAATCCGTAAGTCGAAAAATCCCGAGCTAAAACCGCTGCGGTTTGCTTTCGAATGTCGAGACATTCGTAAGTGTGTGGCCATTACCCCCATTCGTAAGTCGAAAAATTCGGTTGTCAAGTCGTTCGTAAGTCGAGGTACAACTGTATGTACACATAGCTGTGAATAATCCCCACTGAACATATGAGCTAAATTCTTAGTAGACCTATAGGATCAGACTGTGATGTCCAAAAGACATTGGGTTTGGATCCAGGCTAATTTCGTTGAAGTTCCTTTGTATTTATTTACACGAGACATGTGTTCATGTCATAGCTAACGTCGCCTACTGATTTCAATGAGACCTATGCTCAGCTAAGTTACTCTTATGGACATTATCTTCTCAAATAATTTTTTAATGCAGCTATCCCAAGGACTGGAAAAAAATTGCCACATACATACATACATACGTGTGTGTGTGTGTGTGTGTGTGTGTGTGTGTGTCTGTCTGTGTGTGTGTGTGTGTGTGTGTGTGTGTGTGTGTGTGTAATATAATATAATATTGTTGTAGGCATCACACTGTAGTTTCAATGGCCGCCAGTAGGTGGCCACAGCAACTGCAGCATGATAACAGACCAGCAGTCAGGCAAGCGTCATGGTTGGCAGGCAGGCCAGGTGAGTTGTTAATGGAGGAGCAGCATTTAAAGGAGGGTGGGAGGTGCTTCAGAGAGATCAGCAAATTGCTCTCTGAGGCGGCCCCTCTGTTAAATGTTGCTGGAGCGAGGGGGGAGCATAAACACTGCCTGGACCCAAAATTCCTGCCATCGCTGGGACATAGGAACATGGAACATAGGAACTTAGACCAGGCATAGGCAAACTAAGCCCTCCAGATGTTTTGGGACTATAACTCCCATGATCCCTAGCTAACAGGACCAGTGGTTAGGGATAATGAGAGTTGTAGTCCCAAAACATCTCGAGGGTTGAGTTTGCCTATACCTGCCTTAGACCATTAGAGTATCTAGCTCAGTATCGTCTGCATTCACTGACAGTGGCTTTCTCCAGGGTTATAGACAGGGGGATATTCCTACCTCTACCTAGAGATGCCAGGGTTTGAACCTGGGACCTTCTGCATGTAAGGGAGATGCAGTAATGCTGAGGTACAAGATTTTGCTGTTAGAATCATAGAATCATAGAGTTGGAAGAGACCACAAGGGCCATCCAGTCCAACCCCCTGCCAAGCAGGAAACACTATCAAAGCTTTCCTGACAGATGGCTGTCAAGCCTCTGCTTAAAGACCTCCAAAGAAGGAGACTCCACCACACTTCTTGGCAGCAAATTCCACTGTCGAACAGTTCTTACTGTCAGGAAGTTCTTCCTAATGATTAGGTGGAATCTTCTTTCTTGTAGTTTGAATCCATTGCTCCGTGTCCACTTCTCTGGAGCAGCAGAAAACAACCTTTCACCCTCCTCTATATGACATCCTTTTATATATTTGAACATGGCTATCATATCACCCCTTAACCTTCCATGGGCGTACCCAGGATCAAAACTAGGGGGGGCAAGGGGAGGGGCCAAGGTACGGAAGGGGAGGGGCCACAAAGTGGGCGGGAACGACGAACTCGCGCTCCGCCGGGCTGTGCCCCTCCCTAGCAGCAGGGCTGGTAGGCGGAGGCGGAGCCCAGCCCAGCGGAGCGTTCCCGCCCGCCGCGCCGCGCTCTCTGGTTCCCCGCCGCGCTTGGCCTTGCCAGAGGGCGCGACGGGGAGCTGGAGGGAGGGCGCAGCGCGGCGGGCGGGAACGGCGAACTCGCGCTCCGCCGGGCTGTGCCCCTCCCTAGCAGCAGGGCTGGTAGGCGGAGGCGGAGCCCAGCCCAGCGGAGCGTTCCCGCCCGCCACGCCACGCTCTCTGGTTCCCCGCCGCGCTTGGCCTTGCCTGAGGGCGCGCCGGGGAGCTGGAGGGAGGGTGCGGCGCGGTGCGGCGGGAATGGCGAACTCGCGCTCCGCCGGGCTGTGCTCCGCCTCTGCCCACCAGCCCTGCTTCTAGAGTAGGGCAGCTGCCCTAACTTGCCGCATGGTGGGTACGCCCTTGTAACCTTCTCTTCTCCAGGCTAAACATACCCAGCTCCCTAAGCCGTTCCTCATAAGGCATAGTTTCCAGGCCTTTGACCATTTTGGTTGCCCTCCTCTGGACACGTTCCAGCTTGTCAGTATCCTTCTTGAACTGTGGTGCCCAGAACTGTTGTGCTCATGTCCTGCTTATACACTTCTCATAAGGCAGCTGGCTGGTCTATCAGGATGCTGAACTAGGCGAGCCTTCGTTCTGGTCCAGCAGGCCTTCTATTTATTTAGAAAATTTATAACCTGCTTGATTTGTTGTTGTTTTTAAGTCCCCCAGGCAGCATGCAAATAAAAAGGAAAGGTAATGCATAGCCCAAGCCCCCAAAACAAATATACATAAAACTGTTGTGGTTTAGAGGACAGGACTTCTGGGCCTTTAATTGCCCCGCTCTCTTTTGAGTCTGGAAACCTTAAAGAGAAACCAGAAGACCCTTTGCTTGGATATTAAACAAGGGGTCTTCTGGTTTCTCTTTAAGGTTTCCAGACTCAAAAGAGAGCGGGGCAATTAAAGGCACAGAAGTCCTGTCCTCTATTGAGTCTGGCAACCCTAGTTAAAAACAAAAACAAAACTACAGCTTTCAAAACAAAAACCGGGAAACTAAACTGCATTTCTGGAAAACAGAATTATTTCCAGCAATCTAAAGCTTCTTATGTTCTTTTCAGGTGTTGAGGGGTAGGGAAGGGTTTTGTGAAAAGTTTGTTTGTTTGTGGGTCTGAGCACAGCTTAAAAGAACTTTCCTCCACTGTAGACATGAATGCCCAAGAGTAGCCCTGTTTTCATCTGTAAAATGCCAGAGGGTGTGAAATCAATGTCTTCTAATGCAACAGTGTGTTGGAAATGGAGACGGGGAGGGCCTGGAAAGCTGTGTCAAGTAAGACCCAGCTGCTGAACATAATGAAAACAAACAGTCATAGAGGAACAAGATCTCTGAGAAAAGAGCTTTCATTCCATTGTCTTCAGCCAAAGCTTTGTCGGCCACAAACCCTGCTATTAGCCAGCTGTTTGGTTAACCGAGGCATCAATTGCACCTGTCACCATCTTCTTTGTCAGGGACAAGGCAAGGTCCTGACCCTTCACAGGAAATGGCAGCGACTGGTTCTGCAATTTGATAAGTGCTTGTTCAGGGAGGAGTTCTGTCTGTGGGTCACTGTGATGCCCAACTACTTGTGGTCTCCTTTGTTAGCCTCATAAGAGCAAGCTTAGGCTCCAAAAAAATCTTGACAGTTTGAGGAACCAACGCTCATAATTATGGCCGGTTTGGGAGGCATCACTTACCATCCCCATCCTATTCATTCATTCATTCATTCATTCATTCATTCATTCATCGTCTTCTGCAGCTCCAGAAGGTAGGACCCAAATCAATGGGTTCAAATTACAAGGAAGGAGATCCCAACTAAACATCAGGAAGAACTTTCTGATGGTAAGACTGTTCAACAGTGGAACAGACTTCCACAGAAGGTTGTGGACTCTCCTTCCTTGGAGGTTTCTAAGCAGAGGTTTAATGGCCACCTGTCACAGATGCTTCAGTTGGACTAGATCCTTTGCAACCCTACAATTATATGATCCCATATATTAAGCAACTTTGAATCTTGTGTGTCTGTGGTCTGTGTTAAGTGTCCAAGGTGGGTAGCAACTATATATACAGTATATATATATATATATATATATATATATATATATATATATATATATATCCACTCAATATATCCATTGAGTTGTTGGAGTTAATATATTGTAGCAGAATGCGGATAGAAACAGTGTGGTAAAACTGCTGGTTGAAGGGATAAAGAAAATGCAATGTTTATTACTTGTGGCAATCAAAGCATAAGGTTTAAATGTGGGCAAGTTGGAGGTTGAGTTCATACTAGCACCTGCTAACTCATACTGGCTGAATTTCAGGAAGGAGCAGGAAGGGAATAAAACCTGAAAGGAAGTGATCTACTTTACCAACAAGTACTTCCTACAAAGAGAAGAAATCATAGAGGAGGAGGAACAGGTTGACCTTCTGCCTATCGCCGCCCTACTGGTTTGGACAACTTATTGCAAGAGTTTTTGCTTTACTCCCAACACCAATGAAGCTGAATGTTGGGCAGGCAAAAGATAGTAACATAAAAAAGACACAAATGTGTGACTCCATGACCAAGGAAGCTGGCCGAAATATTAGGTACTCCTGATTAATAACGGAAGGATATTTTTTCCTAAGGAC